>NC_080105.1:52468485-52784985 GCF_950005125.1 Chionomys nivalis | reverse complement strand
TGTTTCCACAGAGGCTGTCTCGACGGACATTTCCTCCCTCAATGTGGTGTCCTTCCTCAACATCTTTCCCAACACTTATCTTTCAGCTTTGGACAACAGTCATTACCTGGGTCTGAGGGGAGACCTCCTACTGATTGTGATTTGCTGTTCAGTTTGCCACATTTATTATACAATACCCAACCTGCCGGCCACATGCAGCCAATTAAAGCACTAAGACTTTTTTCTTTGTACTTTGATTGTATGGTTCTCAAAGATGAAATTTTTAGATGACAATGTTGGAGGATTTTCTAGCCCACAGCATAAAATTGATTGCACCTTTTACATCAAATGTATTGACATTAGGGGTAGATGATTCTCCAATGACAATATACAGCATCAGAGCCATATCTCAGCTGCGTTCTGTCAACAAGCAATGTGTGATTTTCCTGAAGGAGGTGATCATGCCCGTTTGCCCATCCTTTGTAGCCTCCTACTACATAACCTCAGGGTGCATAAGTAGCCTCCCTCCCAAATTTTGCCCAGAGTCCAAAATCTCTACTGCTTCTGTGCTTGCCTGTGAAGGCAATCATCTACCCTAAACATTCCATGCATGCATGCACCAAGCACTGTTCGAGCTAGGACTCTGGGAAAAAGATCCAAGACTGTCAGTGGTTGGCAGTTCTGTGAGCCCAATCTTTCCCAGGCTCTGCTATTTATATCTATTATTTTGAGAAAGCAAAGGTGCTTATTACCCATATAACATTTTAAAAGAAATACCTACAGTTTAGAAAAAAATAGTGGAAGAGGAAATTATGTGTATATATAACTCCCACTTAAGTATTTATTTTCAAAATACCTATATACTTTTCTAAAGAAACCATGTTATAATAGAGTATATTCATGACTAAAGAGAACACACCAAAAAGTGTTTTTCAAATGATCACAAATAACACAAATGCCGAACTCTTAGTGTAAAACTGAGAGAGACACAGGGATACACAATAATCAAGAATATCATCCTCTATCTGTATTTCTGTATTTCCAGGAGTAGATAAGTCCAGGAGGAGAGGTCAATGACACGTAGAGCCTCTGAAGTATGTTCTAAAAGCCTAGATGCACAGCAAGGATAATCTGGAAGAGGTCAGAGATCACTGGGACAAGGTGTGCTAGCTCTGAGGGGAGCTCTCTATCTGGACCTGGGTTATTGGAGTCAGAAGAGTTATACTTGACTATCTGGACCACAATGTCCCCCAGTCCTTCTATACACACTTCTATAAAAACACACACACATAATTGAGCTCTCTAAGCTCTGAAGGATAGACCACAAATTTTCATTGTTTCTAAGAGTCATCACAGCTAGTAGAGAAATAATGAACACCCTTCAAATGTGCTCCTCTTAAAGAGTACAGTTGGTAAAAGGAACCCATTCCTTGGTCACCTTGTATCACGCCACATGATGTGCACACTGGTCCATGTGCTGATGTGTGCACAGGTGCACTAGCTTAGCTCTGCGTGCCTGAGCTCCACCTACCATCACAGCTGGGCAGGGCGTGGTTCCACTGATGGTTCTTCTCACAGATGAGAGGCTCATCGTCACTTATTGTATAGCCGGGGTCACAGCTGAAGGTCACTGTGGATCTGATACCAAAGTTACTACCATGCCGATGACCATTTACAGGGATGCCCGGGTCTAGACAGGAGTCAGATTCAAGAGTTACACCTGCATGGACATAGAAAATATGGGACTGAAAGGCCTTCCTTGCAAACTGAAAGAAAGAAAACCACTATATTATTATTAGCTATAACATAATCCCACATATGCACAGATCCAGGGAATTACCCAAGTGAACTCTCCATTACTAAACTGATGGTTGAATATCCAGGAGTCCATTAATGTCAGAAGCAATGCCTCCAAACATTTGACCTTGTTTTTCCAAATTAAAAGCAATCATCTTGATGCGGTCTTCTCCAGGTAAAAGAGAAATGGGGCAACCTTGAATAATTGATTGGCCCCTCTGAATTTTACCTTTGTTCCCCGGAAAATCAATGGAATGTTAGGGGAACACTAAACTCGATTCCATTCCATCTCTTTTCGTTCCCCTCTCTCTTTCCTTTTATGGTTTGCATTCCAGTTAGGTTCTGGCAGCTGCACAGCAATGTTCCTAGATCTGCACACACACAGGCAAGCACACACATAGAATGCGATTTAAAACTGCATGCCAATTGGTTTTCTAAAGCCACATCCATAAACCCACCGTTTTAAAGTTTGCATACCATCTGCCATTTGCCTATGCTGCGAGATAGGCTGGTAGAGAGAAGGAACGGGGTCACCTCATCATGACGCGCTTTGTATTTCTCTTCTCTAGAATTATGTATTTAAGGATGTGAGAATCATGGAAGAGTGTCAGTGTGATGTGTGTGTAATTGGAGAGAGGGAAACTCTGATACACTGTCCCCTGCAGGCAGTAAACTCAGACTTGAACTGCGATATGGGGCTGCTCACCAACTGTCATAATGTTTTGGAATTCACACTTTCCTGGCCCCAACAGTGACCTCCTGGATGCTGGGTCTGATCATTTGAACTTTAGTAGAGGGAGGTCACCTGTGTTGAAGGAGCAAAAGGGATATAGCCTGGGCCTGTGTGCTGGCTTGGAGTATCTCCTCAGTGGGTCCTTGGCCATGCACCCTTTCTGTCCTTGACTCTCAAACTCATGCCATCATCTTGCCCATTCTCCCAGGTAGCAAATTTTCCTTCTCTGGAGCCTGTGTGCTCTAGCCTGACTGGACTAATTCAGGGGCAGCAGGTACCTACAGGCCATTCATACAGTGTCTTCAAGAGATCAGTGACTCATTATGGCAAGAACTGGTCTGAGGACCTCAGGGCATGCTGGAAACAAACCACTGCTCCAGACATCTGCAGATCATAATAGCCCTGGGATAGACTCAGGGCTCTCAAAAAGCACTTAGGTCTCTGTCCCAGGGACACAGTAGCTATAGCATCTGAGTTGGCCTGAAATCACCTGTGTTCTCAGAAGACTCCGGAGATAACTGAGCTTCAGGCAGTTGATTCCAGGCTTTGCTTCATCTTCTGCTCATCTACCTTAGTGTCTTTATTACCCATTAGGGGAAATGACTAGGCTGACAACACTCGAGTTTAGGTGCTTAGGGAGGACTTTTTTTTGGTAATGCATCAGTGCTCCAGCACAGAGGACTACCCAGAAACTGTTGAGTACTTCTAGAAGGGCTCCCAGAAGCACACAGTATGGATATCTACGTGCATGTTTTAGAACATCTAAACAGAACACTGGGAAGCTGGCTGCAGACCTCTCTTCTATGGCACAGATCCACCCCCATTTGCCAATAATACAGGAAGGAAGGTTCTAGATTCTTAAGCGCCAGGATTTTAGATACTCATACAAATCTCGCTGCTACAAATACATCATGAAGAGAACACTTTTATTTCTCTTTTCCACTAAGACAAAGAAGAAAACAAACAAATAACAGCAACAATAAAAACATAAGCAAGAGCAACCACTCTGTAGGTAGCTCGAGGTCTTGGATGCTGCATTAAGGCCACACCATACCTGTAAGCCCACAGCAAACCAAAGAGCAGAAAACTGGCTGTACAATGAAGATGGTGTGACAACCACCAACTCGCTGGTAGTGACACCGTGTGCCATGTTTTAGGGGTGAGAAGTGAAAGAGAAGCCCGTGGGCACACTTCCTGTCATTTTCTTCATGAAGAAAAAGAACATGCAACATTTTGAATTGCATTTGCTCAGGTGGCCAGAGGAGCTCCATTTTCAATACTACTCCAGGAAAATGTTTTCCAAATGCAGTCCTTGGAATGCAAAAAGTTGGGACAGACAAAAGGAATGCTGGCATCTGTACCTGCCAATGTCCCCAGAGATTGCTCTTTCCTACATGTCTACAGGTCAAGTCTCTCTGATCTAAGGAAAAGTAGAAGGGCACAGCAGAGACACGAACACTTGGCTCATCATAGATTGGGGTAAGCAAGGTGTCTCCTTGCATACCTCACTCCAAGAATACATAAAAGGACCCCAAAAAGAACAAGATAGCTAATGCCTTAACTCTTAAATTTGTTTTTAAGATTTATTTTTATTTATGTAGATGGATGGATATATGTTGATGTATTATTTGTGTGTGGATATTTGCCATATGTACAGGGTACCCAAGGAGTTCAGAAGAGGGTTTCAGATAATCTATAGCTAGAGTTTCTGAAAGTTGTGAACTGCCAGATATGGGAGCTGGGAGCTGAACTCCAGTCCTCTGCAAGAGCAACAAGTGCTCTTAACTGCTGAGCCCCGTCTTCAGTCCTAACTCTTAATTTTTAAAAAGTGCTATTTTGAAATAAATATCATATATAGGACACTATATGTACACACACACACACACACACACACACACACACATAAAACAACTAAGTTTTAATTGTTTGAAATTAACCCATGTTTGACAAATTGTCAGCCTTTTAGTAGCAGAGTTGAAACATTATTATTCAATTTTGATAAACATAAAATCCCTACAAGAACATGTTCATAACTTTACATAAACAAATGTTTATATAGGTAAAATACAGGAAAATGTATTTTGAATGCTACTGTGACTGGCTAGCAGACGTTCTTGACAGAGATTAGCAGACTCGATGATGGTGAAAGACCCTACAGACCCCCTCCTCAGAACCCGCAGCTAGCAGGCTCCCCAGGAGAACGTCCTGTTTGCTTGAAAGATTCTCAAGATCAGCAGCTAGCCTGCTCTCGTGAGAGGAAAACAGGATATCTATAAGATAGGACATCTACAAAGCAAGATGGATGCAAAGTAGGATATCTATAAGATAAGAGCAGGATGTCTGCTGCCAGACATCCATGCTGGGAGAGGAAAACCATTCATGCCCCCCGCCTCATTCCGATAACCAAGCTTCTGCTTCTGTAAATTGCTTTTTGCTGCCCTCTTTCCTATAAAAAGTCCTCCTCCCAGTCTGCAGGTGCGCAAGTCCTCCGAAAGACTTTGCTGCCCGCAGGTACCTGTGTCTACCTAATAAACCTCTTGCAGTTTGCATCCGACTCGTGGTCTCGGCCTGGTCTGTGGGTCCGGGGTCTCCACCTGAGGGAAGGTCCCTACCGGGATCTTTCAATGGAGAGAGAGGGGATGCCAGAAAAGATTAAAGAAGACAGTGTATATCCCATGCATGCATTTATAAAATTGTATGTATATTTACTATATCATTAAAATGCAAGTACTTATTTTTGAGAAAAGGCTGAAAAGAGTAATGGCCTTAAACAGCCTGCCCAACAGAACCATGGTTTTTTTGGGTCTGCAACAAGCCCCTCTCGGGTTTTCTTGTTAAGGTGCTCTCATTGGGGGCTGCAGTAGCTTTGTTTTGTAAACCCACTCCTATGGAGAAGCCCCCTGCAGGTTCCCAAAGTATATTTATATAAATATTGCCATAAAATGGTACAGCTTCACTTCATGACTTCAGAAGCTGAAACTCAGAGCCAAACTGGAAAGAAAACTGAGCCTGGCCTGCTGAACACACTGCATCCATCACCGCCTACCAACTACTAATTGTTCTCAGCTATCACTTGGCGTTCACTAAGCACAGCTGGGTTTTACTCCCTTCCTACCTCTGGTATAATGTTCACTACCCTGAAAAACACATTCGTATGAACTCACAGACCAGGATGCTCTGCACAGTACCCTGGCAACTGATCCCACTCAGTATTTAGGAAATATCTTCAGTAAAATGCTCTATATCACTTCCAGCCAATTGGCATCTCTGTTAATATACATATGTATATATATATATTTATATATGTGTGTACATGTATGTGTATACATGTATATATACATGATATATGTGTATATATAATACAATACCATGATAGAATATGTTAATTATATATACATATTACCCTATATATGATATATAATATAATAATTTAATAGTATAATAGAATATATTAATTATGTACTAAAAGGATAAAATTTATCATTTAATGACTACATCATTTTACTTTGTATTAAGCAACTGATATTTATTAAGGAACCAAAAGCAATTTTCCACCCTCCAAAAGACCCTGTAGTAGATCTCTTGAAATTACTTGAAAGACAGACTGTCCAGGGAATCAGCCCATTAGTCATCCCACTTGAAGACAAATATAAAAGCACCTATCATCTGGGACATAGTATCCTGCCCTGGGAGCCAGCCAGGGGCCACTTACTCTCATAGTGGATGAGGAAGCCAACATTAGCCCGGCTACTGTCGGTGGTGAAGAGCAGGTACATATAGTTGCCCGTGCTGATGAGGAACTGTGGTGCCTGCGTGCCATGGTACTCTCCAATCAGTGGGGATGAACTGACTGGCCCGTCCCGTACTTCCAGAGTATCGTAATTGACTTCTGTCTGGAACCTGGGGAAAGCCATGCAGAGAGTCATGTGAGCTTTCACACCTGTCCAGCTGTGCTACTCCTAGTACAAACTTCAAGTGACTGTGGTGATTGAAACGTATACATGAATATTGTATTATTTGTTGGAAAAGACAGCACATTGTAAATATTCTATCATAACTAATTCTCTGTCTATAAAGCAGGCTACAAAGAAGGTCATTATTAACCACTGAAAGGAAAATATTGTGAACTACCTAAGTTCCCTTAGATAAGGAGGTGTTAGAAGACAGATAAATGGACGATGGATAGATGTTAGATGATACATGATAAACAGATTTTATATATAATATGCATATATATATAACACATATATAATATCAGGTAATTTGATAATAGATAACAGCAACAGAGATGATAGGCTACAGATAGATGATAGGCAGGTTGGTGACAGACTAAGGGAGAGACAGATGATGCATGGGTACAATACAACAATTAGTAGTGAACAATTGCTGATTGTGAACTTAGCACTATTTTTTTATGATTCTCCCTTTAACATACTATAGACACCTTGAAATAGACACACTGAAGAGGAATGCTACATTAAGGAAAGAGGGACTTCATGGCACGTGATGTTTAAATATCTTTCCTGAAAACCACCCTGTGCTTTTTTTACTCACACCAACCCTTGAGGGACCAACACTGAGCAAGCTGCTACTTCAGAAGCTCAGTGATGCCATAACAATTTGGGAAAGCCAGACCGGCTTCCAGATAGTTTTAACTCTGCTTGTACTGCCAGTGAACCCAGCCTGCAATTCTATTTATATAAAGCCAAGACACTCAGGTCCCCCTGGTGCAATGATGGCGCCATTTTGGGGCATTGGGATAATTCCTTTAACACTCCCATCTTGTTCTCCAGAGCTAACTCGGTTTCCAAGTGCCTCTTTTGGCTCTGAAGGAGCATCTCAGAATTCCATGCCTCTGACTCACTCAGTAACGGAGCCAAATGTGTCTCTGAAGCTGGAGCACCATTGCCTTGATGGGTGCAGATTATTGCTAGGAAGAGAAGAGAGCTGGGGAGCTAGCTCAGTTTATTTGCACATCTCCACAACAGCAACACGATAGATACTGAACCTCATTTAATAATACTGCCATGCTCACTTCCAATGCGGCTATTCTTCTGCAAAGGCACAATAATGCTACGTTTTCCAAGCAAATTAGTAGTTGCTACTTCGTGCTCTGTTCTTCCATACAGAGGAAGGCAAACAATGTGGCTAGACCAGAACAGGAACTGAGGTTTGTGGACCTGGGCCTGGTGGTGCCGCCTTTGGCTTTATTAGTTTTAATACGGTGATATATTAGACATTTGAGTCCAAATTTCAGAAGTCTGCAGAAGCATGGAGTCTTCCATTTGAATCGTGAAGAGACATGGAAAAACTTTCACATTGTTTTTAGCTCGGGCAGTGCAGACAGATAACACACACACACACACACACACACACACACACATTGAAAACTGTGAACTGCTCAGTGCTTATCGTGACTTGGCAGCCTGGCATCTTTGCACAGCCAAACCATCTGTGGAGAATCCAAACCTTATTTGCACAGCTCCAATATCAGCTGTTAACCAAGAACAAACTAAAGCTGTGCCATGCAGTTTATCTTTGAGGAGCAAAGCTCTGGCTGCTCCTAGGTTGGATGTCTAAAATTTCCAAGAATATTAGTTACTAAAATAGGACTTACCAAAATATTGCACCAAATTCATACTAAAAAGATCACACTATGGAAAACTTAGCACGAATCTTTCTTCGAGCAACAGAAACGAGACAGGCGACTGAGACCATGAAATTAATACTTTATCTAAATGATATAAATCTGACCCATGACTGGGAACATTGAGGTGTTTGATTCTGTTTTTTCTTGATTCCAGAAAGTATAAGAATTGGTCGAAACTGAATTTCACATACTGAACACATACAACTATTTTTTTTCCTATGATTAATGTTATTTTTGTATGGTCACTTACCAACAGACACTGAGCATTTTTCCTTGTTTGGAAGGATCATTCTACTAAAATGCAAGGTCATTCAAATAGAGTATGGATAATTATAAATAAAACATAATTAATAATGTTAGTTCCACTATATATTTTAAACTCCCTAGTTCTGATTTTATGAATTGTTTGAAAACAAGGAAGAAAATATCACATGCCTTGAAACCACCCATTAAGAATATTACAGCTCAGAGCCCAGTCTTTTCACATCATTCAGAAACTGAACCTATAGTGTTAAGCAAAGGTGCTTTTTTAGTTTTCAAGTACAAGTTTTTTTATGCAAACAAACAAACAAACAAACAAACAAACATGTTTTCAGAACTGAAACTGATTTCAATGTTTGGATAAATGGCAGAGCACCTGCTAGAGCTTGAACAGTATCCTTCCTTCCTTCAATAATCTTTACAGATTATTAAACATGTGTTCAGATCACTAGGTCAGACCGTGTCACAGTTATAGTGACTCCCACGCACTGGAGAGGCTCTTAGCCTACTGCACTAACCCTGCTGCTGACCCTGAACCTTCGACTGCCTTCAAGTGTTAGCTGTCTCCCCAGAACCAGAGAACTCTTTTCTGGGCTGTCATGGAGGGTGCAGAAGGGTCCAGCAGGATGGGGACTTGCTTCAAGGGAACACCACGTAGCAAGCAGAAGTCTCCCAATTCCAGGTCCCAAATCCAGACTCTATGTACGTCTAGGACAGTGATCATCCAGTGTGCCTCCTTATCTGTGTCCCAGAGCCGAGACCTCATTGTGCTCATAGGAGAGCAGGACTGTGCAAGGAGACAGCACGGGTGTGTCAGCCTCTGGTCCTTGGTCCATGATCTTCCTTGGGACCTGAGGATTCTCATATTTTAAGGTCTATTTACATAACACAGGGAATGTAGCTGCAGCTCTAGTTGCCAAAGCAGTGGGGAAAGGTTTGCCCTCACCTGTCAAATGTTATTTTGATGGAATGTCCCGGCTTTGCTTCAATGATCCATTCACAATTTAAAGAATCTTTGTAATATCCTGGCCATCCTGGAGGTAAGATGACCCCACTAGAAGCTGTCAGGTGCCCACCACATGGAGCTGGAAGAGGACACACATATCAGTCAAGAAAAGAAATCAAGTCTAGGAAGGTGTACCACAGCAGCCTCCCGTTAGAGGTAGGTACTGTGGTCAATCATTCCAGGAGTCAATATTTGCATCGAACAAAACTTATTCCTCAGGAAACCTTATCAGATGAAGTCAACAGGAATAGCCCACGTTTTTCTGGGCTCTATCATCAGACATATCATCTATCATAGACAACAAGGACTGTACTTACCTTTAATTACTTTTTAATGTTGCCTAACTGGAAAATTTGCACTGTGCAAGGTTCTAAGTGGGCTAGGACTTGGGGTCCACATTTCTCTTGCTTTCCACAATTAATTAGAGTACACCTTTCCATTTTATATATTATTATTATTATTCATAGTAATTTAATTCCAATATGAAAAATTCTGTGGCTTACATTAATTTTAATTTGTTTATCTTTGCTTTGTAGCTAACAATTTTTTCTTTTTTTTTTAAGTCAATCTTGAAGAAACACAAGGAAAGAAATGTTTCAGGAGACTATGGGGTTCTCTGTACAGAACTTTTCTTTAAGGGGCTTACGCTGCTTGCACAGAGCATTATGGAAGGAAGGGGCATGGGAGGCTCTGTATTCTGTAAAGCATGAGAAAGTCTCCATATCCTGCAAGGAACACGAGAACGTCCATGTCCTGAAAGCAGCATACGAGTCTCCTGGGAGTCAATAAGGGACACGGGATTCTTCTCATCCCTCTTAGGCAGCACTTGCTGTTCTTGCTCACCTCCTCCTGCCTTGCCCTTTCTTCTCTCCTGGTCTACATCCATTAGAAAGTCAGACTTTATTCCATTTCAGCAGGTGCATCGATTGGGGGCCCTTCCACTGTTATCTGAGTATCCACCTGCCCTGACAGAGACTCATTTGCAATCACTAATTGGCCTTCCCGGAGTAGGGAAACTTCCAGGCTCTCTCACCTACCACCATTCCTCTCTAAGTTTTGCTTTGTTAACAACCTCAGCTGGAGTTTGCCTTCCACTTCGTGGAGTTGGGCCGGGCTTTTTATAAAGGAGGAAGAATCCTTCACCAGCTTTTAAGATGACTGACAGTTTCCCCTTTCACCAGGCTTTTCATCCCTGCCTTGCTCTGGTCCATTTACTCTCCTTGTCCTCTCAGGCAAGTGCTTGCCCAGCAGCTCACAGTGCATTCCTACACAGTCCATTGCCCACAGAAGCACCAGGATAATTGTGGGCATACAAGAGCAGAGGCTGGAGCCTTGTTATCTTAAACATCCTTCTCCATAGATCACTCATGCTCCAAAGTCAACAGAAATGCCTAAGTGGGTCAGCGTCTACAAACAGGATTGCCCATGGCATCAACTGGAGAGCCTGCAGTGCGTGTTTACGGCAGATTAAAAACTGCCACGTCTCAACATTTTATAAAACGGGACATACAGAAGTTACATGGTATGTGTGTGATGAATCAAAGTTCTCTTACTGTGTTGAATTTTGTTTTGGTTTCTGTTCTTTAGGGTTATACATTTATGCCCATAGGTCATATCCATAGTTGACCAAAGCAGCAGATGATTTATGGAACAACTAGAACACTGTTCTGAATTTCACCACAACCCATAGAGGCAAAGACCAGGACCTGAGTAGAACACATTCTGTTTTTTAGCCTACGCATACTTCAGTGTGTATAAGGAAACAATTATGGAGGTGGGACTAGGGCAGGATAAGCCCACCCTGACTAGACACACCACCCCCTAAAATAATAATGAACAACTATGGCTGGGGCAGGATGAGGCCACATCTACACACTGAGTCAAGCTCATCTTAGACCTCCTGTAGGTCACAGGCCTGGTGACAATACGCCATGCTTGTTTCTGCCTTGTGGGGTGCAGGTGATGGAGCTGGATAGAACAACAATCCTAAATTTATATAACCCCTTTCTATTTGCTTACTTAAAAAAACACGTGTTAATATTAGAAAAATAGGAGAAACAGAGATCAAGGAAAAATATTTGCTTATAACTTTAATTAACAAACATTGCTTAACAATTTTTAGCATTTTGTTAATGTGAGCTACTGCTTATTTAAATGTTTCTGTCATGGTATGCCATGACTTTTTTCAATTTATATGCTCAGGTGGTGTTTAAGGGCAAGGCTAAGTTCTAACTGGTTTCATTAGCACCCACAGTTTATATGCTCAGGTGGTGTTTAAGGGCACGGCTAAGTTCTAACTGGTTTCATTATCACCCACAGTTTATATGCTCAGATGGTGTTTAAGGGCACGGCTAAGTTCTAACTGGTTTCATTAGCACCCACAGTTTGGTGACCTCCGTCCTTTCTCATGACCAGGTTTCAATAATGTTCTTTTGATCTTATAAAGTTTGTAGTGGGGGGTGACACATTTGGATCAACCTATTTACCCAAACAAACCTCATCGCTTGAGCTTCTCTTGCTTTTAAGTCTTTGCTCTTGCAGTTGTACA
The DNA here is from genome assembly GCF_950005125.1 of Chionomys nivalis. NCBI lineage: Eukaryota > Metazoa > Chordata > Mammalia > Rodentia > Cricetidae > Chionomys > Chionomys nivalis. The sequence goes on along the minus strand of NC_080105.1, from coordinate 52,773,011 downwards.
AATAACACTCAGCAGCAGCACTATTTATTGCTGACAGAATATTTTGTGGTATTACTCGATTATTCTAAAGATACAGGTCATGGCCGAAAGACAAAAGGGTTTGTAGGACTCAATATAAATTTACTCTGGGATGCTGTCATCATCTATTCTAGAGAGCACAGGGTTTTCCACACAGTCTTGCCAATAATCTATCTCATTATCACTCATAAACCTTTGATGATCACCTCATATTGATTTTGCTTTTGAACTCCCTTTCAGAGCTACCAGAAGGACCTGCCCTCCAAACCCCTGGTCTTAGATGTCCAGCTTACAGACTCAGATGAAGGGGTTCCCACATTTGCACCACTTTGTGGGTCTTTGTTACGGAAGCCTGGGTAGGTGACAGACTCTGTTTGCTGTCCTTCTGGAGGACTTGGTCAGAGGCTCACCTTCACAGCGAGGGACAGTCGAGCTCCAGACCACATTCCCATCTTGCAGGATACAGGTGATGGACTCAGAACCCTGGGTCTTCACGAAGCCGTCGTCACAGTGGAAGGACACAGAACTTCCCAGCAGAAACCTGTCTCCAAATCGCCGGCCATTCACAGGAATGCCAGGGTCGTGGCACTCATTCTGACCAAACGCTGAACCATAAGAGAGAAAAGTCAGCAACATAAAGATGCTCAAAATTAATTACTTGTCCTGACAAAGAAAGAAGCATCGTATTTATAAAAGAATGATGTAATAAAATTCCATATCCATTGTTCATAAAGAAATACATCAAACCAATTGGGTATCAGTGTAAGAGAGGGGAGGAGAAGGGAGACAGAGTGACAAAGTCCTCTGCCTATCATCTGTGCTGGTAGAACTGACCTTCAACGTGCACTCAGAAGAGGGGATGATCGCAGCACAGGTGGTAAGCAGAGAGCTCTGAAGAACTCTGCCCTGTTAGAGTCCTGCTCTTAAACTTACCATGTGACATAAGGAAGAAATCTTAGGATCTAGACCTGTCAATTTTTGTTTAAAACACGAAGACTATTAAGCTTATATCCCAGAGTTACTCTAACACCAATGAAAATAAACATGGCAAAAATCTAAATGCTGAATAAATCAGCATTACCTCACACTTTCCTTCATAATCTCGAATGTTTTGCAGAAGAGAAAACTGAAGCTAAAGGAAATTATCTGCCAGATAAATAATCGCAAAGTATCTCTAGGTACCGTTATTCATATCGCTTGTGCTTGATCTCTGATACACCAGTGTTTTTGCCACAGCATGTCATTCTGTAGAGCACACATTTTCTTCATGAACATATTGCTTGAGGAATGGAAGGATGGATGGACTGCAGGACAGTTAGATACAATGAATGATGAAAATGACTGGGTAAAAGAATATGGATGGATGGATAATGAAGGATGAGTGGTTAATGAAAAATGGATGAAGAGATGGGTGGGTGATGAAGGGTGCGTAGGTATTAAAGGACACATGAATGTACAGATAAGGGAATAGCTATATGGAAACACGGATGAATAGATGAATGGAGGTAGAGCAGGTGGACAGAAGGATGGATGGATGAAGGAATAAATAGATGGATAAATGGTAATGAATAATGGATAGATAGGAAATGAAGGAGAGAAGGATCAATAAACAATTGGACAGGTGAATTAATAATGGGAGCTGGATGGATAGACAGATAAAAGAGCGTGCATGTGCAGTTGCATGGGAAATGAGTAATAAATAGGTAGATGAATGGACTGATGGCCAGAGAGAGAGAAAAATCTATGTGAGAGCTCCAACATCTACTCTAAGTGTCTAAAGCACAGCCTGCATAGAGCGATCCCTTTTTTATCAGATGACAAATAATTTTGCTACTTGGGATATTCCTTTATAGTCCTGAGGCATCATCCTTGAACTTTTAGTTCATGGACATGTGAACACCATGGGACATGGATGAGGTACTTGTGTGCCTACTCACTGGTGTATGTGATGTTGAACCCTCTGCCCGTTGTGGAGTGATCGGATTGAAACTCCAGGCGTACTATGTGTCCACTGCTGGCCAGCTGCGCAGGCACCTCATTGCCAGAGAAGGTTCCGAGGACCGTGATGTCAGAAATTCCATCATCTTTGACAGCCAGGAAGTCAAACTGAGGCTCCACATCAAAGTCATTGAAGATAAGGTGAATTCGGCTTCCGGGCTCAGATATGATCAGCCAGACACAGTTCATGTTGTTGCCGTATTCCTCGGGGTAGTTTGGTGAGAGAATAATCCCGGAGGATGCCGTGAAGTTGAAGAAACACGAAACTGCGGGGCATGAAGATAATGTCATATAGTGTTACACAGATCCAAAGCCTTGCCATATGAACCAGGCCGCAGATAGCTAGGAATGACGACAATCCCACTGGGGCTCACATTGGCCCAACTACTCTGAGCTCTGTGTGCTGAATTCCAGGTGATCGACTTCAGAACTGTAAGAAACGTGTTCCGTTTCACAGCCCAGCTAGAACCCACAGATAGTTGAGTATCAGTGTATTTAAAACCAATTCTATCAGATCAACTTAAAAAAAAATGCTATTGCTATATTTATTTATTAATAAAACCAGCTCCCTGTGGATATGGTATCGAAACTGTGATGGCTGAAACAGTACACTTGATGCTCTAACTAAATTCCAAATGCCCACTGTCACCTGGCGCGTACAACCAGCTTATATGTAGCTGCTGCCTATGGGGACCAAGTCTACGTGAATTCTTGATGGGAATGCTGGTTGATGTCTCATTCTTTCAAACAAAAGGCTCAGCTCTTCTCTACCTAGCAGATGGGATCAAGGCACGAACTTTTTTTTTTTTTTTTTTTTTTTTTCAGGGTGAAGAAACAGGAAGCCCTGAGCTGCCACAAGGCCACCTCTCTGTCACACTCCCCTTCCTCTGTAACTGATGCCCGACCCCCACAGGTGGGACTCACACACGCAGCTCGGCTTGTTGCCTGACCACTGGTTGTTCTTCTGGCATGTGATGACTCGTTCTCCCACCAGCTCGAAAGCCGCCTGGCACTCAAAGGTGAGCGTGTCTCCATGTAGGAAGCTGCTGCCAGTCCGCTTCCCATAGGCTGGGATGCCAGGGTCCCCACAGCCTCCCTTCTCAATTTCTGAGGAGCAGAAAATAAACAAGCCACTGAAAAACTCCTAAAGAACTCGCACAAATTCAGAAGAAAGGAGCTGTCTCCTTTGTGCACTGGAACAATGTATAACCAATTTCAAAGAGATACTCTTTTTGTTTTATTTTCTTTTTGCTACTGTTTGTTTTTCAAGACAGGGCTTCTCTGTGTAACAGTCCTGGCTGTCCTGAAACTAGCTCTACAGACCAGGCTGGCCTTGAACTCACAGAGATCTGCCTGCGTCTGTCTCCCGCGTGCTGGAATTAAAGGCGTGCACTGCCACTGCCCGGCCTCAAAGAGGTTCTTGATTCCTCTAGTATTTCACTATAAAATCAGGATGAAATGGCTGTGCAGATGTGCCAGACAACAGACGCCTCATTCCAGCATGCCCAGCCTTCTGTCATTGCTCAGACTGAGACACAGCCATTAATTTAGTCTTCATCTACGCTTCTGGCTGTGAACAAGGCAAGCAAGATTATTCCAGACCATCAGGCTATTTAAATCAGCCTAATCTATTTGAATATTCTTCCTCTTAACTGAAGAGTAAAGCAACTGGTGGTGCAGAGCGGACCTGCTAACAGTCTTAGAAGAAAACATCCATTTGGACTTTCTTCAAAACATCACCACAATGAGTTGAGAGTTTGAATGCAGCAGACCTCCTAAGAGTTCACAGACATCGTCTCAAAGGTTAACAATATAGAAGTTATCAACTGACGCGTAGTACACATTTATTAATTTGCAAAATAAGACTTGAGAGCCAACTGCTTGTGAGCTTCCTGTGTTAGGAGCCGGGAGCTGCCTGCTTGTGATCCTCTCGTACTAAAGGCCAGGGGATGCTTCCTTGTGAGCTCCTTGCACTAAGGGCCAGGAAATGTCTGCTTGTGAGGCTCTCATGCTAAGAGCCAGGGGATATCTCCCTGTTTCTCCTGCCAAAGGTGCAGAGGTTCATCTAGAGGCAAGCCTGCTGCAACCTGGAATAACCTATGTCTGTCACACCCTCTGCAAACAGTTAACACAACTTAGCAACTACTAGCGAGTCCGATTCCACAGAGCTTCAAACACCACAATGTGGAGATTCCCTCTGTGGGGACTCTGCATTGACACCATATGCAGAACCTTGCAACAATGCCCCAATTATTGACCAAATAGGCTCTCATTCCAGATTTTCACTTGAGGACTGTGCCATCCTCAGGAGGGAATCTTTGCTGCCATTTGAAGGAATCAAAAGAACAGAAGACCCCGACTGCACTGATTAACACAGCATCAAACCTCTGCTTGCAGAGATGAAGTCGAACCCTTTTCTACAGAGATGGAACCAAGTCTCCACCCAAATGGATTGTAACATGCTGGAGACAACTTTGATGTGTTCGCTTGGGAATACAACTCATAGATGAATAGAAGATTCAAGACCTCGGAAGAAACAAATGCTGTGTGCACATTCTTCCCTAGAAATGTGATTACAGAATGCAGAGAGTTGGGCTAGTGCAGCTTCTCTGGCTTTCTGGGATGGCTCTTCTGTCTCCTGAAAATATCTGTGCCCAAGTCTCTTGGGGCCTCCATGACAATGTATTGATGTATTTTTCAACTATCATCTTTGGACATGCTAAAATTATTCCCTACTTTCAACTTTCACTTCATTTTTTCCTATTTTTTTTGGATTTTGTAGCATCTTTGTATCCTTTCTATAAATACTTTTCTTAGAGTGATATTGCAAGCTTAACAGTCTTCCTACTAAATTTGCTTTTATTTGATACTTTACACTGTACCTATAAACATTCACATAATAAAACACTGACGGGGTTCACTGCTCCCTGAATGTAGGTGAGCATTTTTGAAAGCTGGTAATAACAGTTCCGAGACACAAATAAATCAAAACAGTGACCTGACAACCGAGTATGTCCTTGCAATTCCCATTTCTCCTGATCTTGGGTGGAATCTGGAGATAGCAAAATGTTTGTGGAAATGAGAAGGTACCCTCAGACAGAACTCTAGAAAGCTCATAAGAGGAACCACAAAAATAGGTAGCCGAAAGGAACTGAGACGGCCAACCTCTGAGAAATGCTATTTAAATATTATGATGAACTCTGATAATTAGTAGGTTAACAGGTTTTGATCTACTAAATGCAATTCTACTCAAATAAACATATACCCCTGACCATCCAGGCCACAATTATTAGTTTGACATAACATCCCCGGGCACCAGTAAGACAATTCCCATTAATCCTGCTGTACAGTCGTTGTAACTGCCCTGCCCTCAGTACCTCTCAGCCTGTGGCAGGTAGATGAAGGACCATTTTGGTGACATCTGGGTCTACCCTCTGTTCTTTATCATATGCTCCTCATCGATGATCATGCGGAGGCCTCACTGGGTTTGCCTCATCCCTCTACCTCCTCCTCGACCCTTAGGAGTCCCCCAGCTGTTTCAAACCAGGCACCTGCAAGTGGCTACTTGCTCAGCCATGTGTCATGCTCCTGTTCTCTAAGTCAGAATCCACCAGAGTGGCCTCTCCCTGCGACAATCCCATCCTAGTCAGATGCGACGGGAGTTGGCTAGACATTACAAACCCTTCTTGCTCACGCATGCCCCCTCCCTTCCGTCTAAAAGCCATTTCTCTCTGTGATCTGAAGTCAGCCTGCATTGGCACCAATGATCTGATTGAATAACTAGAACTTCCGGATTATGGGGACTCTGAATACTGCAGCTGAGAGACCAAATTCGCCTCCCATGGACTTTAGAGGCGTCCGTAGCCATTTGCCACCTACCGCCATTTCTGACCTAGCAGCCTGGTGACAGCTAGCTAAAACTCTTGGCACATATCCCTTCACAAACCATGAGCTCTCACCGACCCACAGCACCTAGAACTTACAGCAGAGTCCCTGCTTTGCTGTAACTTGTCTGCATTAATTGATTTGTTACTTAAAAAAAAAAATTCTGTGGTTACAAAAATTCAGATTCAGGTAATAGTTTTTACACTGGTGAGTGACACACAAAGAAACCAGATCATGTTCCAAGCCACTGTCACTCATGTTTAGCTCAGAATGAACCGGGGCAAAGGATGTGTTTGGGTACCTCCATAGGTGGATGGAGATTCTCAGAAGCTAGATGTCTCTTCTTGTTCTCTCTCCATTCCTTTTCATTCCCCTCCATCCTTTCCCCCCTCTTTGTGGTTTATAGAATCCTCTTTTTTTAAAGGTCTTCAAGCACTTAAGAACAAATCCAGAGGCAGGCAGATAGTCAGTGAAACTCATCACTGTGAGCCTGTCCTTTATCACTCCCATGAGATACACTATGAGTACGACAGTGGAGCCACACCCTTTCAGATTTGAGCACTCCACTTGGCACGTGCCATTGTCTATATATGAAGATCTTTGAGGTGCTTGGCCAGGCATAGCCAAGTTCCTGCTAATGTGTGGGCTGCACTCTAACAAGATTCTAGCCCTTGCAGAAAGAATGTTCTAGTCTATGACAAACTTTTAAAAATGTTATTAGTTTAAAATTTTATTATATTATATATACATATATCTGTGTGTGTGTGTGTGTGTGTATTATGTAGTGGACAGATGATTATGCACATAGGTGTAATGGATGTGGAGACCAGAAGAAGGCACGTGGTCTTTAGGAACTATAATTTTAAGTGGTTGTGAGCCTTCTACCATGAGATTTGGGAACCAAAGTCAGGTCTTCTACAAGCATAGGCCATGCTCCAAACTCCAAGCCGTCTCCCCTGCCTGTTGACAAACACTTTGCAGTAGCGTTTGTTAAGGTTTCATGGAGTAGGATCTGAGCACACAGGTGCAGGTCCTGGGTTCAAGGTGCTTGTGTTTAAGATACCCAGCAGCCAGGTTATTAGGGCAGGTGTGGGTTCTAGAAGGGTGCCTGGCCTGGGAAGTTATTATGCCACAAATCAGGTTCACTGGCTTTCTTGCTTCCCTTGTTGTGAGTGAAACGTTCCTTGTAGCGCCCATTCCACTTTCTTTCCTCATTAACTTCAACCTTATTACAGTCTCACACCAGCGGTTTCCAATTCTTTGTATTTAGAATGAAAACCTAAAGAGGATGGGATTTTCCCAGGTAAGCAAAAAGCCTCCTTCCTCCTGCTATGAGTTACTGAGATGGAGCCAGTGGTGGAGAACCCCTGATATTGTTTTGGATTCTGATTCTTTCTCCTGTTGGTTAGGATGTTGACAATGAGAGATGACCCACACTGGGGAGCATAGCAAGCGTTCCTAGCGTGCTTCTGTTGCCTCCTCTGCCCCTGTCCAAGTCTGCACAGTCACATATAAGTACCAGGATCTGAGAGGATGCTCTGCTCTGGCAGTCAGGGACTCTTTGGCACAATCCAAACGAACCATCAGTTGAGATGAGACAATAAAGAACCTTTGGGCAATTTAGAACCCGACTCAAGATGGAGTGATCCATTTGCATGCAGAAAGTGAGGGAGGCAGGCTCTTAGAAGTGGAAACCCACACTGTGATGAGTTTCCATGGTCCTTCTCCTTCCTTGGGGACCCACAGGACTAAATACTGTATCTTATGAGTACACACCATGGTGGTGTGGACAGAATCTATCCTTCCACTGAGAATCCATCTGTCCTAGGCCACAGTAAAATCCAGACTAGAGACTGTCCTAAAAATGAATGTATGAATCAACAACTAATTCAGATGACCTCTGACCTGTCAATAAATATTCTGATAAATATACAATGTATGTGGGATCCAGGGGAAAGCGGAGACGTTTCCCAATTATAGTCTCCGATTCAGATGAAAGCAAAGATTTATGTACAAAAAGACTAAGTTAGTTCATGACATACATATCTTTAAAATAACCACAGGGGAATGGCTGGAGTTCAGTTCACAGAGTGTATGATAAACATGTTGATAAATTCCACCTGCACAAAACAGCTAAGTAATCTTGTAAGCGAACAATTCGCTTTTTCATAGGTCGCAAGAAACGTGTCACACAAAACCCCAGATTTGATTTCCTATGGGTATCAGAATTTCATTTGGCTACAAGTCAACTAACACACACCGAAAAGGTCCAGGAATGCTGCATTAAATAAGCGTCCTGTATTTGTCTCTCCCAGGGAAGATGAGTGGGGGAGTGTAGTAGAGTTCAGAGATGCAGGTGGGAAGCCAACCACAGCCTGTTCCCCTGACCGTGACATACGGCCTCAGAAAGCCACACTTTAAATGCAGAGGGGACACCATGCCTTTAAGGAGGAAGACAGTCCATGTCCCTGTCCCCCTCCAGGGAAGCCCAGCTTGTTTGAAATGTATCTTTTATCACCTCCATATTTACTTCTATAGAATTCTTTTTTTTCTTTTTTTTTTTATTGAAAAAAAAATTTTTCGCCTCCTCCCCACCTCCCATTTCCCTCCCCCTCCTCCCACCCCTCTCCCCCTCTCCCCACTCCTCTTCTCCTCCCTCTCCAGTCCCAGGAACAGTCAGGGTTCCCTGCCCTGTGGAAAATCCAAGGTCCTCCCCCCTCCATCCAGATCTAGGAAGTTGAACATCCAAACTGTCTAGGCTCCCACAAAGCCAGAACCTGAAGTAGGATCAACACCCCGTGCCATTGTCCTTGGCCTCTTGTCAGCTCTCATTGTCCGCCATGTTCAGAGAGTCCGGTTTTATCCCATTAAATAAAAAATACCTTCTCCAATTAGGACAATCTCAGGTTCACAGTAACAATGGGCAGAAGGTGCAGAGTTCCCACCTCTACCTGTCTGTACACAGGAACAACCTTGCTCCATCCATGTCCTTCACCAGAGTAACCCATCTGTTAGAGTGGGAAATTACGGTCTTCATCCTGACTGCCCAGACCCACAGGCTCTCAGTACAGGCCACTTCGCCTTCTCAGAACATAGCATGGCTGGGATAACATGGCTTTTACACTGCTCAGTGAGGCTCCGTGCTCTGGGTACCCAGCTTCCACATCCGTAGGAGGGCATGCCCATAGCTTACAAACATAGCTACTGAAGGGTAAGTACAGTAGGCATCCTCCTGTAGATTCCTGTGTAAACAGTCTCTTCCATTCCTGTGGGTCATTACTGGCCAAAAAGCCAAGCCTCGTCAGTGAGCCATAGGTCTGTGAGATGACTCGCCTTAAAAACCAATGTGGATAGTTTCTGAAGAACCCGCCCAGGCTGACCTCTGGCCCACACACACACGTGTTGATGGATTTCTTTCTAAAATAGCATTTAGTCTACAGTATTCAATATGACACCTCCCCTACACCTGCTGTGTCCAAAATGATACCCAACCCCACACAGACTATGTTTAGTAGGATGCCCACACCACACCTACATGGGTAGACATGTGTGCACTTCCCCGACATAAACACATGCACAAAAGATGCCAAACAACTGTACTAACCCCTCAAAACATCCATGAAAACAATATGCCTCCAACCTTTCTGGAAACTCATTCTAGGTCCTTCTACCCACTCTGCTCCCTCTGTAAAGACCATACCTGGTCTGCCCCTCCTCTTTAAGAGCCTGGGACCATAATGTCAGAAATTCACAAATCTGAAGAGAGAGCAAGGAAGGAATTGGCCTCTGCCCTTCTGATGAACTTCATGTGGTCACTTATAGCTTCTACCTCCAAGAGTCAGTGAAATAAAAATAAATAAACACATGCATACATACATATATACCAAGAATTCAAATTCAATCCAAACCTCCATGCAATGGAAGGGAAGCTTCTCAGATAGGATGCCTCTTCAGGCGCTCTAGCTCTAACATGTGTGGTAACTTGTGTTTAGTTTTTGGAGCGAATAAAAACTAAAGTAGTATTCTCCTTAGAATCAGTTGAGAGATAATTCATGGTAAATAAAGACAAATGCTATTTTTTGAAAGAAATCTATCAACATAACTGGAGGGATTTTGAAATAAACAGATAAAAATACTACATTTGAAGCAATAAAAAATAGAGAGTCAGAGAATCATAAATAAAAAGTCATTATTTCTTCATACCGTCCTGATTCTATGGTAAAGCCGGCAAGGCTGAGGCTGTCCTCAGAGGCAGAATGACAACTCCCAGGCACTATTTAAGTGATTCACCTATGGTACATTTGTATTGTTGCAGATCCCGGGGCAGAGAAGAGAAAGACACACATTCCGATTTAAAATACCAGTTTTAATTTGAGGAACAGGTTTTATAATCCACTTCCTGCCATTCCTGTTCCATGCAAGGAGAGCATCACCTGCTCTGGATAAGGCAGCCACCTTCCGCTGCTTTCTCAGGCTTACAGAGGTCTAGACCCCTTCATTTAGGTTTATTTCTGCCCCACCCAATCTTCTGCCTCTGATGCTCAAAAAGAATATCAGGCTTCATCTAAGGTAAGTCTTGAGTGTTCACGGACAGGGAAAAGTGTGCTCTCTCTTTTCCTATTTTTTTGTTTTAATTTTTACTATAGAGGTAACATCAAGCCATTCTTGAATGAGTATATAATGTCCTTTGAGCACCCCAGCTCCCCACTAACCTCCCATTTCTCTACTATAGTTCTGACTCAGCTTTGTGCTTCCCTTTCATCTATGATGTTATGTCTCTACAAAGTCATGGACATGGGAATGAGAGAAAATGTGATGGTTTTTATTCTGAGACTGGTTTGGTTTGTTTCATGTTTTCTTTGTCTGTTTACTTAGGCGGCCACTGCTATGTTCAGTAGGAACCTACCCCACACCTACTGTGTGTAGTAGGATGCCCACCGCACACCTACTGTATGCAGTACGATGTCCACTGCATGCCTACTGTGTACAGTAGGATTTCACTGCACACCTACTATGTGTAGTAGGATGCCCACCACACACCTACTGTATGCAGTACAATGTCCACTGCATGCCTACTGTGTACAGTAGGATTTCACTGCACACCTACTATGTGAAGTGGGATGCCCACCACACACCTACTATGTGCAGTGGTATATTTACCCAATTCCTGCTATACTGAAATAATGTCATGAATAAAGTAGGGATGTAGCCACACTGAATTTAAACATTTTTTCAAGGTTAATTTCTTTCAATTTTTCTCTACCATTAGGTTCCATATTTGAGCATCAATCTACACAATTGCCTGTGCATCTGAGCATGCCTAAATGGGTTCTAGAGAATCAGCTGTGGTCTGCCCACAGGGGATTCATCCGTCTATGTCTGCCTTTTTTCACACGTACTCCTCTAAAGATGTGTCTTCATAAAAATATCATCTTATCCAATCATATTGCTCTCCACTCCCCGATAACACAGGGTAGCAGTACAAGTGTCTCTTTGGGATTAAAGTTGCCCACTACTTGATGGCCCAGTGGGTCAGTTAACCCATGCTCCTGGCATCCTAGGATTCCCATATGGTCACTCTCCCCACCATTATCTTAGAATACATAAGTATTTGAAAACAGAACATTTACTCTTGTGAGCTGGTTAAAATGAAGCCTTCAGGTTCACCCTAAGCCACTTGGGTAGCATCCATATGAGCTGAGGAAGAATCCCCAGGCTTGTGCAAACCGCAAAGAGCTCATAAGGCCCCAGCCCATCAGGAAGGAAGACAAGAGGTGAGGGCCACAGAGGACCCCTCCTTGCTTATATTCCAGTCACAGATGTCAACCTCTAAGCCCAGGAAATGAGAGTTTGTCACTCAAGGATATACAAACTGTAACTTTTTAGAAATGGCATCCTAGCAAACTTCTAAAAGACTTAAACAAAAAACACACTATTTATGGACAGCTGCTGAAGGCCAGCCTGTGCTATGAACTGTTTTTTCTCACATAGGAGCCCTGAATCAGGTTGGGATGGGTCCTTTTCATAGGCGTTCTGTTTGACAGGCATTTCCTAACTGATCTGCACTTCTGGATGATGGGACTGGCCTGTGGGGAGAGCTGTAAGGAGACAGTCTACTGACAAGAGCTCCCTAAGCGCACCATTAGAGGACTTCATATTTTACTGAAATATTTCTTTATGCATTCCAAAGGGAAGCAGTGTTCTCTGGTGCTAGCAGCAAATGATTATTGGGAAGCTGGCATGTGTCTTCATCCTGTCAACTTTGAAGCTGTGATGACTGCTTTTGTATATCACTTTGGCTGGACTGTGAAAAGCAATAAAGCTCCATAGCTAGTAAGGAAGACTGGTCCTCAATAGCTATGAATTATGGAAGTAGAGAGGAGAGATGGACACTGAGACCCACACTTTCCCTTGTACGTTTCCTTCCCCTGGTCCTTTCTTTCTCTTCAGTTCAGGTACTACTGTAGGCTATGAGTATTTCTGATTATAGTCAATGGAGAATATGACCTCCCATTTCATTCTATTTCTTATTGTTCTTAGTCATGGGTCTTTAATCAGAAGTGTGCTTTATTTTTTTCTTAAGTTGGCTACTTACTTGGAAATCTGCTTCTGTATGGTCTCATGACAGTTACTCTATCCTGAGTTAAGGAGGGCTGGGTTCGCAATGATGCCATCTGAGTGCTCAGCTCTCCAGTGAGGTTATGCATTGAATGCACACTGACTTGCAGTACATTGTGCCTTCAAGTGGCTTTACCTGGAGGTAACTGTACTTAGATTGAGTGGTGTTGATAGAACTGTTATTTTCACTAAGAATATAATGCCTCAAAGTACGAACACCAACGTTTGTGGCAACACAGCTGATTTCCCACAGCTCTTCAAGAAGCAGCAGAATCAGCTCCTTCGATGTTTCTTCATATAGCCTGCATTCCCCAAGTGCAGGATAAATACCTGCAATCACCCTCTTCCATGAGGGCCTCTGGCAGTAGTATAGACAAGCTATCTGTGAGGAGGTGGAGGGATTGCTTCCTCCATTCAGTCTGGCTCCAAGCTGCTCTAAAAAAGCCTAAAGATATTAATTAATATTCATGAATACAGAAAACAGATTGGGATTAGACCAGTGACCTTTCTGCTTCCGTCTTCTTGACTTCCTGAAACCCCAGGTTAAGACTTCAAGCTGTATGTCTCACCTGTCTTGGCTTCCCCGTGATTAAAATGCGCTAAAATGATTATTGTAAAACTTTGCGAGAGGCTTGTGTTATCCAGCCATGGGTCACCAAATCGTGTCCCATTGCTTCAAAACATACTACACAGGATTTGTCTCCAACCGTGACAGTCCCAAACATGCTCCACTGCTTCTTGTCTCGGGTCTAGACCATTCCTTGGTCCTGCCCCACAGTCGTCCATCCTCATTGTGTCCACACAAATTGTCTCACCCACATCCTCAACCCACTCCTTACGCTGTAGTTGAAACACCAGGTTCAGGGATGACTCCAGCTGGAAAGATGCGCTCATGGCCCTTACCTTCACCCTTGCTTCATGCTTCTCACAGAACGCAGGCCCTCTGGGCTCTAGATTCTGCGGTCCCCTTGTGTGGTCAACATTACTATGTGACCTATGACTAGTCTCCTTTGTCAGTAGAGAAATCTCTCCAGAGCTTTCTTGGGTGTCTTTGATTCTAGAAACACTTGGAAAAGTTATTTGAATGCAGGTGCCCAGTAGAGATCTGGGGTAAATGGTTTGGCATGAAGCATGAAGACATTAATTTGGATTCCCAGAACTTACATTTAAAAAGTTATGCATAGTAATGTACTTCTTAATCTTGTCTCTGGGGATGCAGGGACAGTGGGACCCTGAAAGTGTGATGGTCAGCTAGTCTGACCAAATTGGTGAGCTTCTGGTTCAGTGAGAGAGCTTGCCTAAGAAAATAAGGTGTAGAAATATGGAGAAAGAAACCAGATTTCTATCTCTGGTCTTTACCATGCACACGGACAAATGATTACACCAACCCAAACATACATTCACCAGAGAGAGAGAGAGAGAGAGAGAGAGAGAGAGAGAGAGAGAGAGAGAGAGAGAGAGAGAGACTGAATGAATGGAACTAAATCTTAAAACTGCATTCAGCTGTGGTCATATATACAATTAACAATTACTCTAAACCTTAGCAAATTCAGATACCTCAGATCCTGGCTTCAGAATGAGGGGGTTTGCTGGTAGAGACGCCTAAATCATATCATACCTCTCCTGCCCATCCTTGCACAGTAGCTCAATTTCTGCATAACATGGGGAATATACTAGACTGATGCCATGTTAATCACCATGAAGAGTTCATCTAGGGCCTGGCCTGATACCATAGACCTATGTTGCCAGTTACTTAAGAGGTTGAGGCTGGAGGATCTCAAGTTCATGAGCTACAGAAAAAATTCAAAACCAGACGTGGTAAGAGAGTAATTTGATTTCAAAACAAAATGGAAAAAGAGGGCCAGAGATGTATCTCAGTGATAGAGCACCTGTCTAGCATGCGTGAAGTCCTGAGTTCAATTCCCTGTACTGCATAACAACAGATAAACAAAACAACAACAACTTAGTCCTTGTGGGTTTCTAACATATAACAAAATCAGGACACATTAAATAATATTTCCTAGATGGCTCTTAAAACTCTACCTTTGTTGCTACAGGATTTTTAATTAACAGTCTGCAAAGATTACATTGCTTCAGCCGCTCAGTAGATATTTCATTAAAGAGTTCAAAGCACTGGTTTCTTAGATGGCTGCAGCAACTGTCCTCTACTCCAGCAGAGCAAAGTGTTTCTATGGTATCAGCGGCGCAACTTCTCACCCTCTTGCTTTCTGACACAAGCGATGCCCTGCAGAGTGTGTATCCAGCTCTGCTCACCTGCACTTGACTGCCATCCCTTCAACCCTTCCCAATTTACTCAGGAAATCTTGTCTTTTTCTACTTCCCATGTAGATTAGATCTATGTATGTCTCTTTTAGTGTCTTCACTGTTGTCTAAGTTCTCTGGGATTGTGATTTGTAGGCTTTTGCACTGCCCAAGTAGTCATAAGCATGTCTGTAACAGGGAATTCTGTTTTTGCTGCAGTCTACTGAGGTAAGAGACTGGTCTGCCAGGAACATGCATCACGAAAGCTGTGACTTGATATAGGACATGTATCTGCCACCCTCTCCAATGGGCCATGTGAACTCAGCCCCACGCACTGTTCCCTGTTTATCTGGTACCCTGGGTGGAATCTAAGGGGACTGACTTTAAGTTTCATGTTCAGAGTCAACTGTGTCACATATCTTAGTTAAGGAGGTCTGACCCATAATAACCTTTGACCTTCTGAAATACAGGCCTCCTGGGGTGCTACAGACATTAGTGAGGGTGGGATCGTATAGCACTATGTAGTAATCTTCACGAGTTTTGTGCAAACTGTGATGGGTTGAATGAGCTGTCCATTATACAGCTATAGACTCTGATACTTGAATTCTTGGTCCCCAGTCACTGGGCTCTCTTTGGGCAGGTTGGAGATGTGTGGTCTTGCTGGATGAATTATGTCAATGGGGAGGGTCTTGAGAAATGGAAGACACATCATTTTGAATGTTTTCTCTGTTTCCTGTCTGCAGGTAAGATGTGAGCTCCCAGCATACTGCTGGTGCATGCTCCCTGACCATGATAGTGCTGGACTCTTATCCCTCTGGAACAATCATAAGCTCTTCCAACTAAAGTTGCCTTCATCATGGTGTTTATCACAGAAACAGAAAGGGAACTAAGACACAAACCTAAAGCTCATTGAGATTTAAAGTAAACTGCTTTGTTTGCTTTGCATTTTTCTCTTTCTTTCTTTCTTTCTTTCTTTCTTTCTTTCTTCTTTCTTTCTTTTTTTTCTCATCAGAGTCTTATTGTATAGTACCAGATGTTCTTGAATTCTCTATATAGATCAAACCCACAGAAATTAACCTGTCTCTACCTCCTGAGTATTGGGGTCAAATATATCACAACCAAGCCTGCTTAACAAAATTGTATTTTAAAGGTTATAAGCACATTTACTGTGCACTTATTCTGGCTAGAATGTTTTTCATTCTGAAACATTAGTTCTCATTCTTTTCTTCATGATTTCAGCGATTATCTTGGAGGCACGAGCTACAGTGTAGACTCTGAGTGTTTTATTTTAATCTTCACTGTGTCGTGCAGATAAAATCCTTTATTACACTTGAAGATGGCTTATATCTTCTGCACGTGGCCATAAAACTTCAGTAAGTAACACACATCCCATGACTGAGAAGATTCATAGGTAACTCTTGTTTCCACAGTCGGCACTTTATTAATTTGATTTTATATTGCATTACAAAGATTAGTACCAGCCATTTCCAGGTTGCATCTGTGCTAAACTTATAAAAGAGACACTAAAGCCTATGTAAAGTTTTACTGTGATGGCAGGCATTTTAATGCAATAATTGAAAACAATAAAACTGCATTTGGCTGCCCTTGTGCTCATTTTCAGGATGAAGATAGTGGAAATTATATGTTTAAGATCTTATGAAAATGATAGTCAATTCAAGAAAATATGAAACTCATAATACAGAGCATCTGAAAGCCAAATCCAGAGGGAGAAACATAGCCAGCATAAATCTTTGGAAACTGGTACTCAGGACTAGGCAGAAAGATCCAGAAGGATGGGTTGGTCACAAGGAAGGAGAGTTAGCCTTAGCACACAGAGCCCGAGGAGTCACATACAATGTGAACTGAGGAAAAGTCTACTCAAATAAAGACTAAAAGAACATGAATGACAGAAAAGGGGAATGCTCTGGGCCCTATGGAAACACCTCTATCATTTTACTTATACAAAACAGTGAGTAGAGGAGGCTTCATCATGAAAATAATAGATTTCCTGACTCCAGTAAATAAGGCATTCAGAACTTAGCATTTTGATCCCATCTTACAGTGTCAAGATAAAAGGTCCAAGATTTTTTGCCTGAGACGGGGTTTCTCTGTGTAACAGTCCTGGTTGTTCTAGACCTCACTCTGTAGACCAGACTGGCCTCAAACTCACAGAGGCCCATATGCCTCTGCCTCCCAAGTGCTGGGATTAAAGGCATGTACTACCAGGGCAGGCTGTGTCCCAGATTTCTTAACCATGGATGCTATAAGATTCCTAGAATGTTTGTATCCTTCACACCACACCTGGCCGATGACATGCCACAAACCCCTCAGCAGCAGCAGCTACTCTTCATAGGCTGACCCTCCTGTTCGTGTGTTCTGGTGTTGGTTTTTTTTTTTTTTTGGCAGACTTTCCCCTGTAAAGCGGTGCAACATCCTACAGGACAAGCTCATAACTCGGTGACCGCTCAGTATTCCCATCGGTGCACCATAAATCTGCTATTTAAAAAAGTAAAATAATAAAGGTGACAAATAAGTCACTTTGTTGTGACTGACTTGTAGGGTGGAATTCTTAGGATCAGTTTAAGCCTCACTGACAGAAACAGTAGAATCCCTAGGAACAGTAGAAACACCTCCTTTTTGTGAAGTGTCAAAATCCTGCCTTCCTATTTACTGTTATTTATGTCAGAATATTGCAGAATAGATAGATGCACAGGTGCTTGAGCAAACATCTTTTGACAAGTCCCACGTGGGTCAAGGTGACACAAGACGCTCCGAGGGATTGGAAATTAAAATGTCACAAAGCAGTGAACTCAGCTGTCAAAACTCATCACAGGGTGTGGTTTTAAATATGTACAATTTTCTGTGAATAAAGTATCTCTGAATAAAATTATTCCAATGAATTGTTAGCATAAGGATGTGTATGAGATAAAGTATATAGCCTGCCACGCATTTACTTTCCATAACTTAAAATTTATACTTATTTGTATAGAATGACTTAGCAGTGACCCCCAGTATATGGAAAGTCTGTATTACACAGCGGTGTTACTTAATAGTGTTTTTCACTAATTTTATAGTGATGTGTACATGGTCATGGATCAGTGTCCCTTGGGTGAGTGTGTGCATGCATGTGGTGTGTGTGTGTATGTGCAAACTGATTACAGCGGGAAGGAAGAGAACTGGAATTCAATTGCTAAATGTGTACACAAGAGCATACATAAACAACACATATACACTCTAGAAATATACTATTTCATATGATTCTGTGTTGGTCTTCTCTGCAGATCTGGGAGTGCCTGCGCCCTGGTAAGAGTGACTACAGCTGGGATGAAACGCCATGAGCAAGGCAGCTTGGGGAGGAGAGGGTTCATTTGACTTGTGCTTCCAACATCACTGTTCTGTAATGAAGGAAGTCAGGACAGGGATTCAAACAGGACAGGAACCTGGAGGCGGAGGCTGATGCAGAGGCCATGGAGGGGTGCTGCTTACTGGCTTGCTCCCTCTGGCTTGATTAGTGGGGTCAGATGCACGGAGTGTACTGATCCTGTCCTCTCCTGCTCTCTGTGGGAAGGACATGTTCCTCATCCCAGCCACCTGCGGAAGCCACTGCAGGCTCGTGTCTCACATTCACAACGAGAGCTAAGCATTGGTGAATTTACTCCAGGGTGCACAGGTGGCTACTGACATGTGACCACCTTTGTATTTGTGTGGCTCGGCATAACACTGCACTAGTGATAAAAAAAAAGAGCCATACACAAACCTCTGAACCCCGATAACAATTTAAACATCTGTCCTAAATTGCTTTACACATGCAATCGACAGAGTGAAAACTCTTCAGGATAACTCTACCTTCCCAAGAATATGGAAAAATAAAATAGTGACAGAAAGAGGCTTGCAAGTTACATCAACCAATCACAGTCACCAGGCAACAGAGCAATAGTAATAATTTAAAACATACAGACATTGGGATGAGGAAGGAAAATGTCTCACATGGTCTGAGTCACGTGTTCTGGATCTAAAGGATAAATAGGGAGGGGTCATTGCTGTGTGGGACCCAATGCAAGGATAGCATTATGGGATAAGGGTCACTCTGATCCCAGAGCCTGCCCCAATATCAAATTATTTCAGAGCCCAGAGATGCAACAACTTATCTCAGTCTTACGGAGTTCCCACAAAGCAAGTGACGAGGTTCCTCTACTTTGGGTAAAAATCAAAAAAATAGGGAGGTTCTGAGCTGAATGTTGCTCAATCCCAAGTGCTACCCCCTAGCTCAGTGCTCCCAGCTCCTGTACCAAGGGCTATGTTCCACCAGCTACCCCAGAAGGCAGATAGTGAACTGCATTTTGGACCAAGAGCTACAGAGCCAGGTGAGGGGCAGGGATGTACCACGCAGGCGTCATCTGCAGCAACCCATGGGCAGGCATGGAAGCTGGTGGGGACAGATAAGAACCAGGCCATGCCATGTGCAGCAGCTCCACAGGATTAGGGGCAGAAGCCGGGGAAGAGTAAGAGGCTAGAACCTTGAGGGACAACAGGAAGAATCATGCTCAAATGTGGCCGAGGGATTATATCCTGGGAAGGAATGGCATCATTCAAGTTGATTGCGATAGTGAAAGGAAGAGGGCGCGGTGAGGTCCATCATCCTGATGCTGAAGGAGATTGTGTGGCAGGAATGACTGCAGCTGAGCATACCACTGGGAACGGGAGCATAATGAAAAGTCAAGCACGCTGTCCCAGACCTGGGCGGATAATTATATTTTTGACAAGAAAGTGAATAGTTTGGAAAGATAACAGTAAAGTTGAAATAGACTCAAAACTAATTTGAAAAGTTTGTTGTAATGAAATTGACTGCAAGAAAGGGCATACAGCCAGAGCCGTGGGGCAACCATGAAAGAAGGCTGCCATGCTCTTTCTAATGCATCCTTTGTCCCAGAAGAGGCAGAGAGTGCCAGGGACTAAAACATGGGTCCAGACCACAGGCTGTGAGCTATTATGCAATTAGTTTTATTTGCCTTTCTAGATGACTCTCCATCAGGTAAAACATGTATTTATGCCGACAGTTTGCGAAAATACACAAACACAATTACAGCTTCTAGTCGAGGACCCTTCATAAGCTTCAATGAGTTGCCGTATCTGTTTATATAATTTATCCTGACACACACCCTGCTATTAAAATCCCACCTCACACATAATGAGATAGATAATGAGAGAATTGGGGAGTTTCTTACAGGCACATGGAAAGCTAAGAGCAAAGGCGATGGGAAGCTTGGGCAGTTGCACAATGGAGTACCAGAAAAAGCATGATGGCATCCTTGTACTTTTACCAGAGGGCTCTGAGCAAAGTGTAGATACCACTCTGGCCAAAGGTAGACAGACTGTGTGCACAAAGCAGGCAGGGACAGAAAACAAGGCCACAATCCGAAGCTGTTTTCTTTTTCATGAGAGGAGGCAACTTGGGACCTTCAAACTCTGGTACCTGTTGGGTAGAACTGGCTGGGAAGAGGAGCGTGTGCTGACATGACCCAAGCTATTATTATTAAATTCTAGCAGGCTGCCTTCATAATCGGTCTTCTAACTCCAAGAACATGGAGAAATTAGCGCACTAATTGACTGGAGGGAGAAAGGGCCGAGTTAGCACTCTGCGGGCTTCCATATAATGACTCTTGAGCAAAGCGGCTGGGGATGGGGAGAATCCAACAGCCCGCAAGACGTGAGCGAGCTCATTGTCAGGAAGATGGAGCGCTCTTACCACAATTCAAGCCATGTGTAGCCTCAGCTATTATGTCCCAATGCCTCATTTCTGGAGGGATTAAGCAGACATCAAAGAACCAGGGGCTCTGATGAAGGATGAAAGGGTCACAACGGGAAGGAAAGCAGCTCCCCACGCCACTTCCCCAGGCCAGTTCCAGTCACTCCTCTCTGCTCTTACCTCATGGTCATGCTGTCCGGTGACCATCCCCAGGTCCACCCACACAGTTACCCACCTGTGTATGTCCCACTCAGTCACCGGTTCTCACAATTACCCTCTGCAGTGAGCAATACATGCAAGCCTCCCCCATGTCCTCCAATGTGGTCGCCCACCCATGAGTGTTCCACACAGCCACATGGTCTCATAGCCACTCCAGCACCATTTTGCTCCATCCAGAAAAAGCAAGGAAATAAGAGACTTTTCCTCCTGACACAAATTCAACACACTAAAGATTTTAATGAAATAAATATTAACTTTATCAATACGGTGACTAGCCGAAACAGTGAAATAGGATGTACAACAACAATAAAGAAATATGAGACACCTAGATTTTGCCCACAGGGAACCTGTTTGAAGACATTTTCAGAGGAAGTGGACACATTCAGAGGAAGGTGCTGAGCAAGAATCATGCTTCAAGGGGATCGTAAAGCAGGCCGGTGCCTCATTACCGCTTCTATGGAAACCACAGGCCAATGTTCAGAGAAGACAGACGTTCATAGGGTAGACTGGGCTGGCTGCAACCCACTGTTATACAGAATGGTTCCTACGCTATCATAGGGTTCTGCTCAGAGCCCTGGTGTTTCTGGCATGGCACTGTCCACTATGGCTGCCTCGAGAGAATGGATAAGGATTCAAAACGTACAATCAGGTCAGATTCTTCCTGACGTAGTGGTGAGGGAACCAGAACTCAGGCAGAGGAGCTCAGCTGCTCCTTAACCATCATCCTTGATGTGGGTGTCTCTGGAGGCGTCCTTGCTCTCTTTCTGCAGAGGCTGAAGAAAGAATATTTTGAAGTCTGATCTGCTGGAAACTGTCTTATACACCATATAAGAAACTCACCTGAGGATAAAGCCAGAAAGAAAGGAAGGAAGAAGAGTGAAGGGAAGAAAGAATCCCAGTGGGGTTTCAGAAGACTGATGAGAGGGGAGCAATTTAAACAGACATTAATAATTCAGACAGAACTTAAAAGTAGTATTTAAGGGCCGGGCAGATGTTTCAACAAGTACACACTTGTTGTGCAAACATCAGGACTAGAATTGGAATTCCAGAACCCACATAAATGAGTGGGCATAACAGATCATCTGTAATCCCAGCTTCAGGAGCCAGAAACAGGGGATCCCCATAGCAAGTTGGTCTGTGAAATAAGCTGTATCAGTGAGCTCTGGGTTTGATTGGTTGACCCTGCCTCAATGAGTAAGGATGATGGAGGATGGTCAACCTCAGGTTTCCACAAACACATGTACACACATGTGCCATGCACCCCAACACAATGGAATGCACAGACACATGGAAAAGGGTAAAAGAGAAAGGATTCAGGAGTAAACATGATTAGAATGGAGCTTCTAATCCAGAGAGGGAGAGCACAAAGAAGCAAAAAAAGCAGACTGTTTGTGGATGGGCTGGCTCTCAGAAGCATAAAAGGATGGAACACAAGACTGTCCTTGGACCACTGGAGTCCCATGACTTTCTCTGGGTAGGTGGAAGAAAGGGAGCGGGGAGGGAACCCAAAAACCAGGAAGGATGCTTAACATGTGCATTTAAAGATGCCTTTTGGAAAGACAGGGAAGAAACACAAGTCGCCTCCTGAAAAAGAAGAGCTGCTGTGGGATTTATTAATGAAGGCACTGACAAAAGTCAGTGACCAGCAGGGACTGTAGATGCATATATTGCTAAAATTAGACTATGGTGCAACCAAGAAGGGAATCAGACAGGAATGGTTTTGTATCCACAACCTAGCAGGTGTCACCCAAAACCTTCAGAATCCTCAGCAATGGCCACTGTCTCAGAATAAATGCTGGCCAGATGCTTACTCCAGCAAGGGAACTTGCCAGCGTGGAAATAGTCTCCAGATACTTTGCAATGTTTCTTATATCATATTTTCAAAACATATTGCTTGCATCCTTTTCTCAAATCTTCACTAATTTTTAAAGTACTAAATAGAATTCTCTGTTAAAAGAAGAGCAAATACACACTGACAAGTCCCCTTCCCTATGAGAGGGTGAGAGACAAGGTGAGGACCAACTACAGGAAGTCTAGAGGTGCATATGAATAGAAGACAAAAGCCTGTGGGCCAGAGGATGTGGAGCTCACTGCCTGCATGGAGCAGAAGTGCATGGCAGATCTGTGCTTCCTCCTCCCTTCCTGCACCAAGCTCTGCACAGCAGAAGCAGCAGAAGGCAGCAATTAACGTACTTATAATGCATGACTCAATATCACGTCTCCAAATAAGAGGATGGAGACCTTGATCTTCAAATGATGTTAAGCTGGTAAAACCAGAAGAATTGTAAAAGTTAAAATTAAATGGGCCAATCCTGAAAAGATGAGATGTAATTTCCTTGCTTTTAAAACACTTGAACCCAAACCAGAAAATTTTCTGCATGCTATTGCTGCAGGCTCCTCACACCTATAATAGACTCTATTTAACAAGCTCTGGGTTGGTTTGACCAAGTTATATATAGCCCAAGCTTCCTGGATGCCCAAGAATCTATAAGCTGGGAAGTGAATCTTTTCTGATTCTAGCTTTTTATAATCAGGGCTTCTCGATTTCCATGTGTGCCTTCTCTACTTTGCCACTCTGTTGCTGTGAAAAGATTACGAGGCATAAAGGATTCATTCCAGCGTATATGGTGCCCATCCCGGTCCTAATCCATCAGTGCGGGAAGTCAGAGCAGGAGCTGAAGCAGAAACCACAGTGAGATGCTGCATACATGTTGCTTCTCATGGCTTGCTCAGCTACTTTCCTATACAGCCCAGGACCACCTGCCTAGAGATGGCATCACCTACACATCAACCAGTACTGTGGGACATGGTCTTGTACCCTGTAAAGATTTATCACTTGTATTGGTTTAAGAAAAATGCTTCCAGGGAGGAAATATTGGTGAGGTGACCAGAATGGAAAGGCTCAGTCTGTAGTTGTCACCCAGATGCAGGGGAAGCAAGATGAAAATGCCTCACTGATAAAAGGTACCAAGCCACATGGCTAATACAGACAAGACTTATGGGTTAATGTAAGATGTAAGAGTTAGTTAATAAGAAGCCTGAACTAATAGGCCAACCAGTTTATAATTAATGTAGGCCTCTGTGTGTTTCTTTTGGAATGAATGACTGTGGGACCGGGCAGGACAGAAAACCCTCTCAACAAACCAGCAATCAAGAAAATGCTCCACTAACAAGCCCACCAGCCAAGGTCCAGACAGCTCTTCAAAGAAGCATCTCTCTTCCCAGGTGACTCTGGGTTGGACTAAGCTGATGAAAACAGCTAGCACAGCCTGAAACTGGAAACCAAAATTATTTTAAATATTTGGATATTTTAGAATAAAAATTGCCATTCTGGGACTTACACAGCCTTGGAGCCAAGTTTCCTGACAGGAATGGGGATGGTACTTAACAAGGGGACACTAGCCCCCTACCACCTGTGCTTTCCTCAAGGTCTGAGCTTCTGAGCTTTGAAATACATGAAAGGCGGAAGTGACTCTGGCTGCCTCCTGTCCATCCCATGCACAATCTCTGCATCATGTCCATTTTACTCGGAGGCAATGCCATACCTGATACCTTTACCCCAGCCTCCTCCAGCTCCACCCCTGGCCACGTCAGTCACTACCCAATGTAGCCCAGGTGAATCCTGCCTAAGTGCTCATCACATCATCACAAGCAAGGCACATACTCGCTGATGCAGTTTAGGGAATGCTCAGCATGTATGGGTCCCTGGGGGGCTTCACCGGGAGTCCCTGGTGCTGAGTTCTAGGCAGTTTCACACTTTGTGCTTCTGCAGTTCTCTCAGCTTTATTCAAAAAAAAAAACAAACAAACAAAAAACAGTTTGCTTGCGCTCGCTAGCCCGCCCTCCCTCCCTCCCTCCCTCCCTCCCTCCCTCCCTCCCTCCCTCCCTCCCTCCCCTCCCCATCTTGCACTGGGGCATGCCCAGTCCAGCATTTCCATTTCTACAGAGTGTAGTCATGCCTCTTTCTGCATGTTTGTCTCCTATTTAACCAGCTTTGCAGGGAAGCAGGAAGTGCTGAGTTCTAACTTTTCCAAAGCTGGGGGTAAAGACTGTAGGTGAGATCCACAGTCATATTCTCCTCCCACCTCTCACCAGAGAAGAGCTGACAACAGTCACAGAGGGCCCACTGCTGAGATGTTCCATCCCCAGCGAGGCCTCATCCCTCACACTCCTCCCTGATGCCTTCAGCCCATAGCTAAAGACTGGGGCAGCCCCTTCCCACTGTGGTTGTTCTCCCCTGTGGCATCACTTCACATAGTCTGTGGAAGAGCCTGAGCGATGGGTCTCAACTGGCTCACGGGGGAAAGAAATGGTGCGTGTCAAAAGCACCTGAGTGGAGTCACCGGAGAACCTAGTGAGCAAGCTCATTATGTCACTGAGGTGGAGTAGCTGTGGGAAGCTTGAGATCGAGTCCACGCTCACAGGAAAGAGCTTCCATGGCCAGGATGTCTGTACCTACATGGTCAGTGCTGTCACTACAGCGGCATCCATTAGCGTGACAACACAAATAACATCCAAATTGTCATTTTGAGACACCAAAAGAACTTCACATTCTAAAGAAAACGGGAGTCTGAGATGAAATTAATACACATTTGTGTAAAACAAAAATGGAGGATAATGAAGTGAAAGATTTTTCTAGATAAAAAGTGTTCTCCTAAGTGCAAGGACAGCATGTTTTCACGCAGAATAATTACCCAGCATTAGCTGATCCTCACAGCAATTAAAGCCCACTGCCCACTTGGTTAATTGAGCAGGCTAGTCAGTGCCAGCCCCTGCCAACTCCACTCTCTAGCTGCTGTTGAGGTTCCAAGACAGAATATGTCCATCATGAGTGACTTGGCCTCATTTCCTCTGCGACCCTGCTGAGGTTCGCACACCACCGCCACTATGCTATAGACAATACTGTAAGATAAGGGCAGTCCTGGGATTTCTGGGTATTTGAGCTTCTAGGATTCCTGCTTGCATTTAGCATTTCTAAGAAATAGTTTTTCTCTCTCTCTTCCCTCCCTCTCTTCCTCCTTCCCTCCTTCCCTCCCTCCCTCCTTCCCTCTTTCTTTCTTGCTTTCTTTCCACATGTCTGTGTATATGTAGAGGTCAGAGGACAACTTGCAAAGGTTGGTTCTCTCCACTCTGTGGATCATCAGGCTTAGTGTTTAACCAGCAGAGCCAGTCCCGGCACATGTTTTAAGACAGCTTCTTCTGCTAAACTTCCCCAGCAGATTTTTCTCTATCATCTCCAGCGAAGCATTGGTTTCTAGGAAAGGAGCCGCCTGGGATAGATTTAAATAAAGCCCCTGTAGGTTTTCAAAGCTCTACCTTGTCCTACTGCTTTGCAATGTCACACTGTGCATCTCGGCGATTTAAACAAGAGGTGATATACCATCACTCCCCAGGCCTTGTCATTGTTTCAGGAACTGGACTGTCATTCTGGCAGGACCCATGCCTGGGTTTAGGATGCTAACAGGCCAGGGAAGAACCATTTTCTAAGTGCCATGCAAACTTCTTTCTGTTCAGGGGCCACGCCCTCTCTCTAATCCCACCTGCACCCACAGATGAGGCACACAGCTGTGACAAGCAAGTAGAGCTCTAAGACTCAGTTACTTAAACACACTCTGGGGATGGTGAGGAAATAGTAAAAGAGGGGAGGTCGTTGCGAGGGCTGGAAGGGCTACACATGGAGGAAACCCATGTATCCCAAACCTGTGAGCCTGAGGACCACCAGAGGAGAGTCAGACACTGTATCCTCCCTCCAGAAAGCTACAGAAACTTAGAAGACTCATAAGCCCCTTACCCAGGGCTGTATTATGAGAGGAGATTATTCCATGGAGCTGCCTGCGAGTTGCTCAGGAATTTGCAGGGAGGTGGTTTCCATGAGTCAGCACTCATGCTGGGGTGGGTTTTTCAATGTGCAGCTGCCTCTGAGCCACCTCTTCTGTAAGAAGTCCCTCTACTATGCTTTCATCACAGGTAAGTCCCATAAATTCACTGGGTCACAAAGCTAGATGTGGTTGGAATCGTTTTTTTGACCTGACATTAATGTCCTATCTGGGGTGAGGAGATATTTGTTCATGTTGCCCCAGGGGAAAAAATCACACAAGACCCTCATAAATGTCAAGATAGTCTCAGTGGGTGGGTAACATATAGAAGAGAGGTCAGCAAGGGAATTGTGGGGAAGCTTCGATGATGGCTGTGTGTGACGTCACTGCAACTGTGTTAGGGTGTCTCTGTGGTTCATTCAAGCTCATTTTGAAGGGGGATGCTGGGACATCCCATGCCTAGCAGAGTGTCCTTCATCTGCTGTGCCAGGCATGAAGCCCCATGAAGATTCTGGGAATCTGAGGACATTCCCTGACCAATCAGGAAGGTGAAGATGTATGGGGTACACTCTCGCAATTCCATTTTCTGGGGCTATATGTTTTATGATAAAATAAAGAAAAGAGGGGGCAGGAAATAGGTTCTGATAAAAAATAAAAATGCAAATGTCTGTCTCTAGCTGGTGTTTGTTTTGTTGGGTTCTTAAAATCACTTGAGTTTTTACAGAAACCTGTCAAGCAGATGTTGTTACTATGATCCCTGCACCTTGTTATTAGAAGGCAGTAGCATGGTAAAGAGATGAAATGACTGTCCCTAAGTCACACTGTGAAGGGGCGGAGCCAGTGCCCAGCACGGCACAGCGTAGAGCCTGTGTCCTTAGCTCTGTGTCAGCTAAAGCCACGCAGAATCAACATCTGGAAAATTGAATCCTCCTCCAATGTTTGTGGTGTGCGATTTCTGATAACTCACGAGCAGCTGAGCAGCACAGTGAGTGACTTGCATATTATCTCCAGTATCAGCTTCCCATAGCATCCTGGAGCACTGTCTCTCAGGCCTGTGACATAGCTCGGAGGGTGAAGGTGGCTTCTCCCAAACCTGGTGAGCAGAGTTTCATCCCTAGAACCCCCATGGCAGAATGCGGGCGTCACCTACAAGAAATCCTCTCACCTCCACACATGTCCCATGACACATGGGTACACCTAAGTGCACACACTCACCAAAGACATACATAAATGTAGCAAAGAAAATTTAAAAAGAAATGCAAGTTCTTCTAAAAAGTCTCCTTTCCCTATATTCTAAATTCTCAAAGCTCCATGATTTTTTAAACATTTGGATCATTGATGTACTAATGATGACACATATTGTACTGAACGGTCAACTCTTGTTCTCGTAACATCTCAAGATGTAGCTCTCAATGGACTCTTGGCATTGTTGAGAGAGAGAGAGAGAGAGAGAGAGAGACAGACAGACAGACAGACAGACAGACAGTGTTAAAGGCAGGTACAGCTAGTATGCCCGGTCATCAAGCCGAACACAGCAGGAGTATTCATGTCTAATTTGAGATTACTTGGACCCTCACAATCAGAGATGTACCCTCTACCCTGAGGCTTACCTCTGCTTTTTGAGCTCAACCTTGTAATACTGTCTTTAGACTGAAAGAGCAAGTCCTCTGCAGCCCTTCCTGACAGGAGGCATTTGGTACTTCCCAGATGTTTTTAAGACTCCACTCAAGGTTGCAGTAACTGTATGCCATGTGGAAAATATACCTCAGCTGTGTATTCATGAGTTAGGAAACAACTATGTAGAAAATCCATTAAAGGTCATATCTAGAGTAAAGGTCAATAGTGGTGTGCAATTATCTCTGCATCCCAGGACTAGCCGACGAATGGGATAGGAATATCTCTACTTTTGTTGTAGACATTTTTTAATGATATAGCCATTTAAGTCTAAACCCTATTTCATATTTCCTGCAAGGAAAATTTATTTCATATCTTATAGTCAAGGATGTCACATCAGGCCACTCCCTACATAGGACATCTTCACATCCTGACTACCTCCACTTACATGGAAAGAATGGAGTTTTCTGCCGGGTGGTGGTGGTGCAAGCCTTTAATCCCAGTACTCAGCAGGCAGAGGCATGCGGATCTCAGTGAGTTCGAGGCCAGCCTGGTCTATACAGAGTGAGTTTCAAGACAGCCAGGATTATTACACAGAGAAACTTTGTCTCAAAACAAAGAATGGAGTGTTCCAAGATGTGCCCACTCCTTTGAACTTGCTGTCTGGGGTTGGCGGGTCCTTCTTTATTATCTGTTTCTCTGACTTCATCAACACAACCAGCTGATACATTTTGAAAACTGGTGACTATTCTTATGTCACATATTTGAAAATGAGAGCACACTTCAAGTGCACACCCTTCTATGGTGTCATATATGTTAAACAGACAATACATGGAGAACCTCAAATAGGAGCAAGTCTAACATGTTCAGGGTCAAGTGGCCAGAGGCCACAGGGCCAGCCACCCTTCTGTCAGGAGGAAGCCACATGCAGTTAAGATTCAGTAGCCACCAGCAACACTATCAATTCCCTGTGACTACCAGAGTTCTAGCCCCATTCATCAACAATGAAGATCATGGACATCTCGTCTCAAATACATGGGCTGGCTAACCAGCATCCTCAAAACTGTAAATCATGGCAAGACAAATACATCGTTCATTTTACTTTCCACTGCAAAATACCAGATATAGTAGGGAAAGGTTTTAGAAATAATGATCAATATGATATTACCAAGAGATCCACAGGTCTACCCATGTTTCATAGCTCAAGTTTGTATTTTCTGTTCTTTTCTATTTTGACATGAGAATAACATGCCTCATGCAGTCTGGTTTCAGAGACAGGCCATTGAGGTAGACTCTAAACCAGTGACAAAGCACTGATCTCATTTACAAACAGTGTTCCAACATGTTCTTTTCATTTCTCTCTGTCATGTACGGACCGGCCTCTTCACTCTTGGCCTTCCATCTAAGCACTGAGGCGATTTGGGCCTACCTTGGTACACAGCCTTAAACCCTGGAGAGCCGATGCTGTCGTCCGACTGCAGGTGCAGCCACATCTGGTTGCTCATGCTCACAATGAGGTCAGGGACACTGGAGCCTGTGAGCCTGCACAGAAGGGAAAGGATCAGACTTTGAACACTGTCTACAAATACACACACACACACACGCACGCACACACACACGCACACACCTATGGAACATTCTCTTTCAAAACCTTGTAAAAACTTGTCATTTATATAAATATTTAAAGATTATCATCACTGGCATTTTGGATAACTATCCAGTCACTGTAAGTACAGCCATTTTCATTTAAAAAAAATCAGCTAGAGGGGACTGAAGATATTGCTCGGTGGTTATTGATCTTACAGAGGACCTAGGTTAATTTCCAAGTACCCACATAGTGGCTCACAACCATCTGATAATCTCTTCTGGCCTCCCCTGGCACTGCATACATGTGACATGCACAGATAGATACACACAGGAGAAACAATCATACACATAAAATAAAAGCATTTTTTTACAAAAGGCCATCCCATTTACTGGAATTGACATGCTCCCTAGGTACAATATTTACAGGGATAAATAAATACAAACCTGGAAAAGCAAAGAGCCAGCTGTGCTAGGTGACAGGGAGGTGAACCCTGTAGCTCATTACTTTCTTGCGTGATACCTTTGCAAGGTGAGAAACCCTATAGGTTCATTATCTAGTTTAGAATTATGTACCTTGTACACAGAATCTCTTTTAAGATGTATTAAAGGTAATTATACAATATAGTGATATTGAAAAGAACAGCATATGTGTGGTTGAGATAGACAGGGTAGAATTTACTGAACATCCAGGTCAAATGACAAGGTAGTTTTAGGAAGCATTCAGTGTGTATTCAGAAACAGGTCACATCCCCTGCTCTGTCAGCCGGTGAAAAGAAACACCAAATCCATCGACTGAACTCAACATGCCGACAGAATAGCATGTTGAAACAGGAAAAAGTGCAGGAAGAAAATCAATTCACCCAAAACAAATGTTCCTAATCAAATAGGAAGCTTTGCTTTCAGCAAAGTGGTTTCGGGAATGTGAACACATGATTTGCACCATCAATCACAGCAGCCGTCTATCAACCCAACATTCTCCTCACAGACGGCCTCGAAAACCTGCTTCTTCAAAGGAAGATGAACGGCAGTCATTACATGCCAAGGAACTCGGGCTGTGTTACACTCAAGCTGGATAAGGAACGTGTTCCGGTGAGCAATGTACGCTTGCTACACACGTATGTCTGAAGATCTGTCTTTGTTGGGAGATTGTTCTCTTGTGTTTGCTTGTTTGATTGTAAGGGAGATTTGTTTGATTTTCTGTGCATGCATTTTGTTGAAGAGTAATCAGCCAAACAGCACATGGATCACAAATGCCTAGCTCTGTGACTCCTTAGAAAGGGAGCCAGCCTGCAGATCCCCAAGGGAGGCAGCCTCCTGGGCCCATCTCTGCTCCCTGCTCTTAGCTCTAGCTTTGCCAAAACATCTACAGCTGTACCTGCCTCCCTAAGCATCCTATAAGTGAATTAAGACTTCGTAAAATACTTTGCTCAGCAGAACTGAGGGAAAGATACTCATGAGTTTCCTTGTTTTAATTTCTACTTAGAATTCATTTGTGTGTGTTTATGTGTGTGTAGAAGGTGATTAACGCTAGTATTTTTATTTTTTTTCTAGTAAAATACTGTATTAATAAAGCTGACAGAGGTAACATAAAGAGCCTACATGTATTCTTTCCTGTCTCCTCCAATGCTAAGATTTTACAGACCTGTAAAATACTGTCACAGAATGGATGGATGACCTACTTGTCTTGGGAGGCCCACGTGATCTGTCTGCCTCTGTCTCTCTGTCTCTCTCCCTCTGTGTGTGTGTGATTGTGTGTGTATGTATGTGTAACTCTCTTCAACACACATGTAGTCTTGGGAATCCAGGTTGTGGTCAATACAGTGAAATTCCCCACAGCCCATTTTCAAAGACACGCCACACGCCCTCTCCTTCTTGCCACATATTATTGGCAACATGAGTCTGTCTCTAACTCCAAATTCCTTCATCATGCTATTGCATGAATGAGACCACAGTCTGCCTGTTTTAAAATTGGTTTGTCTGCTTGGTTTAGTTCCCCAGATCAGTCATATGACTTGTATACTACCAGTTCCTCCCTTCCCATCACTGAGTGGGACTCCCAGGTATGGATAACTCAAGGCCTGCTAAAACGTTCATGTGCGTGGTAGATGACCCATAGGGCTGACATAACAGGTGTGCAGGTTTTCCACAATATAACTCTTCATGTTACCTGTTACAAATTCCCAGGCAGGCAATTTGTATTTTCTGATTTCTGTTTCCATAATTTCGATTTCTGTCTTCAAGGGTCTAGACTGAGTGTTCTGTTTACATTCCCATCAATGGTATTTGAGCAGGAAAGGTCTTCGTATCTCCAATGGCAATGTAGTGTGGCCAGGGTATATTTGAGCACCTCTTCTGCTAATTATGTAATGACCTCTCAAGGGTTTTGCATTTACTTTTGGCTGATCACTAATGGTGCAGCTAGACTTTGTCTGTTTCCTATACATGCTGTTTAGTAAAGGCCTTCATGTCCTGTGTCCCTTACCAACATCCTTAGTCTCTCTATTGCAGGATTAGAAGCATCCTTTGTCTTCCCAAACATTCTCACTCAGCAAAGGATTTGTGTTTGACCAAGCTGCCTAAACCAAGATTCAGAAAATGCCCTTGAAGGGGAACGTCTGCAGGATGAGAGGAATATACCTTCCCTGTCCTGCTGGTTTTTGAAAAATCTCACATGCCTTGTGTTTCTTATTGTGGTTCATGAGTTCCTCGTGCACATCACCATATATTCAGTTCTGCCGCTACTTTCAACTATTCAAGGCTGCTGTATGTAGATGAATGGGGGTTCTAGCTACTCCTTTGCCCCTTGCTTAGTTTATTTCCATTTTCTTCCCATTTTCCTTTCTTAGGAGGTCATTCCCAAGTATGTGACTATGCCACAGAATGATCGTTATCTAATCCTAAAGTCATTGCTTTGTATCAAGGCAGAGAGAGAAGAAAGAACAGAGTGCTGTTGTGTCCTAAAGTTGGTGTCAACATCCCCAAAGTATGAACATCCAGGCCACCTGGCGATGACAGAGAATCAGAAATGGTGCCCATAGCACTCTGCAGTAAATGGAGGGTCTGCTTTTCTGGCCTGTGCCTACATCAGGTCTTTGCTGGCATCAAACCCCCTCACCTTGGATATCACTGCATGCTCACCTGCCCTGATGTGACAGTGCATGGGTTACTCAATCTCTCCCACGGGAAGTTTGTGTTTTAAGTGGATAAGATATGACATAAGATGTCTCATGATTCTTTCAACACAATGGCCCCTCATTGCCATGCCTTGGAAGAGCTTTGCCTTCTTTGCTGTCTGCCAGGATTTGTTGCTGTTCTCAACAGAAGTTAGCAGAGATGCTTTGGAGGTAAATAGTGAAGCAACTGGCCTAGTTTGTGCCCACCTTGCTGTGCTTTCAAATGAACATCTGAGCTCTGAGTACACACAATCCTGGTCACTCCCTACAGAGTTGACTCCCTAACTTCCTAGAGACAATTGGTATTGGGTGCCTTGTGTCTTGTTAGCCCAGACTCCTGGTACTGGTCAACTCTCCTGTCTCTGAAAACCCTCAGCTTTCCCACCCATTTGACAAACCCCCATGATGAGTCCGTGTCAAAAACCTTGTCTTTCTTTTCTTTTCATATGTGTGTGTGTGTATCAGGTATGTGCACATGTCTATATCCATGTTTGCATGTGTTTGGGCATATGTGCACATGTGTAGGAATACATGTGGAGGTCCAAGGCTGGACGTCAGGAACCATTCCTCTACCTCATTCTTTGTGGCAAGGTCTCTAAACCAAAACCAGCACATAATATGGCTGGTCTCACTAGTCAGCTTGCTCTGAGGATCCCCTGTCTCTGTTGCTTTCCAAGCCTAGAATCATAGGCAGACCATGCACCCAGCCAGCATTTCTGTGGCTTCTGAATATCTGAGCTCCACTGCTGTTAATTTGCACAGCAAGCCCTTCGTCAGCTTATTGGTCTCAGTCCCACAGCAGTCCTTCTCCTGGGCTGAGGTCCACGTCTGTTTTCTCCAGTTTCCTCTAGTTATTGTCCGTAGCATTGCCTTCCTCTTCCTGTTCTTTTTTGCTCTTTATTCCCTGCTCTGAGCTGGCACTTGCTTCCTTAGGTGAATGAGGAGAGACAAATGGCAATGATGAAGGCCGGAAGCCTGAATTCCTCTTGATAGCAGGAAGCTTCTGTTGAGGGAAATGAGGCCAGCGAGGATTTCCTGACTACAGTGACCCTCAGCCCCCCAGACACTGCCTCTTCCTTTGCTAAGGTTTGGTTTGAACATAGGCCATCCCTGGGGTCTCTCTTCACTTAGCATCTTCTCTGGTTTCTTTCTTGCCAGGTATTTAAGTTGTTAAGAAACATAAGTATCACACAGAAAATTCACACTCATTGCAAAGATGCATACTTCCAAAGTAACTAACTACTTCAGGCTCACCCTGAGGTGCATGTTTGAATTTCTTTTATTTGTCCACTGCACTTTATTTTAATCCAGTCTTACTCTGTGAATTCACTCGAAATTGAATAGGCAAGCATACTGGCAGCTACTCACACAGCTCACTCAATCAAATGTCAAACCCTGTTCCTGCAGTCAGTCCCATTTTAGAATTTATTTTAAGCCTCCAAATTATTTGATTGGCATGCATGCGAAAAAGGGCTGCAATCATACTTTGTCACAATTAATTCTTTTTGTACTAATTAGTTGAATGCTAATTAACGTTTTTAACTAGCCGAAAATTAAAAAATATTTTATAGAATGCTTCTAAGTCGAAATTAGTTTAAATAGTTTCAAACAAAAGGAAACATTGTCTTTGAATAGCTTTTTGAGATTTATAAACCGTAGTTTGATAGCACTGACAGAGAGATAAAGAGAGAGAGAGAGAGAGAGAGAGAGAGAGAGAGAGAGCTAGGGAGAGGGAGAGAAAAAGAGGGAGAAAGCTGTTTGAAGCAAAGCGAGCCCACAGACTCTTTGTCCCTTGCAGCTGCTTGGGCTTTTGAAATAGGATTTTTTTGTTTGTGTATTAATTTATTTATCTATTTATTTTTTTACAATCATTTGAAACTGAAATTAAACCAAGCGTTAGCTTTACTCGAGTACTTGAGCACGAAGGAAAAGACAAACTTTGGAAACTTTTTTTCCTCAACAGTCACAGTTTCAAACAAACCAACGATGATGGATCCTGTACCTTTATTAATGCTCAGAATAAAATCATTCTAAATAAACCGCAGCCGAGAGCTCAAGTCGGGTTACACTATTCCAGCTGCCAGGCTGCTTCGTCGTGACTTCCACCCCAGCTTGCCTCTCACAATACTGTTTTTTCTGCTGCACTGGAGATGGAAGCCAGAGCCTCTTGAATACTGGCCAAGGGCTCTACACTGAGCTACAAAATCAGCCCTGATGTTTGCTTTTTTCTTATACTGAAAACATTAAGTCTATAAGTATACTTAAATACTAATTCATCAGCCTCTGGGCTTCAGCACATTGGGATCAAATACGCAATGCCCAGGTCCCTGGAGCACGGGCTGGTTTCATCTGTGACTGCGTGCGTTTCTTGCATTTGACCTCCCTGAACAATGAGATTCCCTTTCCTCTGGTCCCTCATCCCATCTCAGACTGAACTTCCAGCATCCACCTTGGTATTGAAACAGGAAGAGGAGAAAATGAGAGAGGATCAAACAGTCCCGTTTCTGAAGACATCTTCCCTCTGTTCCTACTCAAGAGTTCAGCATTTTCACCCTCACTTCCAAGCCTGCCTGCAT
The DNA here is from genome assembly GCF_950005125.1 of Chionomys nivalis. NCBI lineage: Eukaryota > Metazoa > Chordata > Mammalia > Rodentia > Cricetidae > Chionomys > Chionomys nivalis. The sequence goes on along the minus strand of NC_080105.1, from coordinate 52,737,499 downwards.
TTGACAGGGAAAGGTGGCAGAAAGTGGGCCCTGACTCCTTCATTCACAGCCACGCCCTGGAAAATCTGCTGCAATGGTGTGCCAACAGCTTCTTAGCTGGCCTGTGAGGTGCTAAGCAACATCTTTCTCAGCCAGTGTACCATATACTGACCCACTTCTTTGCTGAAGAATATTTGTGCTTCTCCTCATTCTTGACAGTTATCGTCAGAGGAGCCAAGATGTTCATGCAGGAGTCTATCCCAAGGTGAATCTCTGTACAGTAATGAGATTGCTGTTGTAATTGATGCCTCTTTGCCTTCCCACAAACCTGCTCACCTCTCTTTGAAAATGGTTGTACCAGTTTTCACTTGACTTGAACTCCCAAAAGCAATCAAGAATGTAGTTCTGTTTATGTGACAGCCTCAAAAGGACAATGTGAGCAGAGAAGGGGTTGGGGTAAATCCAGACGTGTGATAGGGCAAGGACAAGTAGTGTCTTGGGCAGCAAAGGACCTGCTCCCTACCCCGACTAAGATCGGGGTGACACAGGTCTGCGCCTGTGTTGATACAACAGATATAGGCACACGGCATTTCCGTTCTACTCTATGCTAGTTTTAAATTGCTCAAAGCTGGGAGGGGGGAAGAAAACCTGATCATGCCACACAGCTGTCAAGACAGGAAACTGATGTCTTCTAGCAGCACCTGCTGTATGTCACACCTGCTCTCCTCCAGGGAGCGCCTGGAGGGAAAGGGGAGCTAACCTTTAATACGCCAATTTTAATTATGAATTAGGTCATTGAGAAGGAAGTGCTGACCCCAAGATAAAAAGCGACCCACACCTGAACCTCTTAGCAGGCTTTACAGTGTGGTTTATGAACCCTTTGAGAGGCTATCATGGGCATACGGTTTAAATAGTGCGATTTGTAGGGACATCCGCATGCATTAGGTCCATTCAATGTAAGGCACAGATTCCCAGCAATAAACACAAGACAGGTTCTATTTTATTCATGGGCAAAACAAAATATCAACACATTCAGGGACATCCTGGTGCAAAAGCCTGGAGTCACATAGAGGCAGAAGATTACTGAGTTGTTCAACAAATAAAGTAGGAAGAACTTTAAACTCTTTATCTGGGGAGTCTCTATTGAAATTCATACATATTCATGCAGACTAGAGTGTCAGTACTGGGAGAAATGAAATGAGCTCTGACTCAGTTCACCTATCATGAACATGGGATCCTGTCACTCAGAATGACTGGGTATATGTGACAGGTGCCACTACATGAGCAGGGTGGGTGGGAAGGGATGAGACTCTAACGCAGAAATCAGGCTGACTCAGAAAATTTACCAAGCGGGTAAGATTTAGAGAACATGTCACATGTAATGCTCTGATGAGAAATGGCGTGTGTGTGTGTGTGTGTGTGGGTGTGTTGGGGTCTCTGATGTTCCCCCTGAGGAGTTCTTGTGGCTCTGGAGGTACTGGAGTGGACTGCGGTTTTTACACTGATTGTCATGTGATTCCCACATAATGTGACAGAAAGATCACTGAGTTGGGGTCTATTCAAGTCAGATGGCATGGGAAAGGTGTTGAGGTACACCAACCATAAGTAGTCAGATGCCCTGGGAAGGGTGATGAGTTACACCGATCATGTGCAGTCTCTTTTTTCACTTCACTAACTCACACAACGATGATCACATAAGCCATCTAAAAATATCAAATACAAACCTTTTGATCCCACAGATCAAAGGGATAAAAAAAAATGACAGAACCCCCACCCCAAGGATGTTGATTTCTCAATTTTTCTACTTAGTACAGTGAGGCTATGGGATGTGGTTGACCACCCCTCTGGTCATGAAGATCCTCTTTTGTGCCTCCCCCCCGACCCTGTGTGTGTGTGTGTGTGTGTGTGTGTGTGTGAGTGTGTGTGTTATAAAGCTAAAGTCCTGGAAACAGTCCAGGAAGCAGACAGAAGACATGTTTACAAAAAGGAGGAGCAATGAAAGCTGGGCCATAGCCCCAAACAAGCAACAGTTGAGTATATGGCCTACCTGACCTCCAGCCACGCCGGTACCACCAGTACATACATAGACTACAGAGCTGCCGACAGAAGCCAGTTAAGATGCCCTCCTTCCCTGTGGCTACAAAATCCCATTTTCCATTTTATCCATTTTGTTTAAAAAAAAAAGTGTGTGTGTGTGTGCGCGCGTGTAGGCCAGTGGTCAATCCCAGGTGTTGTCCCTCAGGAGTCAACCACCTTGTTTGTAAGGCAGGGTTTCTCGTTGGCCTAGACTTAAAAGTTCAGCTAGACTGTCTAGCCAGCAAGCTCTAGTGATCAGCCTGTTCCCGACTCCCTAGCATCAGGTCAGAAGAGTGTATTGTCATACCTGACTTTTTATATGGATACAGGGTCTCTAGCTCCTTCCTGACATTCTTTCATTTTTTCAAGGCAACAGAGCCATGTCCCTCACCTTCAAGGCTCCATTTGAACGGGGAGGAACTGACAAGGTAGACCTAGCCACAGACAGCCTGCCCTGGGGAAATATATCTGCAGATATGAGTTTGACATCTCCTTCAGCAGAGTCTGGTAAAGGCGAGGGTCCAGGTGTGTGATACTATCAGAGAGACCCCAAAGAGGGGCAGTTCTTCACCCCATTGGATCATTACATCAAGCTTTGAGAGACGATGTGGTCCATTCCCGAGTGCCATCAGTGAGTGCTTGCCCTCCAAACAAAGCAACAGCGCAGTGATAATTAAAATCATCAGGGGACCAGCCACGGCAAGAGGCCAAGCCCAGTGCTGATGCATAAGGCACACCTTCTGAAATAAAGGGTTCAACCAGTCCTTTGCCCATCCGAACAAGACAGAAAAGATCTCCAGGAAGCAATCATCAAACAAAGACCTGAGAAAAATCACAACCTGAGTGAGCAGACGTGATCCACCAACTACTGAAGGGAAACCTAGTTGGGAGTCGGGCACCAGGTTTTCAAAGGACACACATCTAAGAAACCATGCATGACCTTTACAAATTCTCTCAATCGTGAAGGAACAGAGAAGGAAATCTTAGCAAAGAAATGCAAGCTGTTTTCAATAAAATTTGAAGGAAAAGTGAACTAAAAATAAGCAGTCAATTAAAATAAGACTTGCTCCCTGGGTGTCATTTAGAGGGAGAAGTTAACAGGCAAAAGGAGCTTGGGGACAATGCCCATTGCACAGGGGCGGAGATGACAAAGCAGGGTTTGGAGCAAAAAGAAGAAGTCAACAGGGTGTTACAACAAGCAACTTTTGATATGAAATTTATCAGATTTGGTAAGAAACATAAACTATAAATCCTAGAACTGACGTGAACTCAATACCAGCAAATCCACTCAAAGACAAATGCAATTTATTTTTGAAAACAAAAGAAAGGGAAAACTTTGAAGACCACAGGGGACCCATGATGCAAATGACAACAGATTCCCATGTGGGACCTCAGAGGCCAGAAGCTAAACTGCCAACCACAAGTACTATGTCCAGAATTCTACAAAAAGAGGAAAACTCTTAGGCCAAAGTTCGCCACTACAAATTAAGGTCAGATAGCCGATCCACCCCCTTAGAAATTTCTGGGAAATTCATTAGGAAGAAAAAAATGCAGTAGCAGGAAGCTGGAAGCTTCCAGGTTGAGAAGGAAGAGAGGATGGAGTGGAAAGACTCATCTCTTCATCATGAGTTCTGTGAATCACGTTTAATAATTAAAGCAAACCTTACAAACCAGGTCAGTATTTACAACACCGGCTTGTTGGTCTGGTAGACAGGCAAAGGGATCTGGGGGATAGTGAGTTTTCCGGAGTCCTTGATATTTCACTGTGGACCCCAGCATAAAGGTGAATGACAGTTTCACCCACATCCATGCCTCAAACCTGTGCACGAGGATATTGTTAATATCCTGGATCTAACTCAATAAAGAGCTTAGGGCCAGGTAAGCTGCAAAGGATATCCAAAATTAATGCATAAGAGTTGAGCAGAGGGAGTCATTGGAGGGTAGAGGCCAGGTAAGGATGGAGCCCAGGCCTGCTGCAGCCGCCAGAGCAGGACAGGACAATGGGTTCTTCCCCAGAATCTCCAGGGCTAACCTAGATCACAGTGATGCTGGCCCACAGAACTCTATTGTGAGCCTCTAATTTTCAGAACTAAGAGACTATGGATTCTGCTCTTTAAACCAATGTGTTTGTAGAAATGTGCTGGAGATGAGCAGGGAGTGAAAATATAGAGTATCACAGATCATGTGTTTAATACCTGTAACAACCACCATGGTACTACAAAGACCAACTTCATGACACTATCAACAGGAGAAGGGAGATTTTAAAACAACAATAACATCCTCTTCAATAACTGTGCAGGGAGGCAAGGACCCAATCAGGAGACAAGATTTAGGGAAAGGGCACAGAAGGTAAACAAGAATGCGGCACAGGCATAGCTCTATATTAATTATTACTTCAGCTTTATGTGGTTAGAAACTCGGTGTGGTGGTGCTTTCCGAAGCCTGGGATTGCTGCGGGTTTCAAGCCACATGGACTACTTAGGAGCACCTGGCCAGCCAAGGGCAGAAATCGTATAGAATGTGTCCTGTGACCAAGATGGAATCAAACTTGAAACCATTAATACAGCTGTGAGAGGAAAAAACTCCAGGCACGCAAAAGTGGATTATCCACGATTTAAAGTAGAATTCACAAATAAAAATGTAAACAAATAAGCAAAACAATACAGACCAAAAAAAAACAAAAAACAAAAAAACCACTAGAACCGATTAAATGCAAGGCCCAACATAAAATAAGGAAGGAAATGGTGACACAGTGCAGGGGAAATTTTCACAGTAAAGGTGGTTGTTGGGTATAAGGAGAAGGTCAGAAACAGCACGGAAGTTCCGGTGATGAACACGGGAAAGTGGAGCTAAGGAAAGCAGGCAGGCGGGAAGGACAGCAGCAGAGGTATGCAGAACAGTGACAGATGACACAGTCATGCTTCTTACAAAAATGGGCTTTACTACTGGCAGGGGTGGGGCAGAGTGAGACCAGCATCCTGAATGAAGAGGTGGGGATGTCCACACATTCCAAGGCCATTGTCAAAGGCATGGGAATTAATGCAGAGAAATGTGGGCACATAAATACGGGAGAATTATGAATACTGTAATCCCCACAGCATCTACAGAGCATTGAAACTCTGTCAGGAGGCAGTGGCAGTCTGAGTAACATTCTAACCCTTATAGAATCTGACTCTAAGCCAGAATGTTCCCCATGGTGGCTTTGCCAGTCAACTGTGCTTTCCACACCAGCATCCTAACACTGGCTCATCAACTCTCCTCCAAGCAGTCGCACGCATGCATTGCAGCTTACTTAGTGATGAAGCCAAGCTGAATCAGATACAAGACAGAAAGGTAAGTGAGGGAAACTCCTACCCACATCCGTAAATCTCGGCATCTTAAACTACACATTGGGTAAACAAATGCATCTTTGCAGAGGAAGATTACACTAGACCGCAGACCAGAACTGAATAGTTAAGGAAGGAAAAATACCCAGGTGACACCAACACACACACCGGAGCTCCATGCACAGGGACCGAGAGAGTGCACACAGGAAGTGCGCCAGTTTGCTGCAAATTGTAAATTAGCCATGTCTACCTCAACTCTAGAACGTTGTTTTTGTACAATACACGGCTTTTCTCAAGCCCATAAAGAAGAGAGCGGCACCAGGACAGCAAAACACTCAAGGAAAAGGGAATGGTAATACCACTGAAATGAATACCTCCGTTTGCTAAGTATCTTGTGGAGGTTTGACATGAGAAATGTCTCCCATGGGCTCATGCACATGAACAGTGGTTCCCCAGCCGGTGGTGCTGTTTGGGGAAGCTATGGAAGTTTTAGGGGGTATGACCTTGCTGGCAGAAGTACCTCACTGCAGGGAGGCAGGCTCTTAGATTTATAGCCACCCCCATTTCCTGTTTGTTCTCTTTGCTTACTGGAGGCCAATGAAATGTTACCAGCCAGCTTCCTGCCCCCAATGCCATCCTGAACCTCTTCCCTGGCATGAGGATTCTATCCATTTAGAAACTTTCTCTAAAATAAATCCTTTTCTTGCTCACATTACTTTGGTAATGCTATTTTATCACAGAGAACTAGGTACACGGATGGATGAGAAAGAATCAAAAGCACACACTGGACAACTGAAGCCAAAAATACCTAGATGTGAGTAAGAACTGAAATCAAACCACGTGAATGCTTAGGTATGTATCAGATTTCCTGACATTGCATTCAAGACTAAAACCAATCAATAAATCTACCCACACGGAAATAAGCTTCCTATTCTATAAGACGCAATTGGAAACTGTCTTGCTGCCATTAAGGGGTGAGGTTTATAGAGAAAGCGCTTATAATTGCTGCAGTGAGGGAATCACTCCTCTAACTCAGGACCACAGTTACTTTTCTTTTCCCTGCCAAGTCATGTCCTAACATTTTATGCTTGAAAAAGTATTTTTCTTAAACACAAGGGGCAAAGAAAGAGAAGCTAATAATGGACAAACCGGGAGTCCAGAGCACACCTCTTATTCCAAACCACAGTGCCTGGCAGAACTCCAGGTACCTGGGAGTTGCTATTTCCAAGATCATCTGGATGTGAGTTTTAGATCACGTGAGCCACAGAATACATTCCCTCTGTGCTAATTGATTTGATTTCCAATCACAATTCATAAATGTGAAAATCGAATTTTTTTTCTAGACAACATTTAAATTGAGATTTTTTTTGGTTGTTATTCCTAACAGAACTTGCCCAAGTCCTCCATCATGAAGGGAGTCTGTGGGATCATACCAAGGATACCTGACTGGCAGTGACTTTTTCTTTTTTCCCTTCTCACTTTTCTCTCTTTTTCTCTTTCTCCCCTTCTTTTGGGAGTGCAGGGGATTGATCCCAAAGCTTTGTGTCCCTGGGATTGAGCCATCCCCCTGGTCCCTGGTTTTCTTTGGATATAAAGAGAATGAATCCTTTCATCTCAGGCCAGCAGGGAGATGCCAATCATAGCCATACCACGGCAGGGGCTCTTTCTAGAAACAGGTTGAAGACAGGGTGAAGTTTCCCTGGGGATCAACTCATTTCCTTATTATCTAGTCCAAATATCTAGCTGTTTGGAGGCTGCCTACTTGCACACAGATTCTTTCATCCCCATAGAAGGGTGGACATTTAAAAATCCATATCCTGTCTTGCAATCCTCAGGATATCCGAGTTAACGCAATCTCCTGTTACTGCCAGCTAGCACGAGGCCAGGTAAAGCAATATCTCCCCTCGCCAGTTTGCAATTTAATTTTGAGAAAATTGTCAATATATATTCTCAGAAAGAGCTCAGCAGAGATCTGTTAAGTTAGTTATTTCATTTTCTTTTGAGTTTGCCATGCTATACAAATACCCTGAGAAAATCTATCCTTCTTGTGGGAAGAGTCGGGTGACAGATGAACCCGAGCCCTTAGGGATTTTGCTTTGTGTTACAAAGTTTGAGAAAATAAAATCTGTGAGCAGAAATCAGAGCTCTGAAAACCCCATTGGGATGTGCTGTTTGCTGAGTACGTCATTTCCCTTTTTAAATATCTTTCAAGTTCTTAATAGAGGCCACTGGTCACCCAAGAGGAGGACAAGTGAGATACTAGAGCCAAAGCACTCAGTACTAGCCCACCATATGGGAAGCTGAGTCTGGCGTGGTGAAGCTGAACCTACATCAGGAGGCTCCCTGAGTCAACAGACTGGAAGCTATTTAAAGGGTCTTAGTGTAGCTGTCATGTGTCCTAGTAGATGATAAAGCCCAAACTGAGAATAATGCATAGCACATATTTACTCCAGTTGGGTTGTTGGTGTTTAATCTGGATTTACCTGTTTGTTCCAGAAGCAAGGGGAGGCCTCAGTATTTGCCTTCTCTGTGCTGACCAGACACTAAGGAAGTAGCTCTCCATGGCTCTTCTTCCTTGGCTTCAGCAGATTAAATGTGCTTTGCTTCTGCTTACATTATGTTTCCCAGAGGGCACCTCAGTTTGATTCAGTCGGCCATTTAGATTTTCATTTATAGATCTGAGCTATTACGAAGAGGTCCTAATAACACTTATGTCATTGTAACATATAGTTTGCCATTGCTTTCTTAACAACAAAAAGCCTTTTAAAAAATGAGAGTATGAGCTTGGATCCTTAATAGCAACCCATGGGATGTTCTAGGGCATTTCCTTACTGCATTGATATTTTAAATCTTGCATTTATTTAAAAATCATTCTCATTTATTTGAGTGGCATTCTTTTAAAAATTGGATGTTACGGCAACAATAAAACCATTTCACGTATGGTTTACATGTATTAGTTAAGTTTATTATACATATTTTGTTGCCATGGAGACAGAGGGACACAGAGGTAAAATGATTTCCCTCAGGATCACAGAGGCAAGAAGTAGCATCAGCTCAGAAACTCCATCTTTGATTATCGGTCCATGTGTACCTACTATTTGACTGTTTGCAGCTAATATCACACACCACACAGTGCCACTGTTCCAAGGCCAGTTGTTATGGGGATGGAAACATACCAACAATACAGGTGCCCAGTGCTACCCTAGAGAACTCTGTGCTTTTTAAAGGCAAAAAAGAAATTGCATTTTTTGGTCCAGCCATTTGGCAAGTATTATTATAAATATATAATTATAAGTCTTGTTCATTATCTACATCTAGTTCTTCCTAATCCCATAATATCAAGCATTTATTCTCTTTTCTACATCTTATACTATACCCATATATATACTTGTTTATATATACATATTACTTGTTGGGGACCGTGTGGGTTCAACATAGATTCCTTAACAGGACTGGAACAGAGTCGTGAGGAATAAACCGACGCAGCTTACACAGTCATCATGGAAGGGCAAGATCTCTCCAAAAAGATCTCTTCATTTATTCTCCAAACATCTTATATAGCATCACATCAATTGAGTGGGAAAACACACTAGGCTGTCTCTTAGGCAACCAGGTGCATGGGCTCAAGTCACATCTGCATCTACCCGTATGCTAGCATTCAGGTAGGCCATGAATTAGCATCTCTATAAGACATCCTCCAAATTACAAAGGGAGGAAGCACCAAACCTCTTAACTCTTAAGTCATCAGCTTCAGCCAACATCTCTTCTCAGGTAATCTACATTTATAACAAAAGAAACTTGGAGCAGTACATCCTGGCTATTGTTAAACAGAGACAGCTTGTCTGCAGAGTTACATGATCAGCTCAGACTGGGCTAATGGCTCTTGTGCCATACAGAAATATGGGCCTACAATTACTGGCTAGATCTAATAAAATATGAGGTTATGTGTTTTTTAACCTAAGAGTGTGTGACCTTGCTTAATATTGTATAATATTCTATGACTGTCAATTTTCCTACAAATTTTGTGATAACATTTTTAAAAATATGAATAATATTCCATTATATATACACCAAATTTCCATTATCTATTTATCTGATGATGGACAACTGGGATGATTCTAATCCTCTGATATTGTCAATAAAGCTAATGAGTTTCTGGTTCTAATTGTCATGGCTTTTTCATTTTTGGTAGTGGAGTAATGTATAAAATATACTTGATATCAAAAGTATGAAATGTCATGTGGAGTGCCACCGTTTCCATTCTGAATGGCTACCATAACTGCATAGACATTTATTAAATTGTAAAGTCTATGGATCTGATTAATTTTAGTGTCTGAATATTTTATTTGCAATGGTTTTTTAAAATAACAAAACAATAAATATATAAGTATTTACAAACATGTGGGTGCATTTATGTGTGTTTGTGTAGATGTTCAATGTTATGGGTTTGGGAAAATAAATGCTTTCATATTCCACTTTGATGAAAATGTAAATTTTCATAAATTTCTTAGGACAGTTGGACAATGAGTAACATCCTAGATGGTGACACTCTCTAGCTCTTAAATTTTCTTGCAAACAATTTTTTTCTTAAAGGCAATTGAATTAACTACAGAAGGCATGAAGAGTTTTGCATTGCACGGCTGCTGGAAAAGCAAAAGGAGAGGTGTAGGTGGGAAGAGAGGATCCACATAGAGGCCATTTAAGGACAATGACATCCACGTGACAGAAGTAGAGACCTGGAGTGCAGAAATTGTTTGGAATTGCCTCTGCAGCATCCAGTTATGATGTGGAATTCCCCTCTGTATGCTGTGAGTATGTTTTATTACCCCTGGTTATTAAAGAAGCCATTTCAGCCAATGGCTTAGTAGAGTAAAGCCAGGTAGGAAATCTGAACAGAGATATAGAGAGAAATTAGGTGGAGTCAGGAAGACACCATGTTGCTGCTGAAGGAGAAAGACATTACCCATCAGACACACCCTTGTGGCAATACACAGATTAAGAGAAATAGGTTAACTTGAGATGCAAGAGTTAGCTAGAAATATGCATAAGCTATTGGTCAAACAGTGTTGCAATGAATATGGATTCTGTGTGTGATTATTCGCATCTGAGCAGCAGGGAAACAAAGGAGCGGTCTCCATCTACACTGTTAGCTGGGAACCAGCAGAGATCCATCACTAACAGAAGGATAACAGCATTATGTACCCACAATTCACAGGATGAAATGGAAATGCAGGGTACATTAGACAACCTGGGGTGTGCTGGGTAACACTTGGTCATGGAATCATTCTTGCCTCCTTTGTATCCATCAGAAAGTATGAGCAAGTCATATGGCATTAATTCCTGTCAGTCATAGTGGGAATGGGCGATAACAATCCAAAAGAGATGCTCATCTGCTACCATGTTGACAATAGAAAGAGTGAAAAGTTTCAAGCCCCCAGATAGCCGAGGCTGGGCCACCAAAAGGCCCACACATGCATGGGTGTTGCACCATGATGCTTTAAAAACTGTATATTACCTCCTAGGAAAGCAATCCACAAAGTGAGAATACTACAGCACCCCTTTGCTATCCTATCCATGCTCCCAAGATGTCAGGAGCCGCTTTCCCCAAGATAAAAAAGAAACACATAATGACATACACATAGACGGAGAGGGAGGGAAAAGGGAGGGAAGTCCCTTCGCATCAAGCCATGAGTGACAGACGTTTCCAGGCCAGTGGTTTCCAGAGTTACTACCTGAAGCCATCTGAGAAGAGAGTGACATTTTTTTTTTCACTCTCAGCTCAAGATCTACAAAGATGGACATTCCCAGAGCACATGTTCTCTTTTGATGAAAACAGATCTGATGGGAACTGACAAAAACCCACAGCTCTAAGCACCTAAAGTGGACTTCGTGATGGGCCAGAAAGACTGAAGCTTCAGGCCCAAGCAGGGGCCTTTGGCAGGGTTCCTGCAGACTGTCCTGAGCCTCCTGGGACTCTGCCCCACTTATTCTGCAGTCTGGGCCTCTTTGACCGGGTAGTTTTGTAGAGCAAGATGGTTCCGAGCAAACATATGGCATTATCCCAGAAAACATATGGTATTATCCCAGAAAACATATGGCATTATCCCAAAAAACGACCGTTCCAAATACACCTGTTCACACTGGGAGGGAAGAGAGGGGACCCACAGGGATGCCTGAGCTGAGGAACACATGCTTCCTGATTTCCGTCTTTTACTCTGTTACTTTCATTTTATTTTTTGCCAGGAGCATGCATTTAAAAGATTAGTGAAAACAGTTCATACTAATAAAATGTGATCTTTTGTTAGTCCTCAGATAAAAGCAGAGCAACTGCCCCTAGCATCTCCAGGGAGGCTACTTATCAAGGTAAACCAAACAAAATCTCCCCACATAACTGCATGTTGAGAAGAGAAGCGAAATGGCATACTCACACATACAAAACGGATCTGGTGTCCCCCACCTTCCCAGCATCTCCAACTGTCAGGGTGTCGTACCCTCTCTCCAGCTCAAACTCCTCAAAAGCCAGTTTGATGACCTAAATCCAAAGGAAAGACAGAATTAATAGCACAATACAGACCTTCCATTGGCCATGTAACTTTACAGTTTCATGGTTAGCTTTGACTTCTTAAGTCAGATCAATACTAACAATTCCCAAGCTGCCTCCAGTTGTTGCAGGAATTCTCGAGGGTTGGTTTGCTTGAGTCTGAGAATTCTGTGGGATTAGAATGTTCTTTTTGTTTCAGCTGTGAGCTCTAAAATGAGATTAACCTGTGACCTCACTTAATTTGTGTGTCTACCAACTACAAAGCACAACCCAGATGATTAAATTAACCAAGAATAAGCCAATGCAAACAGGAAGAATACCGTTGTTGCTAATGAGGCCTGATTTTTTTTTTTTTTTTTTTTTTTTTTTTTTTTTTTTTATTTAAAACACTGGTTAACTCATTAGCTCTAGACTGTTATTTGCTAACTCTTACATCTTAATTTAACCCATCTCCATTAATCTGTGCATCGCCACAAGGTCATATCCTACCAGCAAATTTCAGTGTGTTTGTCTCCAGCAAAGGCTCCATGGCTTCTCCCTGACTCCTCCTCCTTCCTCCCAGCATTCAGTTTAGTTTTCCCCACTTACCTAAGTTCTTCCCTATCAACAGGCCCAAAGTAGCTTCTTTATTAACCAGTGGTATTGACAGCATACAGAGGGGAATCCCACATCACCTTCCCTTACATTGTAAGCAACTTCCAAAACTCTAGAATTGACAGACACATCTTGTTGCCTGAACAGTCACCCAAAGTTCTTCTGTAACACTGGGGCATCCAATCTTCAGCCCAAAGGCTCATAGTATGCAGCAGACTTTTCCATGAAGCAGAAATTTCCAAAGACAGCTCCACCTATATTGGCAGTTTGTCAGTCACTTTTTTTCTGTGTCCTGCAGAATGTCTGGCAGACTCTTTAATTAAGCAGGAACCCTGAAGGATCATCTCACCTTTAGGCAAGTTCAGCAGTCATTTCTCTGTGGGTCCTGTATGTCCTGTTCATCAAGCAGTTCAGGCAAGAGCAGTTTCTTGCCCAAATGGCTAATCAGCTCCATAAGGAGCCTCTTTGGTGCCCATCTTCATGAGGCCTGATTTTAAGGGCACCTTACAATGAATCTTTTCAAATTTACTTGTGTAGATCTCCTGATACTATTCTCAATAACATAAGAGCTTTCTGAGGCTAAGCTATGATCTAATACTACACTTAGCTGTGCAAAACCTTGAAGTTTCTTCTCTTCGTTTCTCTTTTCTATTTCTGAGAATGGCACTTTGAAGGGTGTACCCACACTAGTCAAGTTCTCAATCAATGAGCTGCACCATCTAACTCTGATTAGACTATTGGATGGATGGATAGATAGATGGATGGTGTGTAGGTATAAGCAGGAAGGATAGACAGACAGATAGATGGGGAGAAAGGTGGTTAACCAAAAGATAACAAGATGTATTTCCCTATGCTAACAACATTATTCAAAAAGAAACATAGCCCTGAGCTAATTTCAGCTTTGGTGTTTAAATAATAATAAAAATGGCACACATATATAATATATACCACAATTAAAGAATACTATATATAGTATATATGCAAAGCATATTTGGATGTGATGACTAACATTTTATTAAATATTAGACAGGTTTCTTTTTGACCCACCAACAGACTATAGCTATATGAACTCCCTTCTTTGTAGACCACAGGAAATTTTATCCTTAAACAAACAAACAGACAAATATTCCCTCTGTTGATCAATATTGCAATCAAGAGGCATTACGATCAAAGCTGTCAAGGAACATGAGGCTAGTCTTGGATAGCCAGGCATACAAAGAAGATATTAACAGATTATTACAGATGGTAGATAAATATAAATATTATGGATATATAGATGCAATACACAAATAACAGAGGGTCAATAAATGAGTTATTGGTGATGAAAAGTAAGGGAAAATATATATTAGTTAGATAGATAACTGGATGGGTGGAAGACAGATCAGTGAATGGACAGATAGTTAAATGGATGAATAGAAGGATGGACAGATGATAATAAGCAGATTGACAGAAGGATGGGTGGATGGTGGATAGATGGTGGGTGATAGATGGGTGGATGATTGGTAAGGTGATAGACAGGGAGATGGATGAATGACAATAAAGAAACATATGGAATGATCAGTGGAAGATGGATGATAAATGGATCAATGGATGCTATGGAAGTGATATATTGAAGTATGGGTGTATGGGCAGATGATGGGAGACGGATAACTGAGTAGACAGATGATAATATAGAAAGAGGCACGGGTGAGTGACAGAGTGGCCCATGGGGGCAGGTGAGGAAGGGGGCAGATGAGAGAGGGAAAACAGGAATTGCACCTTATGACCGAGTGTGAATGCCTTATAAGAAGAAATCAAATGCTTCCCTGTTAGACTATTTTTATAAAAAGTAAGTGATGCTGGGAGTGAGGTCAGTGTTCCTAAGCCTAATCGTGACACGCATAAGCTCTTTAGATGGCTGCTTGTCCCTAGCAAGGCTAATAAGGGATGAATTGTCAATATTATTACAAATTCTTACTAAAATTAGTGAAACAGCTATTGCAATTTATCTTTTAATAAATTACTACTATTAATAAAAAACTACTAATTCAAATTGTGGGGTTTGTATGAATGCATTGTTTGTACTGAAACAGGTGTGGTGTTGACAGCTGTCACATGTTCTTTGAATTTTCCATATTAAAATGAGGACTGAGGAGGTTTCTTGCTTCTATTTTCCTCTCTCCTGACTATAGGAGAAAGGGGTCACAGAGTAATGCGGTAAAGAAACCAGGGTGTCACATTCTAGGTTTGTGTTTCCCAAGAGTTTCCTGTATGTCCTATGTAGACCCTGGGGGCAATCCTTTTCAAGGCTTGCTAAAGTCACTTTAAGTCACTGAGCACATCCCATAGTGTGCTCCCCAGAGAGGCTGAGGATGAACCCAGCTGAATCCTGAGATTCAAGCACCTGCAGAAGATGGAAAAGTTCCCAAACCCTAGCTGCACGGAGAAGCTGAGATCTTGGCACTAAAGCCAGTCTTAGCAATTCCCCTCTTCCCTGGAGAGGGCACACCGACTTCTGACTGACTGCTCCAGGGGGAATCTTGTTTTTCTCAATTTCCTTATTTTCTCTGATAAAAACTTTCTATTCCCTATCTGTGTTCCAAGAAATCCTCCCACAAGGTAGTTTTCAAATTGGAGAAAGTACTTCATTATCACATAAAATGCCTGTCACGCACCTCATGTAGGGCCCCTGGGCTAATTCTTCTGTCTGTGTGCTCAGTAGTCTTTGGATTCTGTAGTTCATTAAAAACTTTATTATTATTATTATTATAATTATTATGTCATATTGTATTATAGAAAGACCATCCTAAGGTCTTCATATGAATGACAGGTATGTTTCCTCTTCTTTTTGAATCTATAATGAACATGAATCTGTCACAACTAGGATTGGGAGAGTACCTGCATAAGCTGTTGAGTGAATAGTTTAGAAAACATGGCTATTTCTGTTAATAAACAATGCCATACTCAATAACGTAATACAGAAATCATCTTGCAAATTTATGGAGATGCGTGCATCTGTGGCTCCCTAGTACAATGCATGTGAAAGCTTCCTTGTCTTTTATATAATTGTCCCGTGCAGTGGTAGCAAACACACAGAAAATCAGAACTTCAAGCCCATTCTGTTTTGAGACCTAAGGGTATCTCAGTAAGTTGTCGGTCAAATCAGAAAATCTACTGTGGATATAGCTATGATATAGGCAGGTCATTAGCAAAATGACGGTAAAGAGTAGAAATAAAGCTAGTAGTTAATCAAAATTATTGATGCCCCTCAAAATGCTGGTGGGGCTAAATCATAGACAGCCTGTCTTGAGCGGTAGAGCAGGTTTCTGTCTCCCCCTGGTCCCCACTCAGCATCAGTCATTAGAAGGGATGCAGCTGACACACAGGCAATGTTGTACAGGTGAGGATTTATGAGCAAGCCTATTAGCTTTCCCTATGTTTACTGTTTGCCTGTATAAGTGCAGCTTTAAGACCTACTACCTCAGTCAGAAGAAAGAGGAAAACTTTACAGTTTTTAAAAACCAATAGAGAAAAATGAAAATCAAAATAATTCAAAAGAATGTTCCAAACAAGGTAAAACAAAACAAAATGGCCACAAAAGTACCATTGAGTTTCATCAAAATAATATTGCCTATTTTTCAATTAAAAAAAAAATCTTTGTTCAAAACCAAAGCAAACCAAACAAGCAAAAAACCCATCAACTGGCAAATAGGCGACTCACTCTATTCCGCCAGGGCACGTGGAAGCCTTACATAGTAAGCAGCTATTACTGGTGTTGGCCTTTTAATTTGTTTATCAATAAAGGTAAGTTCCTTATTATCTCAAAATACGTTTCACTGTATTTCACTATATTCATTGAATAATCCAAATTGAGAGAGCAGCTCTTCAAATTCAGACCAAATACCATTAAAGTGGAGAGAGGACATTGTCCTAGAGACTTGGGAGTGAAGGAGACAGAGAGGGTTAGTAGGGGTAAGAAGAGATGAGAGGGAGGTAGGGAAAGGGAGGATAAGGAATGGCAGAAGAGAAAATGGGAGTGAGGAGGGAAAGTGGGAATCTATTGAGAGACTTTTCAAAGTGTTGATGACTATAGGTATCTATGAGCGGCCAAGAGAACAGCCCACTTGTGCTTAATGTTGGGGATGGCTCCTCAGGTTTGCTGTGACCTTCTTAGAGGAGGAAAGGTCTTACTTGTTTCCCAGGTCCTAAGTACTAAGGGGGAATACCAAGAAACCTTAACTGGAAAAAATAACTTGGAAAGTTGTGTCTCTGATTTAAAAAAAAAAAAAAAAAAACTATGATAAAAATTGCCACCTAAACTCAGCCTTTTAAATCTGACAGCAAGGAAAGCAATATATGCCGTGCTATGGTTCCATTTTAATTTTATTGCTTATTTTCATGTCATATTTAATTCTTTTTTTTTAAATAATTGCTTTTATTTTATGTGTATGAATGCTTTGTGTGTGTGCATGTGCATGCGTGTTTGTGTGTGTGTGCATGTGCATGCGTGTTTGTGTGTGTGTGTATGTGCCACATATATGCCTAGTGCCTATGGAGATAAGAAGAGGGCATTGGAGTCCTAAAACAAGAGTTACAGGTGGCTGGGAGTGTGTGTGTGTGTGTGTACTGAAAACTGAACCCAGGTCCTGTGTGAGATCAGCAAATGTTCCTCACTGCTGAGACCTCTCTCTAGCCTCAAAGTACTTTTATTTTTCTAAGGAATATGATTGAGTGGGAAATAATTCTGAAGAGGAGGAAGCTAACCAGGGAAAAAATATAATTGTTTAAAAATTTCAAAGATTCTCCTGAAAAAAAATTTAGTACAACCCCCTACATCTTCAACAACAACAGAAACTCCTGAATGCCTAATTAAAAACTGTGGGTTCGTCCTTCAGCCCAACAATTGGGTTGAGGGTTTAAGTTACACAAGCAAAGGGCTCTGGGAACCCAAACCTTCCTGCCATCCGATTCATTCAGCTCTAAGTTGTACTGGAAGGAAGTTGTCCTTGTGTGAATTTCCTCATGAAAGCTAAACAGTCGGCAGCTGGGGATTATTAGCAGTGTTGCCAAAAGCAAAAGTTTGTGATTTCTTAGGAAATGGTAGCTATCAAATGGTCTTAATGTTCTTCATGGATTAACTTGAGATCATAATGGTCAGTCATTAAAAAAAAAAAAAAACTGGAAAAGTTAATGACTGATTAAAAGAAAAAGGCTATCTGACTACGTGGGTCTGTCACAGAGTGTGGAGGAATGACCCATCTGGAACTCTTTATAAGCTCAGGCATGACCGTAGTGATGGCAGGATGCAAAATGACCGAGAGTCCTTAGAATTTGCTTGAGCATTTCCTTATAGAAGCAGACAGACTCTCACCCATATCCTATGCTGCTGTGAGAACAGGATTCTTACATCACTTCAAAATGTATCTACACCCTACTCACCTCTGCTATGAAAAGCAAAGTAAATCTAAAAAGAAAACAGGTGAGAGAGAGAGAAGCCTTATACAGAGAGCATGACTCCTCTCCTAGGCTGTCTGTCCTCTGCAAAATGAGAATTGTTGGTTCTTATGGGGTTCTAGAGACCCAAATCGCACACACAGACAAGTGTGCATGGGAGCTGGTGTCCAGGACACCATGTAGGAAATCACTACATAGCTGCAGAGTTCTGCTGATTTCCTTTACATACTTCTATCTTTATTTCCAAAGTGTGTTGTCTCTCTTGTGTATTGATGAGTGGAATCTATACCATAACGTACATCCATTTAACATAAACTGCAAAAATGAAAAAGAGAAGAAAAGCCAGTAATCTTATCAGGGACACAGAATGTTTACCGAACAACAGTAGAGATTACCCAGCTCAGCAGGGAAAGTGTGAGCAAGGGTGGGGGTACTAAAAGTTTAACATGACTGTCACATGGAGGGAGGCTGTGGCAGAGAGACACCCAAGAGCCCCTCCTCAGCCCCTGCCACCTAAGCAAGGGGATTCCCTAGCAGAGCCCAGAAACTTATTAAAATGTGTTCTCAGATGTGTGAAACCGAGAAGGGTATTTATTAAAATTGAGAGACTGGGAATTTAAAATTCACAATACAATAACTGCAAAAGAGAGAATCAGAACATCATTAGAAGTTGGCAAAACCCAGAATTAATGCTCACATCAATCAAACAGCGACTAGAGGCGTATCCTAGGCAGGAATAAAAGATGAAAGAGTGGCGAGAGAAAAATGACAGCTCTCGAGATAAAAGGGAGGATATTGAAGTGTGTGGAGCTATAACAAAGGGTGGAGGATCAATAATTAGAAAAGTCATGGACCACACATTCGACAACTCATTAAAGAGTTGAGGCTGGAGATTAAGGATGTCTCATTATAGCCCATGTGAACAAAACACCACTACAAGGGAATGTGGAGACAATGTCACCTCAAAGCCACTTTGCTCTAAGACACACTGAAGGGTTCTCTTCACATACTCAGAAGAATACATGGATTATATTTGAAGAACTACAAATCAAAGATACTTTCCTTTTTTAGTGGTACATCAGAACAGGTGATTTACGTGGTCCGGATTAAAAGATAACGTAAGGCGTCCTAGTGCATATTAGATGCGAAAGGGAAAACCATTTTTAATATCTCAGATAATCTATTTAGATGTCTTATTATCATCCGATTGGCTTAAGGATACATTACCAACAAGAATAATGTTTAAGGGGGTGAAGACCTAGCAAAACACATATTAAACTAGAAAAGAAAGGGCTAGTCGATAAAAATAAAATAAAAGGGCCCACATTTACTCTAACACAGTAAACAACGTATTTAAGTGTTGAAGAACGGTGTGGAGCTCTGGGGTTGGGCCCTGAAGTCCACATTTCCTCATCGGAAATGGAGCATCCACGAGAGGTGAGAGTTGGGAACATGCTGATGCAGATGGCTCCAGGCAGCTGGATGCAACTACAGCTCATGCCAGAGCTGAGCAGAGCCTCAGGGAGCTTGGGCTGAAGAGAGTGAACTGGCTCATGGTGCATGCTGTCTGGGTCACTCCTAATGGTATATAGCAGCCATCTGCACTCAGTGAAGAGAAATAGGTTTAGGAGAATCCTCCATCTGAAAGGTGTTACGAGATCAACACAGTTGTAGAGAAGAGGGGAATGCAGAAGAGATGACTGATTCTTACCTCGGGCTACTGGTTATTGGGTGGTTGGGTTATTGGCCAGAAGTTGGGAAAATACATTACTTACAGTGAGTATGAGACAAAGTTCAGGAAGTTGCGGTCACAGATTTTTTTGAGACAGAGTCTTACTTTGTACCCTTGGCTGACCAGGAACTCACTACAAACCAGACTCTTCCAGCTCATGGGTGTTTCTGTCTCTGCTTCTTAAGTGCTTGCATCAAGCAGAGGTTTTCAATGTACGGGTCATGACCCCTTTGGGGGTAGCATATCAGACATCCTGTATATCAAGATGTACTTACATTATACTTTATAACAACAGCAAAATTACAGCTATGACATAGCAATGAAAAACTTTTTTGGTTGGGGTCACCATAACATGAGGGACTGTATTAAAGGGCTGCAGCATTAGGAAGAGTGAGAACCGCTGAGTTAAAGGCTTACACCACCAGGCCTGGATGGTTATTGGTCTATTACATGGCCATTTACCTCCATTTCCCCTAAGCTGGAACACATAGGTACAAGTGTCTGGGACAAGACCCCCAGTCTAGGAGTGCCACAGATAAGAGGATACAGCCCACAACAGTGATGCAGGAACTGGGCTACAGTGATATGCTTCTTATTCTCATTGGGGGTTTTTGTTTATTATTCTTTGCATTTTTAAAAGAAAATCTTAAATATCTTAAAATGTATATAAAATAAGATCACATAAAGGCACAACGAAACCATTTTGTGCCAAGCCATTTGCATGCAAATGTAAATGCTGGACTCATGTGCCCTGTCCCCAGTGGAAGAATTACTTACCTGTGATTTGGGGTTGATAATGAGCACCTTCCCTACAGGATGCCTCAAGAACAGCACTGCAGGTGTAAAGTGACTGTCCTTGAACTTGGCTAAAGTCCTAAGTTTTGTAAATAACATATACTGCTAGTATTATGAAAAAAAATCACAGAAATTGAAGTAGCACAATCTATATAATTAATACAATAAATAATTGGAATTTTAAGGACAATTTCAAACATAAGACACAATGAATAAAACATATTTTAAAGACATTGGCAAATCAGAAAAGCCATGCCAGATAGCTTTGTTGAGAAGTGAACAGGGAGTAGGTATCTTTCTTTATTAATTTCATTAATAAGAATGCTTTTTCTTTTTTTTTTTTTTTTTTTTTTTTGGTTTTTCGAGACAGGGTTTCTCTGTGGTTTTGGAGCCTGTCCTGGAACTAGCTCTTGTAGAATGCTTTTTAAAGTTGTGATAAAGTAAACTGAAGAATTATGGTAAGGGTAGTGAACTAAGACCTACTATATACCATTTTAGAAAAAAATTAGCTGAAATTACTTGATTATTTTTGTGTACACTTATAGTATATTTATTGTAGAAAATGTCTACAGCCTTTATTATGTTATGAATATTTTATGCTAAAATTTAAAAAACCACAAAATTAGTGTTTTGCGTAAAATAGTGCAGAAATTCCCCCATGTGAGCCATGAGCCATAGCTTTCTACCATGGTGTCGTCCGGCAAAGACAGCAGATATGGTGCTGCTTTCTCCTGGTGGAGGGCTCAACTCAGACAACTCAGAATTTAGAGTTGTGGCCGTGTGAACACATTCAAGAGAGATTAGTTTTCAAAGCTGAAATTATTCTCACACCTGGCCCTTATGAGCCTAGACAGCAGCGGTCAGGACTGGCTGCAAGCCCCTGCATTGTTGGTCCCCAAACCTTTGACCTTGAGGAAGAGATCACTTCCCCACTGCCTTTGGGCCTCCTTGATCCAGGAGTAGAATTCACAGTTGCTGGATGGGACTCCTAAGTGCGTCAGCGTTAAGGGTGAGATAAAGTCTGATACTAGGGGAGCGCTGGGATGGTAGGCCTCTGGGTAAGACATGGATCTTATACACAGGAACTCAGGGCCCTTGTGGTTGCCCACACAAGACCTCTACGAGACCAAGAGACTTAAAGCTTCTATTATGGAGGGGGCAGGGTCTCCTGGTGCCCTTTCTCTAGCTGAAGAGCCAATGGCAGTTGATAGCTGCCGATGGAGGAAGAGTCCGTTCCCTTCGGAGGGCTGCCGTTGGTAGGCTCTCATAGTCCCTTGGGAGGTGCCACATGTGAGAGCACAGGCACAGCACTAACCAGATTCAGTGAGCTAAAAGAGACAAGTCAAAAAGACGAATACAGAATGCAGATGGAAGATAAAAATTGGGGGGAGTGGCTAGAAAGAGGAAGTAGGGGATGAGGATAGTTATGGCCAAGATACATTGTACACATGCGTGAAAATTTCAAAAACAAATAAAAATAAACAAATAAGTAGAGTAACCACAAGTTACCACATCGGGGAAAAACTGGCATTCCTATGAAGAACATGTTCTCAATGACAGAAACAGAGACTGAAGATATTAATAGTGGTCAGTGGTAAAAATTGCTTTATAAACCTTTCTATACTTGGAGAAAGAGCTAAGTACTTGACAACCTTTTCAGGTTTGGGAATGACAGCTTCCCAACCCCAGGCCTGTGGTCTAGATGAGTGGTCTTCACTCCTGGCAGAAGTGGGGCTGCTGACCAGGATTTCGTTGAACACTTAACGAACTCTGATTATTTTTCTAGTTCTGTCTCCATCACAAGCTATATCTGATGGGTCTGAACCAGAGCTGACTTGTTTGCACGTATCAGTGAAAGCTTTGTGGCGGCAATGGCAACCACAGACTAGGTAGGATGTTCACGCGTGCAATCCCAGCTCAGAGGAACTGAAGGTACAAGGAAGGAAAAGAAGTTCTAGGCGAAGATTTAAGACCAGCCTGAGCCACATGAGACCCTACCTCAAAAAAACATGAAAAGGGAAAAAGGGAAAAAGCAAGTTAGAAAATAGCTTGTAACTACCAGTCCCCACTTCCCGAGTGGGGTTTCACTTCACATCATCAGCCATCTGACTGTATCTCACTTACCAAGCTGGATGGAGGCCTGCCAGCCCAGCGGCCAGGTGTGAGGTTACCTGGTCAGGAAAGCAATTATCAGGCTGGCAGATTCTGTAGTCATGGTAACAGGGTGAAGAGATAAGGCCAGAGCTCAGCTCTGATGCTTCCCTCTCTCCCACCTGCAGTTTCTCATTTCCTGGGAGTGTGAAGAGAAGGTGTGAATGTGTCCTCTCACGGGCCTACACAAGCCTCCATCAGCTTTCCTTCCCAACCATTAAGACACCAGAGCAGATTAAGAAATTTGAGAGCAAATGAGAGGACAGTCCTTGACAAGGACTACACGGGGATGTTTGCATTCAGGTCATGGATTCTCTGCCAAGAATGAGAAAAGGGCTGTGCTCTGCTGGTCCAGAGGGATGCCGGGCTCTATGGAGCTTCTGGCATTGTCTGCTTCCTGCATCCCCCCACCTTGGATCCTCAGTCCTGGCTCCTTGCTCGGTTCTGTATTTTGCCTGTTTTTCTCTAAACACACACACACACACACACGAGGGGGGGAAGGGACGGGGTGGGGGGAGCAAGCCATATGAAAAACATCTTTGAAGTGAAAATAACATTGGATGCATAATCCATGACTTACTTAGCCCAGCCTGGGATAAGTTGCCAGCCTAGGTCCCCAACTAACATAACAATAACCTCGACTTTTGAAAGCAAGTCATTGAAAATCACTGTGTATAGAGTCACTGAACAATTACAGCGAAGTGACATTACCCCTTCTTGCTACTGGGCATAAAAATATGCCCTGGAGATGCTCATGCACCTTTTTGGGTAGAAGACTAACATGGGGCTGACTTAAACACACCCTTTGCCTAGAAAGGAAAGTATCCTAGCTCATCCTCCAGGAAAGGCTGTGTCTCACCCTTGGACACTGATGGAGTCAAAGTTCAGCTACCGAGTTTTTAAATTCAGAAAATACACTTCTTAAACATAATTTCAAGTTTCAGTTTTTTAAATCAAAGTTGGGTCACGAGTCTATGAATGCTTCCTAAAAGGTTTGCCTAACTCTATGTGATCTTCGGATTTATGTATCTGTAGTGTTGAGGATCAATGCCAAGGTACTGCTCACACCAGGCAAACACTCTTGAAGGATGCTACATTCCTACCCCTGGGTGTTTTTACTGAAGTCATGAAGTCAGTGTAGGCACACATGTGAAGACCACGAAAACACAGACTTTTTTTTTTTTTTTTTTGACAGAAATCACTGTGGCTAACAGTTAGGAATATCCAGTTTAGAAATCAGAATCTAATGAATTTAGAAATGCTCTTAGCTGCCACAAGCACATCTTTGGTCCATGGCAGGCCTCCTTGGGTCTGTTCTGTGACACGACCAGTCTGCAGTTCGTCTTTCTTCCTTGCAAAGCTGTGCTCAGGGAGGAAGTCTTGCTTCTCCTAGTGCTGTGTCCTCATCCATTGGCCCAGTGGCACATTCCTTGTCTCATTCATTCATTGTTTGAGTGCAACTGCCGTCCCTGTGAGGTGGGACTATGCCCTGGAGGCATACTTCAAATCAGCCTTAGGAATAGTAACTAATGCAACAGTTTAGGTAAAATGCTTGTTCCCACGCTTGCTACTCTTAAAGTCCTGAACACTGAGGTGTGTTCCTGAGGAGACTCCTCTGCATCCTAGCAGCTCATTGACAACCCCACGGATGATTCTCCACCAAGATCCCAGCTGCTGGCTATGGCATGTCACCAGAGTGCTTGCTGACACTCAGGCTTTAGTTCCCATGGCTAGTCCACACATAAAATTGCCTTCTTTGGACTCATGCAAGACTAAGGTTTTTATTATTAATTGAAGTTTTTTTCTGGTCTTTACTCCTCCCACCATAAGCAAGATGGTAAGTACAGGCACCGCTGGCAGCCCAGTTGTATAGTGACACGTCACACACACACAAACACTAGACTTCATTCTGAGCCACTACACAAAGTCTCTTGGTGATATTATTTAAAGCTATGTACAAACTCATTACGGAACAATGACGGGGAAAATGCCTTCTGACCAAACAGCAGAAACAATGAGAAAGTAATTATATATTATTGGGGCTGGTGAGACGGCTCAGTGGGAAAAAGTGCTTGCCACCAATACTGAAGAACTGAGTTTGATCACCCAGACCCCCATGATATAAGAAGAGAATTGATTCCTGCAAATTTTTCTCTGACTTCCACATTTACACGAGGGTATGTGCACATATGTGTGCACACATAATGAAAATCATAAAATATTTTAAAAAATAATTCTACAATGCATTTATAGTATGACTATGGCATGTGGAAGTCAACCTCAACTCTATCATAAGTCTGTCTCTGCTATGTCACAAATGGTACCTGCTGTCAGAAAAAGAGAAGGAGCTGGGTAACCAACAATAGGATGGAGTTCATGGCTGCGCTCACAGTGTTTATGTGACTGTCCTGTGTGATGCTATTAGTGAAATGACTCATTCCATCCTAGAGCATCCCAGCATTGGATAAAGGATATCAGAATGTGCTTGATTAGTGTAACATGGTGAAGAAGTCTAAAACTGACTGCATTAGCTACTGTTCAGCTGCTGTGCTAAGATGCCATGATCCAGACAATGCATAGAAGGAAGGAGTTAGTTTGGTTTATGATTTCTGATGGTTAACAGTCAACCATGGCAGGGAGGTATGACAACCAGAAGTAAACAAGGTGGTCAGAACACTGTAAAACCACAAGAAGGGAGCAGAGACTGTGGACTAGGAACGGCAGGAGGCTTTGGAACTTCAAAGTCCATCCTTCGTGACAAACTTCCTCCAATAAGGCCACATCTCTTAAGCATGCCCAAACAATGACACCAACTGGGAACCACATATCCAAATGTTCAAGGCTAATGGGGACAGCTCATTCAAGCCACACATATTGACTAACTCACTTATTTAAATAACAAAATTTTAGTGCTGTTTTGGAGTTGGTTCTACCAGGCTTACGGAACTGATTGAGCAGGCAGCATGGGACAGTGCAAGGCCATAATGAAGACTTTTATAAAATAGAACACATGCTCTTTATTTATTTATCTAATCAATTCATCTGTGTCTATTGGTTTATTTTATATATTAACAAAATTAATTCACTTTAATTGATAGATATTACCGCAACATATGGGACAACTTTGTTTCAAATGTCATTTTTTAATCCTAAAATTGAAACCTACCAATCCAACATGTGTTCTACCAATTATCTTCAACTTTTGATTTTTCAGTGTCGTCAATAGTGCCATGTTGAACCCGCATTCATAATCAGCCATAGCTGTTGCATTCATTTTGAATGCATATCAAAAATTGCAATGGAACCATGCAAGTTATGTTTCCCATGAAAATTTTAAAATGTAAAGAAATCAAATGTCAAGTGCAGTTGACAATCCGATTTGTCTTTACTATAAATAAGAGCACCACACTCAGGTGTTCCTAGTGTGCCCAGTGACTTGTGGCATGAAAGTGGTGCTGGCATGCCAGTCAACACAAAGGCAGCCAAAGCCGCCACCTTGAGTCAGAAAAGTCCTAGATCCCTACAAAGGTCTCTAAGCACTAGTACATATGTTTAGTGGAGGAACAGGAGCCATGTAGACTGTCCTAGTTCAGAAGTCTCTCTCTCTCTCTCTCTCTCTTCCCTCCCACTCTCCTTCCCTCCCTCTCTCTTTCTTTCGGGACTGGAAATCAAACTCAAGGCATTGATTGGGCTAGTCAAAGTCCACACTGTTAACCAGGAAGAATGTCTCATAATTTCTGTTTCTCTGTATGAAAGACACTCCACAAAGGATAACATTTATTCATTGGTAATTTATATTACTGAGTTCCAGGAAATTGCGGATATTGTATTATAAATAACTTCAAAAATTGCCAGGTAAGCAAATGGAGAATTCTCTTTAAAGTTGCAAACTGTTTAAGTCTTGTGGGAAAACACACTTGGAGGCATCAGGAGTCCTGCATGGAGGACTAGTTCCCAAAGTAAGCCAGCCAGGTTTGGATGAGTTAATTAGAACTGGCGGGTTGCTGTTATCTTGTTTGTTAAAAAGCCATGCATCCTCTCCATTTCTGTAACAACACTACTGTGAGAATCAACACAAATTATGCCATTTCCGTTTCAGTATCTGTCAATTGCCAACAAGATGCATTCATACTCTGAATGTTTGTTTATTTTCTGTAAGTTTAAGGCCATAGACACAGAAAGCACAACACAGATGGAGGTTGGCGTGGAGCACAGAGGGACCAAAGAGTCAGATGCAGGGCCATGGGGACCTCATGGCCTCCCAATAGAGAAACTTGGCCACTAATGTGAACATCACCCTTATCAGGTTTGAGCCTGTGTTTGTCTGTTCCTTCTGTACTATCTGTGTGACTCAGTGTATCTCAGGATTGACCAGATTTAAGGCCTGATATTAGAAGGAAATTTTGAAAAGATCCACTTGTAAATTATAACAGAATGTGGGAAAAAGAGAAGAGAATGAGGCAGAGAACCAAGACTGAAAATGAGACTTGAGAAAGGAAGCATCAAGATGTGGTAATGCTAATTATTTTTACTTGATTCAATAAAGAGACCCAGAATGGAAAAGAGTCGTCCTCTGGGTCACAGGCCACACATTCACCTGAAAAGCAGCAGTGAGATTTGTACCTAAATTAAGGTGGTAGAAGTATATAGTCTTAGATTGCCATGGTTCTTAATGAGAAACCTTCTTTCTTGCTTATTGCTGTTTGACTGTGTGGGTCAACGTCTCACTGTATTGCCCAGGGTCCCCTCAAATTCACAATCTGCCTTACCCTCAGCTGGACCTGCTAATAAGACTCATTTCCTATTTTTGCCTCTGCAGTAGTAGACAGAGTAAGGACAGACTATCAGATAGAAGGTGTTTGCTGGGGGGGTGCTATTCTGGCAGAATTTTAATCCAGCCAAGGTCATTTCTCACAACTACAACGTCAGAGAAAATCATTCTGCATGACCTTAAATACAGAGGCTGTTGGAGGGGCGTGGACATCAAGAATTCAGGAAAATGATGGCGGAAAAGAAGGTGGAGACATTAATATGAATGAATAAACTCGAAGCCTGGAGCGAGAAGTTAGTCTGGGAGGCCACAGCAGACAAATCACACAGAAACTATGCGGAGAAAGCCCGCAGCTCACTTGCAGCACAGACAATGCATTCTTTGCAGCCAATCAAGTGAAGGAGAATAAAGTCTTTACTGCTGGACACCTACACAGGAGAACTTGAGGGACGAGGGCAAAGTTCTCTACTTCAGCAAAGTCTGCCACACGCTTGACAGTTCAATAATGTGATTGATTGGGATGGTGGGGATGACGGTCCGCTGTAGGAGAAAGCTATCACCCCTGCTAAGAGAGGAGTCTTCATCTGACCAAGGCTGCTCCATTGCAAGCCCCGTTTAAGAGATGGGAGGAATAGCCCTTTCTTCCCTTGGAAACTGTGGCCCTGGTGAATTCCTCTACAGAGCCCTGTGGCTAGGTGAGCCTGTCTGTTCTTTGGGATGCTCAGAAAGTCTAAGTTTCCTTTTTTTCTTCTTTGTAACTCCTTTTCCTTCTTTTGAACACTTTCCAAAGCCTGCCCTGCTTTTCCTGCCACTCCGGAGGGACGTTCTCACTCGGTCTCACTATTCAATCCACTCTTCCTAATCCCAGCCTGGCTGCTCACACATGTGTCTTTCCTCTTCCTCCTCCTCCTCTTCCTTCTCCATCTTCCGGCTCCAAACAGCCCCTGAAATTTACAGCTTGCCTTCTCTGGAGTTGTTTTTTTAAGTTGTAATAAAAATGTCCTGGAAATTTCCTCTGAGTTGATCTTTCAGGACCCCAACTAAGAACCTCAAGAAGCAATTTCAATTTCCCACACTTAACATGGTGGAATCCAGGTGGATCTCCTTGATATTTGCACGAACCCAATTATGAAATAAGTGTACTTTAAGTTGTAACTATAGCACTTACTTATACAAGAAAAATCAATTAAATACCAAAATGCTTTATGATAAAGTTATAAGCTAATAATTATTTTTCTTTCCTTTTTGATATTCTGAATTCTTAATGCATATATATATATATGTATATAATACATAATTTTTAAATTAAACAAGTCATTTTAAATAAGTTTATTTAACCTGGGGAACCACCTGAAAACAAGAATATCTTTGTGGAGCTTGCATGTAGAACTCTTCAATATCGTGGTACATGAAATGCCCATCTAATTTCCAGCACTTAGATAAGGATGAATGATACATAAACAGTATATTCTTCACAATGATACTGTGCAGAAGCAACATCGCTCTCCTTATATATGATTGACAGACAGGCAGGATGAGGAAGTGACTAGCAGGATTAGCGATCGCTATGAAATAGAGCACAGTAGCCACACGTGGGGAAATGGGAAGGCAGGGACACAGCGTTCCAAAATAACTTGGAAAGCTGAGTTAATGTAGGGCATCAAAATGAAAAGAAGAAACAAATGAAACAAACAAGAAATAAATAATCATGCCCCAAAGAGAGTCATTTAAATAAGTGTTTGGTGTGACTCTCCAGCTCCTCCAGGGCTCCAAACTAAGCTCCTCATTAGACATTCTGTCCATTAGAATTAATTATTCGATGGAACCAGACACCATGAAGCTTCAGAAAAATCTCCCTCATAAACACAATTCCTCTCTCCGGCCAGACTAGTAAAGAGGCAGCGAGGATATTAGAGAAATCCATGGGACTCCTGGCCTGTGAGCTGAAGGCTCCCAGCTGACCTCCATCTTCTTTCTAGATAAGAACCTTATAGACCACACTAAACTGAAAGATTAATTTTCTGTTTTTGAGAGTTTCCAAGCTAAATGTAATGTCCAGCTCAACACGTGAAAGTGCTTTTAAAATCAAGCATCTGGAGCTGGAGGGACGGCTCGGCAGTTGCGAGTATTTGCTGCCCTCGCCGGTGGCTTGGGTTGGGTTCCCAGCGCCCACACAATGGCTCATTACTGTCTATAATTCCAGTTCCGAGGTATCCGACACGTTCTTCTAACCTCAGCGGCACCAGCCACACAAGTGCTGTGCTGACATACAAAGAGGCACACAGCCATAAATTTAAAATAAAACTTTAAAAAATTCAAAACATAGAAGCTGACATTTTTGCTTTCCTATCCCTAATTCAAATATACAGGCAATTACAAATTAGAAAAAATCATATTTCATAAGCTTAGCATTCCTTAATTTTAAACATAACCAGCTATCCTTGAAGGGCAAAATTATCTACAAGACTCCCCTGCATATGGAGATTGTGTTGAATCAGTAGTTGTCGTTTGGGGGTTGGTTTTCCTAAAAATAGCTGTGCCTCCTCATCCAGCAATGGAGTGGACTGTTGGCTCCAGTTCCCCGTCTCAGATGGAAAGAGCTTGAGATGCTCTAAGTCTATGTCACTCTAAGTTGGGGCTTGTTGAGTTCCTGTCCTTGGAAGCACTCCCAAGCCTGGCTGTGGTCCAGGCCCTTAGCTGCCCCATGGGTTCCATCTCACTCCTGAGCTCCTCTCTTCAGCATTCCCCCTTGTTTTCTGTTCACGCATGACTTTACCTCCCAAATTGGCCACTGGGCAGTCACTCTACTTTCAGACCTTGTTAAATCCAGCCAGGTGAGGAAGCAGCAGAGTTGGGAACGTAGCTAAGTTCTGGATGTTGTGGGAAACTGGGAAGTCTCCGTAGGGAAATGAGCTTGCCACAGCAGTTGAGAAACATGGGCTTGGAGCCACGCTAAAGCAGGCCACTGGACTCCTGTTTTCCTCCAAGGATAACACTTATTTTTATTTTTGACCATATTTACTATATACTTAGCATCTTTACTCAAAACCATCTTTATTTTCCCTAAACCACTGCAGTTACACACTTTGGCCATCACTGGAGGCCCTATACCCTTCGGCATTGGTTCAGGTACCCATTGGTGTTGAACCTGCTGGGTAGGGGTTCTCTCTCTCTCCTCTTCTTCCTCTTCTTTCTCCTCCTTCTTTCTCTTCTTCCTTCCTTTTTTTTCTCCTTCATCTCCCTTGCTCCCTTTTAGGATTGGAGATGAAACCAGGATTTTTTTTATAATGCTAATCAAGCATGTGAACCATTTTACATTTAATTTTTTTAATCCTTTTCCCTTTTTCTTTTTTCTGTTTTCCAAGTGAAACCTCTTCTTCATCACCTTTTATATCTCCAAATATACATGGAACATTCTTGTTAAATAACCCAATTGTACAAAGACAGGTACTTTTCTCCTCTGATCTGTATTCATGTATGGCTAACTGTGTGTGTGTTCAATAATAATAATAATAATAATAATAATAATAATAATAATAATATTGTGACTCTGGGGCTTCATTAAATTTGATTTTCATATATCTTGGTGTGATCAGGAGTATTTTTCAGAATTTCTTTTAAACTGTGATTATTTTTGATTGTATGGTAAGTAAAAGTTTCAAGCATAGAGCAGCTGCAAGAATTAGGGATATATTAACAAGAAAGGATTCAGAAATCCAGGAAGGCGCTGGAGGAACAGCTGAGCAGTTAGGAGCAGGGGCTGCTCTTCCAGAGGACCCAGGTTCATTTCCCAGCACCACACCCATCTACAACTACAGTTCCAGAGAAATCCCATGCCCTTCTCGGGCCTCTGTGGGCACCAGACATGTGGTTCACAGACATATATGCAGGTAAAGCATTCATACACATAAAAATAAATAAATAAATAAATAAATATAAATTTAGTAAGAAAACCACAAAGGTTCTACTAGCCAAACTTCTACTGCTGTTTTGAAATAAAAATTGACAAAAAAGTTGCCGAGAGTAGGAATTTGCTTAAAGTTCTGGGCAGGTTCTCTCCTAATGCATCCAACTGTCCTCATAGCCTTGACTACAGTAGGAAAAGTAAGGACTCTTCCCAGACAGACATGTGATAGAGAACACGTGTTGAAATATGATAAGCAGGATTCCTTAAATGCCCATGCTGCATAGACACTGTAATACTTTATAGATAAGTGTGTAGATGAGTGAAAACATTGCATATTGTGTACATAATGATATGCAATATAAACAACAGTATTATTTATATCAAATATGCATAGTTTCATATAGTCACATATAATTTATAATAGATTATAGAATATGTGTTAGTATTTATTCATATACTTGTTTATCTATATCATTTTTCTATCATCTATCAGTCACATATATCTACACATCTATCTTCTCTCTATTTCTAATTTATCAGCTATGCTCTATCTCTAGCCCTTATCTCTCTACCGGAACACTAGTTGGACTCCTGAACGTCTTAATCATTTTTAAGATATATGTTATTATTTTTATTACGACTTTGTGTAGGCATCTCTTTGTGGGTCTGTGCACATCAGCACAGGTGCCTAAGAAGAGCAAAAGCTTTGGATCCCCTGGAAGTCCAAGTAATTACAGGCAGTCGTGAGCCACCTAACACTGGGTTTTGGGAGCTCAAACTCAGATCTTACAGAAGAACTCTGAGATTACTCTTAGTCCCCCAGTGATCTCACCGACGCCTACTTGGGTTGGAGTAGAATAATGAACAATACATACACATCCTTCCTATACGTCTATCTCTTCACGGCACCGCTGAGCCACCACCTGCTGCCCCAACTGAACAGTAGGCACCAGTATTTACAACCTAATATTGAACAGCACTGGGTTCACTTTTAGAAGTCTTTAAGATACCAACCACTCGCCTACAGAAACAAGTGGAAATCTGGAGATTTAAGCACATCAATATCTAGTCTCTTAGAAATTTCTAAAAGTTGGAATATGTTTGCATCCTTGAGGTGTCCATGTGCTACAGCCATGTTCCCGCTCTGTTCTTTATGTCCTACAGGAATTGCTGTCATGGTCATGACTGCACATCTCTCCTGACACCCCCAAAGTGCTGACAGAGGCTCCCCTCCTAGGACCCAGGAAGAATATGTATGATAGCCTCCACAACCATGCACAGAGGGAATACTACTGCATTCATGAAGCAGTTTCTGATGGTGCTATAAAAATGACCTTATTAAAAAATGCTCATGAAAACAGTCACACCATTTTCACACTGAGTGCCCAGGAGAAATGGTGGCATAAGAGGAGGTGTCAACTTCGGCCCCTTTTATTCTGCTAGGCCCTTGTCCTACTTACTGTGTGGTTCTCTGTCTGCTGTGCTGGTAGACAACCGTGGTGTCTCCACACACTTGAAGATGCACGATGGCCTTGAGGCTGGATCTCTGAGTGCACAGAACTGTCTAGCAGTCACATGCTAATCAGAACTTGACCTCCCATGGCAGGATGACATTTTCATGAGCCGGGGGCCCTAAGCAGCACTCTGGGACCTTAACACGGGGCCAGGTTAAAAACCAATTAGCATTCCCAGCAGGGACAATGACTCACCATTACTCAAGAGGCAGGATAAAGATCAAGAGTCTATGGTGAAATTAATGGTAAGGTAATCATAGTTATATCCTATGTACTGACTTCACAGGAAAATTTACAAGCCAAGCTATATTATAACTGACAGCAGGGCATGGAAAGCCATCCTCAGATAAGAACAGCAGCACCCCACATTGATTTTGCTCTGCGAATCTAGGTGGACTCTATTGGCTGCCCTGACAGTTCAGACAGGAGAGGGATAAGCCTGTCACCAGGGGGCTTTTGTGACCGCCAAGCCTCTTTGATGACACCCTCTCCATCTCATCAGGACAGCAGTCAATGGATTAAGGGCCGCTCTGTTTACTCAGCTCCCCAGGCCCCATCTAGATTTAACACCTACACAGGGGAGGTGTTTGAGAGGAAATGAATGAGAAACAAGCCTGGTAAGAATGTCTAATAGGGCTTGACCGCTCAACACGGGTCAAGCCAATAATGCCCTGATTGCCAGAGCCTTCCTCAGAGGAGGCCCTTGCCTAGCATGCACAAGCCTGCACGCTGCACCATCCCATAGTTTCTTTTTAAGTCCCACAGCAACTGTGGTTAAAAACCCACCTCATTTAAAGATGACCAACTTGCTACCAGCTAACATAATCTAGCCTTTGCATCACACTTGGTAATCCGGGCATGTCTCTTTTCAAAGCCCTGTTAAGATACTTATAGATTCAGAGACTGTGACCTTAGATCTCAAGTTAGAGGTAGAAAGTGGCCAGGTGTGTCTAACATACCATCAGGCAGTAACTGTAATAATTTCCCTTCCCATCTGTCTTAATTTTGTTTCTTTAAAAAAAACTGTAAGAAATTTTTATTTACTTATTTTTAAGTCAGGCCCTCATGCAGTCCAAGCTGGCCTCAAACACACTATGCTCTGGAAGATGACCTTGAACTCCTGATCTTCCTGCCCCTGGCTCATGGCTCCTGAGTACTACTACCGCCATGCCCAGTTGCTGCAGTGCTGGAATGAAACCCAGGGTCGTGGGTATCTAGATAAACTCTCTTATACTCAAGCTATACCCTAGCCACTTCCCTAAGCTTTCTCTAGCATGTAAGATGTCCTAAATTATAAATCCATCATGGTGAGAAGTGGGGAGAAGAACACTGTTTCAAATTGAACATATATCCAAAGTATCCTCTGCGTGTGCGTAGATTCTCCAACCGCCTCCCCGACTCCCCCTAGTGTGAGCACAGAGTGCTGCAGTACTCGTCAACAGGTAAAAACTATTAAGGTTTTTAAGTTGTTGAATTGCTTAAACGGGTGTCCAGTCGACTGTTCCCACAGTCGGGTGCTCTCTGGACCAAGTGCACATGAAATGCTTAATCAGATGCCTGTGAAGGGCAACATGCCCACAGAATCACCAAATGTGCTTGTCACAGTGTGCTTGTGCTCACGGGCCCTGTCTTAGTCTCCAGGCAGGGCTCTTAAATCTCATCATGCAACTTCCTAATCACACAGCCTGTCACAAGTAAATTCATTGTCCCCCATGAGCAACCATCTGAAAGGAGTCCCACCATCACTGACCAAACACTGAAGGAACTTGGCAGTAGATGGAAGACTTACCCAACAGGAAACAATAATGAGAGGTAAGGAAGAAAGGAAATTCTGCCCTAAGTAATAAATACCAGCACATTTGATACCATCTCTTCCGACACGAGACGAGGGTGACCTTTTCCACTCAATACTTGCTGTATTCTGTGCTAGTGTATGAGAACCTTATCCTTTGCTACTGACAAAGCTGCCTGAGAGGACCTGGGACCTGCTTTATGTCCTTCCTCAACCCTGCCACATCGCAGTGAGAACCCACAGACATCTCCCTGTTCGATGCAGTCTGGTGACATAGAGAAGTCATGACAAAGACCTGCTTTGTGCTATACAGGGCACAGAGAATCAGCTGGCACACATTCTCCTGTGCATGGGCTCAGAAGTATCATCTTCACAGCGGCAGATCATCGTGTCCAGTTAGTTAGCAGAGGGGCAGGAGGAGGTCAGGGCCAGGCAGGGAACCTTCAGGAGATGTTTCCTTTAGAACTTTATTGCACAGTAACTATAGCCAGCAATGTCTAGGTCAGATCACAAAGTTTCAGAGATGATCCCGCAGTCACGTTCTTGGCTATAATGTTGCATGGAAGTCACTTGGGCCATTACCATAGGGGAGCAGGAGCTGGATAGGTTGCTCTAGACTACGCTTTCAATTTCTTTGAGTTCATAATTGCTCCAACAGAGTTACGAACAATCCTACTCAACAAAAGCCACAGTGCCCATCTTGGCTTGTTAAGTAGAAGTTTCATGTCTCTCATTCCCAGACACCAACATTCTCGGCAGGTTCTCCCCACCCCCACAAGGATCTCGGCCTGTGCTGAAGCAGCCTGTGGTTAGGAGCAGCATCAGAGTCTACCCTACACTCGACATTAGATCTTCTGTCCCAGGTATGACAATCAAAAACGTCTCTAGAGAAGCTGTTGGGTGGTAAAGTCACCCACAATAGAGGACCACTGATAGATGGGAAAAAATAGTAATAATCATAATCATAATAATTCTTTATTTGACAAACAGATTCTTTTTCATAGTTGATTAGCCTAGACATTTGATTTTGCTGCATAAACATTTAAGTAACATGTTGAGAAAGTGCATACACGTGTTGCTATATACTGGGACTCCTATGTATCACTGAGGTCTTTTGTTGAAGTTCAGAAGCAAATATCTTTCCTTTCACTAGCCATCTAGATAAACATTGAATAAGTAGAGGAGATAAAACTTCAGGGGCACTTGGTCAACAGAACTCCTGGGGGTGAGGATAGCCCTGCCTTTAAGAACTTGACTTTCAGAACGCTGACTTGGGGAAGGAGGCCTATCCTGAGGACTTGGGGTACCCCTCTTGCTTAGTATGCACTCTCCATTCTGCGAGTGTACAAGACAGAATGTTTTGGGTCAATAAGATGCACATAGTATTGACTTTGAATTTCAAACTTCAAGTTTACAAAGATTGTTTAAACATTTGGCTGTCTAAGCTGAGCTAAAAGGCTGATGTGGTTTATAAAGCCAGGGTACCACAGTGAAGGATACACATGGTGATGACTGTCTCTTCCCCTCCCCAAAGATGAAACTTGATGGACAGAACACACCTGGATAAGATTATTTCTGGAACCAGTTATCTATGTAAATACGAGGATCCTGGCTAATTAAAGTTTTAATACTGTGCATATTATACATGTACATCTTATTTGCATTTATCTACAAATGATAAATTATATACACCTCAGATAATTGTATGTCAGAGAAAGGTTTGGCACTCAGTGTCCTCTTACACTGACAGATCTTCAGGAACACCAAATATTACCTCCGCATAGGGGGCTTTTGAATGACGTTCCTTTTACTGAGAGCTGTGTGTTACGGTTTCCCAAAAACACAGCAACAGCTTAGAAAACTAGACTTCTTATTATTTCATTAAAATGTTAAAGTAGTTGAGCTGATTCACGAAGTGTTGATTGAGGTTTGGCTGCTCAAGTCACGCTACCCAAATCAAGAAATATATTATTACTGTACATACTGCCACTAGTTCATATTTCAGTATTTCCATCCTTTCTGGCAGTGATACAGCAATGGAAAGCTATAGTTGTAGCTTGTATGTGTCCTATACTCTTAAAAGATCACAAGACTGTATAGCTGTCTCTTAAAGTAACTGACAAGTTTGTGTTGTGTGTGTGTGTGTGTGTGTGTGTGAGAGAGAGAGAGAGAGAGAGAGAGAGAGAGAGAGAGAGATGTATCTATGTGTCATATATACACACCTGTGTGAGGGTATACCCACACCTGTGCAGAGGCCAGAGGATGATATTACATGTTCTCATCAATTTTGGTTTTATTCCATTGGCACAGAGTTTCTCACTGAACCTGGTGCTAGGCTTTATGCCAGTGAGTCCCATCGGTTCTCCTTTCTCTGTCCCCCTCCACAGTCTGAGGTCAGAAGTAGATGTGGCCTCAGCTGGAGTTTTCCATGGATACCAGGAATTTGAACTCAAGCCCTCATTCTTGTATAGCAAGTGTGTTCTTGCCCACTGAGCCATACCCCGGCCCTTCAGGTAACTGACTTGTGTAATTAGCTGGAGAGGAGGAAAAGAAACGCAGAGCCCAGTGGGAATTCTAAAAATAAATAATCACAGATTGGGATAAAAGGAAAATAGGGGTTTATGTCGCTCAGTTGTTTATTCTACAGATAAGGAGTTTTGTTTCAGAAATGTCTGACTATCTTCTAAGACCTGACACTGTCATGGAGTCAGAGTAGACACACTTGGGATTATTTCGCCAGGGCTCAACAGCACAAGTGTTTGTTTTGGACAACTGCCAGCCATTAACCCACTCACGTTTCCAAACAGCAGAATGTCTTCTCAATGAAACAAATACGAAGTTAGATTTGCAAGATACATTAACTCTTCTTTTCTATGGAATCTTCCTGAATTTTCAGTTTTAATATTCCGTGAGTGTAAACTTCCATGGCTAGGAAGCAGTCAGAGAATTAGGACCAAAGGCAATGGAAACCAATGCCCGTTCCATCAGACACACCTGAATATAGACCAAATCAGCCTGTGTACCCAATAATGAGGGTAACTCATATCCTTTTTATTTGTTTTCTCATGATGTTTCAATTTTATCTATAAAAATTATAATGAGACAATCACACTCAGGATGTAAGTCTGATGTGCATACTTTATAATCAGCCTCACTAAGGGCTAGGCAGTGAGGGGATCTGAGAGCCAGGCTGTGCCCAGTTGTGAGGGCTGTAACTAGCTCATAGTTTGATAAAGAAGACTCCGCAGGGTGACCCTTGGTGGGCTCCAGGTCACCTCTCTCTCAGCACAAGTCTGTCATTCCCATTCTGTATGTTTATGGGGTAGACCAGGTGGATGTGTCAGAAAGATGACCTCAGAGAATCTCCCCTCCTTCCTGTTCTGAATATAGCCTGCCCTTCTACTTCCTCACTGACCTAGTCCTCTCCATGGCCCAGCCTTCCTCAGGAGAGCAGGACACGTGAGAACTAAGCATGGGCATAACACTGGATATGAAGAGCAAGAGTCTTGTTATGTGCTGTGTCAGCTCAGGTGCCACGCCTCAGAGGCTGAGAATCCATCACTCAGAAACCATGATTATGAGAATATTTCCATTCTCATTCCAAATATAGCCAGTCCTTTGAATTTTGCATCTACCCGTTCAACCATGTGTGGATACCATGAAGTTAGGCCGGTGGCAGCTGCATCTGTGCTAAATATAAGGCTGCTTTTATTGCCATTAATCCTTAGCAAATACTAGGATCAGTTACAGTTTACAGGGAAGGGAAGCTTGAGAAGATGGCTCAGTCAGTGAAGGGACTGTCATCCAAGCATGAGGACCCGAGTTCAGATCCTCAAACCCACATAAAAACCAGGTGCAGGGGCATGTGTTTGTAACCCTTGAAGCTGATTTGCCAGTCAGTCTAGCGAAATAGATTTAATAGATTTAGTGAGAGACCCTGACATGAAAAAGTAAAGATGGAGAATGTGATGTTGACTTCTGGTCTCCACATGCCCACAAATAAGCAAGTACCCGCCCCCCCCCGTCATTCACACACACACACACACACACACACACACACACACACACACACACTGTTTATGGAAAGATTCACTTAGATTATATGTAAATTGCGCACTATTTTAAAGAAGGGAAGCATCAAATGTTTGTGTCTTAGGTCTGGATCATTTATGTCTCAGAACCTGCCCCCCATGGACACAACAAATGGCTATGACTTATTTATGATGTCAAATTCATCCCATCAGATATGTCCATATTTCTGCCAGCCATTTGTAGATCAATACAATGACCACGTTTTAGATGAAAATCTTCCTCCTATGTAACGGGTATCCGATTAATATTTTAAGTCATTAAAACACTCAGGACATTTCTTAAAGCTAGAGTGTAGTCTCAGCTTTAAGTATATTTTAAAAGTATATTTTCTAAAACCCAATTCTTTTAAAAATTTATTCTTTGTACATTTATTATTATGTGTATTCATGTGGGGGGGACATATGCCTGCCATGGCAAGGCCAAGACCAATATGCCAGAGTCAATCTTTTAGTTGCTTTTTGTTAGCTCTTTAGGGGCCCACCAATCTCTCAAATAAATACAGACTTATTCTTACTATGAATGCCTCGCTTAGCTTGTCTTGTTTTGAGCCAGTTTCTCTTTAACTGTGTTTTGCCTTTGGGCTTTTATCTTTCTTTATTCAATATATTTTTTCTTCTTACTCCATGGCTGGCTGTGTGACTGGCCCCTGGTGTCCTCTTCTCTTTCTCCCTTTCTTGATCCTCACTCTTATTTTGAGCCTAGATTTCTTCTCCTATTTATTCTCTCTCTCTGTCAGCACTTCCTATTTTTCTCTCCTGCCTAGCTGTTCAGTTCTTTATTAGACAAATCAGGTGTTATAGGCAGGCAAAGTAACACAGCTTTACGGAGTTAACCAAATGCAACGTAAAAGAAACACAAGACATCTTTGCAATATTAAACAAATGTTCCACAGCATAAACAAATGCAACACATCTTAAACTAAAGGACTAACAATACAGTCCTTTCCTACTACCATGTGGGTGCCAGCAGGGAATCAAACTTGGGTCTTCAGCCTTGGCAATGAGTGCCTTTACATAATCAATATAATAGTTAATACTAGTTATCAGCATGAGAAGATTCATCCCTGAGATGAATGAAGGGGCCCAATTTACAGATTGGGCTAAATGAGGCAGGAAGACATCCTAAATACTGGACACACCATTCCATGAGCTGCTGTCCCAGATGGAATAAAGCAGAAGAGAAGCTGGGTGTCAGTATTCACATGAACACTCCTGTTGTGATACCTCCCTACCATGATAGATCGTATCCCCAAACTGTGAATCAAAAGCATTCCTTCCTTAAGCTGTGTCTTTCAGGTTTTTTATTGCAACAACAAGAAAAGGAACTAACATGGTCTTAAGTTTCCTGTTCCTGTTGAAAATCCCTGGGGGCTGGATCCCACCTCTTGGTTTTCATGGCTTCTAGACTTGGGATGTAGAAATGTGGTCTCTGATGCTGTTGTAAGAATCATTCCACGACAGCCCTGAGATCCTGCATCTTAGTGTCTTCCTCATGGTCATCAAGAGATCTCTTCCCATCAAGGAATCACCAAAGGATACCCTTTAGCTGCAATCCAAGCAGCTCTGCCACGTAACACAGGCTGACAGACAGCTTTGTCACCTGCCCTGCTCATAGGTCCTCATGCATTTATGTTAGGTGTTCCCACACAGCAGATAGCTCTGTCCCTGTCCTTGGTAGCACAGGTTCTGATATCTAAGCCCCAATGGGCTGCCACAGAGAACCACAGGTTTGCTTTCAAACCTGATGCAGCAATACCAATTCTGACTCCATACATATGAAACCCACTTCTGTTTATAATATCTTACTACTGTACAGTAGACTTTGGCTTTAAGTTCTAACAGCTATGTGAGATTGCTGCAATTCCATATGTGTTGGGTTTCTTACGGGCCCAGGTGGACAGAATGTAGGCTCAGCATCAGAAACCAGATGCACTTTTGACCAATGTAAGGTGGCCAAATTTACCTGTCCATACACAATCTCAAAGCAGGGTCTCTTTGAGCATCGGCGTTAGAGTGAGGTAGGCTTCTAGCTCCAGATAGAAACTGAGACATGGTTGGCTGGGTGGAATGAGGTCTGTGTTTTACAAGCATGAACTGCCACCACCACCTAGTGGCAGTGGTTGGAAGTTTGTCACACCGTGACTTTCTCGTTCATGATCTTTTCACTGTTCACAAGATTTCTCCATTCACTGGGAGTGTTTCAAATCTCATAAAATGTCATTTAATAAAAATAAATATGATGCCCGCTGTGCTCTTTAATAGAATACACATATTATTTTGGGTAATTATAGTATTAAATACCACAAATTAAATCCTTAGGAATTTAAGATGTTGGCTCACATATGCATGGACAATTCTGGTTTTAGTCATTAAGGAATACAGATATCACCAAGCGTGATCTAGAGAATGCCACTGTCCTCAGGATGGAACTATGGCATGCACAAGTCCTTTGGCTAGATTATGCAGACTCGTTTACTTCTGATAAATTTCAGATTAATTTGCAATTCATAACATTTGCACAATTTATGTGCTGCTTCACACACTATCAACAATGAAAGCATTTTAAAGGCATTAGCTGTAGGTGGAAATTTAGGAATAAAGAACACAACTGTGTAGATGTGTCTTCCTTTGGCACACATGCACACACACAATCAGCTATCATAGATTCAATAAATACTTCAAAAATTCGATGTAACACTGCCTATCTCCCATATTTTATAATAGATACTCCCCTTATTAACCCCGGATATACTATATTTTAATGGATATTTCTCAACTGGAGTTATCTTTCACCAAGTTCATTGTTTTAGTCTTCCATTTCTGAAACACAGTAATTGGCTTTGCTGCAAGGAGATGCTGTGAGCCACCATACGCACGATGGCAGGGTGATCTTTGCGAGTTTATATCCTGTCCTTACCATGCCTCTTTCTAAAATGTCAATAGAGTGTCACCATGAAGTTAGGATAAAATCCAAACACCTCAGTCCAACCAAAAACACCTAAAAGGGCTTCCGACTTCCTTACGCACCAACTTACCACCTACGCCCTTTCCCTCAACCCCATTCCCGATACCTGTGAGTGACAAGGCAGGTGAGCAGGTGAAAATGTCATTGTCTCCCATGCAGCATGCCCAGCTCTTCTGGCTGCAAGGCTTTAGTCTAGCCGGCCCTCAGGACTAGAATGTCATTCTGGAAGCCATATATCCTGAGTGGTCAGCCCTGCAGCCTCATTCTCAGAAAGAATGCCTATGGCAAAGTCAAGGTACCAGCCCCCCAGACATTTACCTACACACATTATCTTCTGGAGGTACCAGTTAAAAACCACAATGTCTGTTTCCAGGTTTATATCTTCACTCATGAGACCGTGACTGTGATGTGGCACGTATGTGTGTTTTCCAGTCTACAAGTCTAGGCCAAAAAAAAAAAAAATGTGTAAGAGAAGCTGGGCTGTACTAGGTGATCTGAACTAAAACATCTTATTTTACACCTGTGGGTGACGGCAGAGGTCAAGGCTCATACGGCTTGCTATGAGGTGAATTCATACACAGCTCACTCCACCCCTTAACCACTTTTCTTAGCTTCTTTCATTGTGGGTGATCATGTCAGACATGAAACACCACGTTTGGGATGTCGATATTTAAAATATGTACTACCTAGAAAGTGAGACTGGGTATTTTAATTACTGAAATAGTATATAAAATAACGGGTTACGTTATGGCTTATTTTGCCCCTGTGTCTTGAGAGAGGGTCTTGCTGTGCAGGTGTGGCTGGTAAGATGCTCACTGTATAGTTCAGGCTAGTCTTAAATATCTGCCAGTCCTCCTGCCTTACTTCCTGAATGTTGGGTTACAGGAATACACCACCACACCTGGCTCATTATGAAATTTTCCTCCATATATATCATTCTACTTTATCCATGCCTCTTTCATTTATGCAAAGAGAAAAATGAAAAGAAGAAACTACCTAATATATCCAGAAAAAGGAAGGGAAATCAAGACATGCTGAGCCACCACGAAAATCTGTAGGTAATTTTCTTCAACCATAAGGACTCAGAAGACAATCTTTCCCAATTCAGAGACAATTGCTCTATGAATCAACCATAACGACTCTGTTTCTAGTAAATGGTTTCTAGCGAGAAAATCCTCCTGAATTTCATTGAGGCACGCATCATGCATGGAGGAGCACGGTGATGCAGCAAACCAGTTCCAAGCCATGTGGCTGCCTCCGCTCCCCAGTCCTCCTCTACAGCTGTTGGCACCAGTGCTCCCCTCGGTTGGGCTTGTCTTACTTGGAAATTACGTGGTGTTAAATGTAGCACAGGGATGGTTTGGGACAGGGGAAAACGTGCCTTCCTCCAAGGTGTGGGGCTTATTAAAATTTTGAATTTTAACTATGGTGTGATTTAACTTCCACCCAAAGGAATGCTCTCAGGCAGCCAGGAAAGTTAATGAGCTTGAGCAGGGCACAGATACTTCCTGTTAGGAAGACCCAGGGCTCTGACATCACCACTATACCACAATAGAGTCCCATTTGTTACACGCTGATGCATGCAGGTTATCCTGTATTCCCCTATGCACACACAGACTCATTTTGCCATGCCAGAATTCTCTTAAAATTCCAACCTAGCCTCTTAGTTCCTATGAAGATTTCCATTGTTTTTCTTTTGTGGGACAGCATAGCATTTTAAGCAATCCATTATGATCCTGTACTCAGTGTGTATCTAAGGAGAGCTTTCTCTTCAGTATTTGCCTCCACCCCCCTGAAGAGCACTTGGACAATAGGCATAGGCCACCACATCTGTTTGTGTTTGTGTTTTAGGTGTGTGTGTGTGTGTGTGTGTGTGTGTGTGTGTGTGTGTGTGAGACTAGAGGATCAAACCGTGATCAATGCTGGGCGAGTAGTCAATAATCTGTCCTACATTCAGAGTGGGATGGTTTGTGAAGTTGTATCATCGCTCAATCTACCTCGTAAGCAATGGGCGCTCATTGGATGGCTTGGGGATCATCATTCTTAATCCCATGTTTGTCCTCACAGCTGTTTCTGGGGTGATTCTCTCCCAGGTTCCCTTGTGTTCCTGATCTAACCTCATCTAACCTGAGATTGGTAGGGTTTGGGCAAGTTCGGAGGCGTAAGAGGCAGGCAGAGCACAAAGGCCAGAGACATATGGGGCAGAGAAAAGATGGAGGAAAAGGCAGTGACATTTCTCAGAGTAATTAGAACCAAACAGTCTGTGTTTTCC
Source organism: Chionomys nivalis (assembly GCF_950005125.1). Classification (NCBI taxonomy): domain Eukaryota; kingdom Metazoa; phylum Chordata; class Mammalia; order Rodentia; family Cricetidae; genus Chionomys; species Chionomys nivalis. Next base: position 52,693,560 of record NC_080105.1, on the reverse strand, counting down.
AAGAACACAGCAGCATTGGGAGGGACAGGTCATGGGGGTAAACCCAGTCTGTATCACACATGTCCCATCTGAAGCCACAGAAGGCATTTACACGTAGAGGCCAAGGACATGGTTAACTGCACATTTCTGGGCTATAGAGACGTCTCCAGAAAGAAATTCTGGAAAATGTTCAGTCCACAACTGTGTCCTGAAATGCCAGACCAAAGGAAGAGCAGGGGGAGAAAATGGGGATGGAGGCAGCCTCAAGTAATCCTGTGTTCACTCTGAGGGCGAGAGAGCCAACACAGTCAGAACAACCAGGAAGCCATTCCTAAGGGAGGCGTTTCCTAAAGAGAAGCATAACAAGAGCCATGTATGGTCCAGGGACAGGTGCTGAGAGTGATCCTTCCAATATGGCGGCATGGAGACTTGATACAGCTGCCCAGGTGACTTTGTTGGGGGCAAAGACTTCACCTAGCTGGGCTCAAGGGAGACCAGGGCCGGGTCTAATGACAGAATATAACCAGCTTTTGAGAGTCCATTTTCTAATCAGAAATAAATGGTTGCAAGAAGGAAATGGCTGAAGTCTGATAATCTAAGATGTTCTGCCAGTCTAGGAAGCATCAGCTAACTGTAAATACAGATGCTCCGAGACTTAGTGACTCATACTTCATCTGAGCCACGGCACACTCCCCTCTAATGCGTCTTCTTGTTCTTCAATTTGTTTGCTTTTTTCTTCTTCATGGAATTTAGCAGGTTAGTATAAAGTTAATTCCAAAATAAACTGTCACCTGAAAATACTGACATTTGATAAAACCTGTGCAGGAGGTAGTAGGTTCTGTTTGCTCTGACTGTTATAATACAGGTTCGAAGGCTGACACAGGAGGGGCGGGGTGCATTGTCTGTCTGCTTAATAGTATGCGTGCATATGTGTTTTCACAATTAAGCTTTACTTAAAAGAAGAAGGCCACCTTAATGATTTTCAAAGTCTCTCTTGTTCTTATAATGCCCCACTCTGTCACAGAAGATGGCAGTAGTTAACATATTCTTTTACAAATAAAAATCTACATTTGGCCACAAATCATTTCCATCAAGTAGAAATAGTCTCATGATTTATGAATTTATCAGGATATACAAACCTCCCCTTTAACAATATTCTAATGAAATGTCATAGCAAAAGTGGCAATGCACTTGTATCATTTATTTTAAAATATCAATTTCACTGATTACAAACTAGAAAGTGATATAGAGGGATGGTAGCAGTTTCGTTTGTATTGAGGGGGCTCAGCACACAGGGATAGTGGAGGGGAGTGGATGCCCTTCACAGGAGTGCCAAGGGGGCAGAGCTGCAATCTGGAAGGAGCAGGAACTGTTTCCTAGTACCCTCACAGGGTGCCCAGCCTCGGGACAGGGGTGGGGAAGTCTATGGAAAACAGCATTCTTTTAGAACCTAAAATTACTTCATCTTGTCTAGTTCTTAGTTATTACAAAGTGCTCAAGCCAACGGGTCTGTGGGCACTCTCTCATTCTCTCTCTCATGCTCTCTCTCTCTCTCTCTCTCTCTCTCTCTCTCTCTCTCTCACACACACACACACACACACACACACACACACACACACCTCTTCTCCCTGGTCTGGGATGTGCAGTGTTCTGTTAATCACTCCTACCAAATCCCTTTGGCATGAGCACTACCTGACGCTTTATCCCCATTTAATTTACTGCCATAATAATTAGTCTCAGTTGGGCTGACTCGGTGCTCACATCCCGTAAGCTGGAATTCCTAAGGAGGAAGCTAGCAGTTTGGGAGGGGTTGTGATATGAAAATGAGTGGCCGTTGCCTTTGGGACATTGATCTGCCCTGCTGCTAACACTGGTAGTGATGAGTCAGCTCTTCTGTCCAGGGACCGCTGATGCCCATGACTCAGGACATTTGGCTCTGTGCATTCCCTCTGTCTCATATGAGACAGGGAGGTGGGGACAAATCTCAGAGCTGGGACGGTGCTACCACTCTGCAGTATGTAGACAAATGACACACAACAGCAAATAAGCTATCCTTTGCAATGAAAATTAAAACAGATTTATTTTCCTTTTGAAGAGGGAATTATTTTGTCCTTACCCAGGTTCCTCCTGACACTCAGCTGCCTTTTGTCCTGCAATTGCATACACTGTGTTATTAAGTGTGCACCAACTGTTTGAGTTTGCTTTTCTTCGCTCAATAAATTCTGCTACTAAATAACTTGCTTCGTGAGCCTTTTCATAGAATCTGACTTTTCTTTTTTCAACAAAAGCTGTACCCTCGTTGAGACTCCAATAGCCCTTTAAAGTAATCAGCCCCATTGCTTGTCAAATGGCTGTGATTTGCCTTTGAGTGGCTTCAATTTTGCCAAAGCTAGCATCCTCTGGAAGTCATTTGCCACTGACGGCACATGAATAGCACAATGTGTGTATAATAGCCCATGGACAGTCCGTGACAAGCTGTCCCCTTGATGGGGGCCTTCTCTGAGCTCTGTGTCGCTACACTACAGAGAGGTGGCACAGGACTGTGGCTCTGTGTCCCCCGCCTCATCATTCGTCAGGAGGGAGGTGTAGCCCCATCACTCGCCTCGATTTCATACTTCATCTCTGGAAATGGCTCTGATGAGCCACCACACAACTGCCTGAGTGACAGAAATGATAAAATACTGTACAGCACAGGGCATTCCACATCGCCATGCTGGTGGACAGGGGAATGTAAAAGTATCAGGGCAGCGTTCCCAGCCAAGCCGGGACAAGCTCCATGCATCCGTATGTGTAGAGTGAGCTAAAGATCCACAGAGTAGATGGAAGTGCACTGTGAGCAACAGCCTGAGGCAGGAATGAGCCCCAGGCCTAGCCTTACACGATCCATAAAGGAGAAGCAAGTGCAACTCAGGGTAAATACAGGAAAGCAGTAGAAACACCCAGGCACTCGCAGACTAGTTGAAGGGCAGGTGAGAAGGGAGAAAATGGCTATAGACACGTTGACAAATGCTTGTGATGGCTAGCTAGCCCTGGGTTTAGGAAGGTGGCGTGTGGCACGAACCTGAAGGTGGGAGGGTGGGCAGCAGGCTGTGTGATGCAGGGCTGGGTTAACAGAGTAGAAGGGCAAGGTAGACACAAGAATTCAGTGCTTGCAGGAACACATACTGAGTCCTGTCTTTGGCACTCTGATGAAAACCACAAGTGTCAATCATGCAACCACATCTACAATCTGTGCAGTCCAAAAGCCACCTGACAAGCCAGAAGAAGCAATGGAACATGGTGGCCTTTTGCCCTTTTTTTAGCTTGTTAAATTGGCTATATTAATTGTGTTTTAAAATCCGAATGTGTCTACACCATTAGGACATCAGTTCCAGAATGTGAAGATATGGATGGGTGAACCATATATGAGGCGACCTTGTACAGTTGGGGGTTGGTAGCACTGTACATGCCAGAAGACAGGCCACCAACAGAGGTGACACCTTCAGGAGATGTGAATGTGGAAGACCCCCACAACTAGGCAGTGAGAACAATAAGACAAGCAGGATGTCTCAAATACCCTCAGAAGTATGCGTCTCAATGATGAGTGGCTGAGACAGGTTTATAGGAAGAGGAACACTACTGGTTATGGCAGTCAATGGTGGGGCATTGGACCTGAAGAAATGAGCCTCGGTAAGCATATTGATTATTAAGCAAAACCCCAACCAGGAACCAAGCACAAGGGTAGAAAGAAAGCTGTGAAAGCAAGGAACAAGTCAGGTTCTGAACACTGCCACGCACGAGGGTCCAGGAAGAGGCTGCGAGTGGAGAGCTAGAAGGACATGCTGGCTTGACACAACACCCCATTGCTCGTGACTGCATGGGCTTTCCTTTCTTCTCTTAAATTAACCAGGATGTATCTCTATGGTATCTGAAGAGCAGAGCCCCAGTGATCTGGGACTTTCAGCCAAATGCCTCCAAGCACCAGTGTCAGAGGGGGCCGTGAGAGAGTTATCTGTGTGCTGGTTTGACTCCCATGCAATGAGCCTCCTCTTAAAATCCCTCATCTGTTAGAACACCCCAGAGATCGAGTTTGCTAAAGTTTCATGTAATTGTAGCTTATTTTACTTAATTTTACCACAAGGCAAACTTGTTTTGCATATAAATGGAAAATCCGCAGGTATGTGTTTACTCACTTTGTATGATAGCTTTTAATTGAAACGTGAGTGTTTTCTATTTTTTAAATTCATAGGAAGGAAACTTTCAAATTTCTCTCCCTTCCCATTCACATTGGCACACAGCTATCTAGACCAAGACATACACATGATACAAGTGTGGTAGTGTGCGTGTTTGTGGGTCTATGCTGTGGCAGAAGGCTGACACAGACAACCTACCAGGAGGAAACTCAGTTTTGATTAACGGTTTCTGCACACAATCATCTGACTCTCCCAGTACAGTAGCATGTCGACTAGGTGGCCATTCATCTCATAGGAGACAGGAAGCAGAGAAAAAAAAAAGAGTGGAAGACGCCAGGAACAATGCCTATGCTTCAAAGGTACATCCCCAGAGAGCCGTTTCTTCCAACCAAGTCTTCCTTCCCATTGCCCACCACTTTCCAACAGCCCATCCACCAAGGAATTCGTTGACTAGGTCAGTGTTCTTGTCACCCATCACTGACGTCTAACCTCTGAACTTGGCTTTGGGAGTAAAGTCTTCAACACCTGAACTTTTGGGAGACATTCAAACCCCAACAGTGTGGTTATAGCTTTTGGACACAATAGTTATCTGATGCTTCTCCAGGAAATCCTTAAAGCTGACCACGGAATCACATGGTATGAGGCTCTCCATGTAGCCACACATGGCATTCTGACAGCTTGTGTAAAGCAAACATCTGAATGAGTTTCATTCGTCTGATGTTAAATGCGAGAATGTTAGCACTTCAGTTTAACCCCAGCTAAGGACACACCCCTTAAAACATAGATACAGCTAGTAAGAAAGCAATATTCGAGATTTTCATCTGCATTTTATAACTTCACATACTGCCCAGAAGTGTCGATGACACCTGGTGACACAGGACCCAGGAATGATTCTGCATCAAATTTCTAACTAGATTCACAAAGAAGTTTCTTTTTTTCTTTTTCTTTTTTAAATAACACCTTTGTTATGTTAGGAGGTAGATGTGATTCTACGGTTGGTTCTATTCTTTAGCAAAAGCTGTCTATCAAAACAAAGAACTCTTCCCTCCTATATACCAGAAAAGAAATCCTATTACAAATAGCAATGACACAAATATTTTAGCGACTTCACAGCTACTGCAGATCTGTGGAACTGGGTGCCCTGTGCGTCTTCTGTTAGAAATCACAATAATTTCATTTCTCTAACTTGAGAGTCTTTCAAGGGAAATTGTGAGTTCACACTGGGTGGCTTCTCTTGCAGCCAGCTTCTCAGTTCCACCTCAGCGTTCAGCATCTGATCTCAGAATGGCATCGGCTGTGTAAAAATACAGTTCTGCCTCCTTCCTGCTTCGTGTAAAGGGGTTCTGAGCTTAGCTGCCAGCCATGAGTCGCTTCACCATTCAACAGGAAAAGCCACAAAAACAATCACTGGTTCATTAGTGAGGCATGTCAGAGGCTTCTCTGACATGTCCCAAGGACTTGCTGTGCTTAGCAGAACTCATACCTACCAAGCAGAATTCCCTCCATCGTCCGCCTTGTAAATCTGTGTGTTGGTGGGAACTCCAGGATCCCAGGTTCTCTCAAAAGTAGAGAGCTTTGGTATGAAGAGACCAACACTGAATAGAATGTCAATCACTACTGTGTTTCCTACTGGCAAGTGTACTTTGAATGTGACATGTAGTCCACATTTTAATGAAAATAATGATTCGCTGATCTGGAAACATATTACAGAAATATTCTAGTCAATTTTATGGTCTACATAATATCCAGATGTGTAGGATGTGTGACTTGGAGACAGCTAGGCTCCTACCTTAGAAAAATACTGTCCCCTCTTCAAATTATGGTGTCCCGTCCTCTCCCACTCTCGTGAGATACAAACATCTACAATATGCACTGGGTACTTGTGGTAGTCAAGTACTCAGTGGCATTTATTGGCCCTTAGTATTTCCAAACACTCTCCTTGAGAATGGAAATTAAAGTTGGTTTTAGACATTGATGTGATTTAGAAGGTCACTTAATAGCATGCTTTGCATCATCAAGGTCCCCTAAGAAGTACCATCTGTTGGGTCACATTAAGAAACAAAATCTTTAGGAATTTGACCTTTATCTGACTGTGTGCAAAAATGCTAAATGTTGTAAACTACATTTTTACAATAATTTCCCCTCAAATTCATATGTTGAAATATCATCACACCATTTGATGGCACTAGGAGGTAGGGTCTTTGAGAAATGATTAAGTCATGGCACGAGCCCTCATAAATAGAATTAGTATCCCCGTTGAAAAGGCCCAGTCTCTTCTGCAACATGAAGATGAAGACACAGCAAGAAAGTCACCTATGAACTAGGAAGCCAGCTTTTAACCCATGCAAAATTGACGGGATTTTCTAGTTTGCTAAATTCTAAGAGATAATACTATGTTTTAAGACAAAGATCAAGCCAAAGCTAACCAAACCAAACCAAACTCACCAACAAAAACTTGACTTTACTTCATTGAGACAGGATGATGCTGTACATTACAGGAAAGTTCCAAGACTGTAGTCCTCCTGCCTCAGTCCCTAAGGGCTAGAATCGCAGGTGCCCAGACCTAAACCAAACTATCTGCAGAATTAAACAATGGTTCAGTGTTTGTTTGTTTGCTTGCTTTACTACTACTATTATTATTTCTTGTGCTGAGGTTTCTTTTCCTTTGTACTGGGGTATCTGGCTACAGGTGAAAATCATGGGGGGGCTCAGGTTATAATTCTCCAGTTATCTCAGCTATAGCATACAGCATAGCTTCCTGTGCTCAGAAATATTTTCCCCTGGGTCACCTGAGACAGTTTTCACTTTTCACTGTTTTCCAGTCTCTTATTGCCATTCTTTACCCCAAAATCACTTTATCTCAAGATCAGAAATTCAAGGCCAGCCTTGATACATTGTGAGTTTGACACCAGCCTGCAATAATGCAATCTTTCTTGTCTCAAAAAAACAAATATTAAAAAGAAGTTCAAATATTTAATTTCACTTAGTGCAATATCCTCCAGACCCATCCATATTATCACACAGAATGCCCTTTCTTTATATGACTAGGGAGATTTCTACTGCATAGACATCGCACAATTAGACTGTTTTCATTTGTTAATTATATCCCAGTGAAGCTGGAGAGGAAATGGAAATCTTTAATACTAATGTAAAGACTTTGAGAAGCTGAAATTACATTTAAGTACTGGGAGTATTACCCTACAAACGTGTAATAAATATATGAACACCTCTCTCATATTCCCAGGAGATGGGTGAACACTCCCAGGATGTTCGGGTGTTTTATACAAGTAGATGAACTGTAGGACTGGTGAAAAATCTCAGCAGTTAAAGGCAGTTACTGTTCTTGCAAAGGACCTGTGTTCCATTCCCAGTGCCCACATGGGTACTGCCTGTAACTCCAGCTCCAGGGGATCTGCCACCTTCTTCTGGCCCCTGTCAGCACCTGCACACATGTAACACACACACACACACACACACACACAGACAGACACACACCACATAAAAATGAGCCATAAAAATTATGAAATATATAACTATAATCCACATATGGCACCTGTGCATTTAAGATCTATTTCCTCTCTATAAACTTACGTTAATTAATAGAATGCATATTTTAATAATGTCTATATTACATGTAGTAATACAATATAACTACTATAAATTGCCTTAGTGTACTGTTCAGAGAACGATAAAAGGCACTTCAGCTTCAATCCAGGTTACAAATTGAGACCATCAACTGTCTAAGAATGCATTCAGGTGGGAAACCTCCATTAGATCTATTGTCAGGGGAGTCCAAGGCCACCCAAACAATATCAGCTATGTTCATTACTCTTGCTTTTGTCCCAGAACTTGAAAGTAAGACCTGAGCTGCAGATACCACATGATGCAGATACAGAACTTGTAGGTATCAAACTGGGAATTACTTGGAAGCCCTCACCCTGAGAACTAGCTATTACAGTATCTGGAGGTGCTATGCATCTTGCCTAGGAAGAAAAGGGATCAATAGTCCTACCAAGTTGTGAAGTCCGTGAATCACAACAATGGCCAGCCTGGCAAGCTAGCCTCAATGGTGCACTACTAGCCCTTCTCTCTTGAGAAGGATGACCACAGCACTCTAATCAGACTTAACATCTGCCGAATAGGAGAGAAATCGTGCCTGGCTCTATAAATGTGCCCAAAACCCCATTGCTGAATGTCATACACCCTGGAGGAGAATTTACTACTGGAATTTTCTTAAAACAGTGCAATTCCTACATGTTTTCTAAATACTCACCACAATCCCACAGATAAGTGAAGCTCTTACTTGTCATCAAAAAGGTGCTTTGTTTGCTTGTTTATTCGTTTGCGATAGGTGTAGGTCACCACAGAAAGACATAACTGAGAAAATGCACAGAATAAGAGAACATAGGGGAGCCCAGGCTGAATTTATACATTTTACCATATAACATTGACACCTAAAACTCAGGGAATATCACAGAAGAGGGGACAAGAAGATTTTAAGTGCTAGAGGACCAGGATGTATGCTGAGAGACTGCCTTCTAGACATGACGGGGAAGCTATATCCATGAAATGTTAACAGTACTGTTGCCTCCAAGACCTGCACAATGGCAACACCAGACGATATGCCAATATTCACAAAGGCAATTTCACAAGACTTACATGAAGACCTAATGGACATCAAAGGTCCCTGAGAGGAGGTGTGTGTGTGTGTGTGTGTGTGTGTGTGTGTGTGTGAGAGAGAGAGAGAGAGAGAGAGAGAGAGAGAATAATGATGAATGAAAGCAAATGGTGTCCCAAATTTAAAAAAGAGTTGAAGGAGGTGCATAGAAGCATAGAAGGGGTTGGAGAGGAAAGAGGAGGAGTGTGGAAATGACATAACTACAAAATACATGCACGAAATTTTCAACAAATTAATATCTTTAAATAAAAATATAGGTATGTACACATAGAAAGCCAACTGTGTATAAATGTGTGTGAATGTGTGCATAAAGCCAATTGTATATGAACATATGTGTGTTAAAGTCTGTGTAGTGGACATTTTGAACTTGAGTACACCTCACGTTCCAACTAATACCTATGTGTAGATATAAGATTGTGCGTATCTGTCACACACATACAGAAACACATGTGCAAATAAAAGGACTCCCCAGGACTCCACTCTTCTGAGACAGTCTCTTCGCAGAGGGATTCTAGCCACGAACGTGGAGACCAGTTTCCTTTAATCCCTACAATGTATGGCAGCGGCATGCGCATCGATTTCTCAGGAACTGATTGCAGCCCCTCAAGAGTTTCACCTGCACCTTGTAGGACTCTTGACTGGGTCTATGTGAAATATGTTTCCATGTTTACCAGCTCATTAGTTTTATTGACTTTCAGTGATGGCACCCCAGCAGGAGCACTGGTAATTGAGTTGTTATAAGTCTCCTTCTGTGCTTAATTAAATTTTCTTGAGAGATTTTTATGCTTTATACTTTTCTGCGTGGAGCATGGTATGTAATAAGTACTCCTAATAGTTTCATCTATTAACGGGTGTTCTCTAGCCTTCCTTTGAAGTTGACATTATAATACATTGTGTGTGCTGCGCCTTCCTGAGGGAGGCTGTAAACTCCCTACACTCATTCTCTTGTACCAGTGACTTTATGTAACCGCTTAGTAGAAACAGACATGAGGTACTTCGTTCTACAACAGCCAGACAAGAATAAAGGCCAGGGGAGAAAATGCATCATGGAGAGTGAGCTAGAGTCTAAACACTGGAATCTCCAGTAGATACTGGAGATTAGTCTGTTGCATCTTAGTTTTGAAAGCAACTGGACCAGGGCAGATAGCCCAGGCCACTGAGGCTGACAGACTCTTTTCACAAACAGTTCTCCATACAATCGCCAATCTCCTCATGAGTCACTGACTTGGATCTCTCTCTCTCTCTCTCTCTCTCTCTCTCTCTCTCTCTCTCTCTCTCTCTCTCTCTCTATTCATAATATACCTTCATCAACCACACACTTTATTGGGAAACCCACTTATTTGGAATGTCTCCCAAGGAATCAAATTAAGTCTAATTATACTTAATGGCAATGACTGGTGCTTAATTTGGATGGTAATTCTGCTTAATTGAGATGCCTTCAGGTGCAGAAGTAGCATTCTGAGAGTGCTGGTGTGTGTGTGTGTGTGTATCAACCTAGGATACTTTACTTCTTCTCTCAAAATTTCTACGAAATAAATGGTACAGACCAAAACGTATTCTGCAGTGTGTGATTCAGGATACTTAACTTGCTAATTATTGAGTGCTCTGCACAACAAAACTCATATACAATATTAACAAAATCTATGTAACAGCACACAAAGCCAATAAAGAAAAACCAAATTTCATGAATAGGAGAAATATTTGAACCTCAGGCAGATAAATCCATGATATCTACATTTCATGGTTTAAGCAGGTTTAAGACTCATCTTTCAGATGTCAAAGAACACGCCTCATGAGCTCAGCTAAGGGAGATAAAGAAACTTAGTCACATGCTAAGCAGACTAAAATCAAATCATCTTCTGAATCTTGAAACTTGGTTTTTGTTAGTCTGCTAGTATTTTGTCTTTATGTTGGAGTAATACTCTGTTGTGTGCACACGGCACACTTTATTCATCTATTCTTTGGTTGATGAACAGCTACTGTGTTTCCACAGCTTAGCTGTTGTGACCAGTGTCAAGAAGAACATGGGTGTGCCACCATCCCAACCATAAGCAAATTACAATTCCTTTGGGCACATTCAATATCCAGGCTTGAACAGAAATATCATGTAGTAACACTCATTGTGGTTATTTAAGGAACCTCCACACTGATTTCTAGAGTGGCTTAACAAATCCACATTGCCATGGTATATAAGGTTCTTTTTCTTGCATGGGAATTCCATTCGGATGTGATGCCCACCAGGCATGGAACTGGCAGCGTATCAACCTATTGATGGCTCCTATTAATAGACCTGATCTTGCCAGTTTGAATCATGCCCTCTTGCTCCCACGCTGGACCATGTTCATCCATCCAAAGTCTGTGTCCTCTGTCGAAGAGGATTTTGCCTTCCCGATAAAGGAGGGTTATTCTTCAGTCAAGGCACTGTGGAGCCATACTCCTGTTAGATTCCCCATCAAGCTCTAAGATTTCCTCTTCCATTTCATCCTCACCAGCATTTGCTGTTGTGGGTTGCTTTGATGACTGAGTGGTGTAAGAAGGAATCTCATAAAGCTATGCATTGAATTTCCCCAATAACTAAAGACTGGAAAGTTTCTACATATAATTACTGACTCTTGTGCTTTTCATTTTTAAAGTGTTCATTCAGTATATATGATCAAATTGCTCATTATTTTGTTATAATATTGTCTACATTCTTCATATATTCTTGGTCTTAATCCTTTGCCAGGTGAATATTTGGTACATGTTTTATTCAATTCTGTGGGCTGTCTCTTTACTTTATGATTTCCATTTTCTTTGATTTACAGAAGGCTACTTTTTAACTGGAAAAACTTACACTTAATTCTTGGTGTTGTTTCCTAAACCCCAAGTCCAGTTCAACAGCCATCGCCTAGGGCAATGCCCTGATGTTTCCCATGCTTTCCCAGCGAGTTCTGAGAGTCTGGGTCTTCATTAGGCTTGTGATCAGCACAGTTTATTTCTTCATGTGGTGGCCAAGAGAGGCTTTTTAATGGATTTCCATGTGTGATGCGTGTGAATGGTGAGGCTTTCCATGTACTATATGATTCAGAGGTCATTAATCCTCGTGTTTGGGGTTATGTTGTCAAGAATCAGGTGATTATCCCCATGTAACTTCTGAGATTTCTGTTCTGTTGGTCTGTTTTGTGCCCAATCCATGATGTTTTGGTTACCATGGCTGTATGTATGTTACACGTGCTGAAGTTAGTGGTCAGGAGGCCTCAGAATATCTCTCTTGCTCAGAGTTCTTTAGCTATTCAGGAGCTCATGCATCTGCACTGATGTTTAATAGGTTTTACTTATTATGTGAAGAACATAATTTATATTAATCTGAGAACATCATTCAATCTATATATTGCATTTCATCATTTGGTCATTTTAACACTAGTCCTTTCGATCGTTGTAACTAGAGTCTTCCTACTGAAAAAAAATCTTACTCAGTTTTGATTTTTGCAGTTTAATGAATTTTATTTATGGATCCTTTACCCTCATTGTTAGATTTATTCTTTTCTTGAGATGCGTTTATTTTTATTTTGTTTGTATGGGTGTTTTGCTTGTATGCATGATTATACACCATGTGGGTGCAATACTCAAGAACCCATTGGAAGGCACCAGACCTACTGGAACTGTAGCTACAGACAATAGTGAGCTACCATGTGAGTGCTGGGAGTTAAACTGGAGTTGTCTGGAAAAGCACAGTCAGTGTTTTTAACTTCTGAGCCATCTCTCCAGTCATAGATTTATTGATTTAAATTTCAAAGGGGCTGCCTTTGCCACCTTTCTATTCCTATGTAGAGACACCATGATGAAGGCAACTTATAAGAGGAAGAATTCCATTGAGGCTTGCAGTTCCAGTTCATGATCATCATGACCAGGAGTGTGGTGACAGCTGAGCAAGTATGGCAGGTGCTGAGAGTACATATCTGCTCATCAAGTTGCAGGGAGAGAGAGAGAGATAGAGAGAGACAGAGACACAGAGAGAAACTGGCTAAGCCTTATATGAATCTTTTAAATATCAAAGTCTACCTCAGGTGACACATGTCTTCCAACGAGGTCCCACCCACTCCAATAAGGCTGTAACTCTCACTCCTTCCCAAACTGTTCCACTAACTGGGGAGCAAGCATTCAAACATACATGCCTATGGGGGCATTCTCATTCAAACCACCGTAGGGGCTACTGAGAATAAGATGGCTTTCTTAAGCTATCTTATTCCTCAGTGAATTCAGTATTCATTTATAGGGAAGTAGATGATTCTGTGTAAGGATTTGTATCCTGCTATTTGTCAAACTGATTTATAATTTCTAATCATTTTCTGGGTATTGTTTAGGGTCTTCAAGTCATAACATCCTGTCATCATCCAACAAGGAAATTCCACTTTTTCCTTTCCCATTTGTATTCCTTTTTACTGTGTCCTATTGTCATACTTAGGTTAAATATAGTACTTGCATATAAATAAGTACTATATAAAGTGAAAGTGAAGAAAGTAGATATCTTTCTTATATTCCTGATTATTGAGGAAATACTTAAGATATCCTACAATCAGTATAATATAGGCTAAGAGGTTGTCTTATGAAACTTTTATTGTGTTAAGGTGCATTCATTTAATCCCTAATTTGTAAAGATTTTTCACTATAAGGAGATACTGAATTTCATCAAAGGTTAATTCTGCATCTATTGAGCTCATCTTGACTTCCACCCTTACCTCTACTTCTGTATTTATTTTTTACACATTGATATGCATAGGATGCATTCCCCTAATGAAGCCAACTTGATCATAGTGAATTTTCCTTCTAACAACAACCAACCAAATCCCAAACCAGCAATAGAGCAGAAATAAGGGAAGTTTGGACTCAAAGAATGTCACTGAGACAATGGAACAAAGAGTTGCTCTTTCCAAAGATAAAGAAAACTGACAAGCCTTTAGACAACCCAACCAAACAGAAGAAAAAATTCAAGTAAATAAGGTAGAGATTCAAAGATTCTATTACAACAGGTAGCATTAAAATTCAGAAAATTATTAAGGAAAATTCTAATAAATTGAATTACAATGAACCATAAAATTAGAAGAAATTGGTAAGTTCTTAGACACACATGACTTATCATCAAAACAGAAGATACAAGCCTACAAACAGATCAACAATAGGTAATGAGATTGAAGTGATAATTAAAATGTCTCCAATGGGAGAAAAGCCCACGACTGTATTAATTAACTGCTGCATTTTATCAGACTTTTGAAGAACTGACACAACTGTTCTTCTAGCTATTTCATAACAGAAAGGAGAGAAATTCTCCCAAACTCATTCTCAGGAGGCAGTATCACACAGACAACAAAATCAAGTTAGGACACACAGAAAGGAAAGCTGTGGGTCATTCTCCCTTATAAGCACAAGTGTAAAATTCGTAAATAAAATACTAAGTTAGGTTCAATGTCATCTTTGATTTTTCTTCTCTCCTGTCACTGATGGCACCTGCTGGAGGGAAGATGTATGGCAAAGCTCTGGAGGACAGAGAATACTGAACCAGACACTCAAGACCTGCTCCCCTTCAGCCTCCTCTGCCCACCCTTCTCAACTGAAGCTACATCTTCATGAGTCTACAGGCGAGGCAACTGTAGGACACACTCTTCAGTGCCTTTTGAACCTTTCTTTTTTATCACTCTTGTTCTTCCCAGGTGAAAGAATCGTGAATCATTCAGTTTGTTCCTCCACGGCCTCTATGCAGAAACGGTACATGCACACTTTTTCTTTCTCCATGGAAAGGCCCTTAGGAAGACTCTGACATGTTTTTGTTATCCTGATTGTCTTCAAAGCCAACTCTTTCTTTCTTTTCTTTTCTTTTTGTTTTGTTTGTTTGTTTTTTTTTTTTTTTTTGGACTTTTCGAGACAGGGTTTCTCCGTAGCCTTTAAGCCAACTCTTTCTTAAAGCCATTCATTGCCCCAGAAGCAGTGAGAAAAATGGGCTAAAACCACAGGTGTTCTGCAAATCATCATAATTACAGGTATGTTTCTTCTGTGATTAGATTATTTCATGTTTTTCTAATGAAGAGATGCTGAATTTGTTGAATCATTCAACGGTTGAGAGAAGATGGAAATATCATGCATATATTATAATTTGTGTATAGATGGAAAGGACCCTAAGACTTCTCTCCAGCCAATGGTGTAGCACTGGGGAAGACAGAGAACAGCCATAATGACTGAAGGGGCTCAGGTATAGAGTTGGAAGGAGACAAGGGATTTATATGCAACAGTGTGCAGGAAGATCACATTCTGGGTCTTTAAGTGGGTTACCACTTCACTTCCGATGAGGGGCTCCCTACTTCTGTGTGATCTTCCATATTTCCTTTTTGCTGAACCACAGGGAATTTGTAGACACTAACTAACTCATTCATTTGATTTATATTGATCCATTTCCTTTAGTCATATTATTGCTAAAATCAAATCTAAGAAAAGAGGTTGTCCTACCTCCTTGATTACAAAAATAAAACATTTTATGCTTTATAAATGTCACAATAAGACACTTTGGGCTGCAATGGCATCTCTTTAGAGAGGACACAAACATGTATTTTTGCTTGTACTGCATGGCAGCAGAGGTAATATATATTTGCCATTAATTCAATTCTACATCTAGTATACCACAAAGCAGGCAAACACAATTGTTTTCAATTTCTTCCCCAAATATTTCCACCTGACTTTCAAGTCTTTCCTAAGTTCTCAAGGTCAAATGACTTAGCTTGATAGAGAGAACACAGAATGTTTAAAAAGTGTATGGATGTGAGAACCAAGGAAAGCAAACGTAGACCAGGAACGTGGTATACATGTTAGCACTAGTTAAACTAAACTTGGACTGATAGACACTTAATGATGACCCAAACAGCTTATCCCTAAGTTAACTCTTGCTGAGTATTTTTGCCATTTCTATGTCTAATAGTCTGTAGTTAATGATGCTTTTATGGTAACTA
Source organism: Chionomys nivalis (assembly GCF_950005125.1). Taxonomy (NCBI): domain Eukaryota; kingdom Metazoa; phylum Chordata; class Mammalia; order Rodentia; family Cricetidae; genus Chionomys; species Chionomys nivalis. The sequence goes on along the minus strand of NC_080105.1, from coordinate 52,677,757 downwards.
GGTTCACATAGCAACTGATTTGTTCTAGCCCCCAGCGAAGGAAAATGTTCCTATGTTCTCTGTGACAGTGCAGGCTCAGATGCTCAGGGTCTACTCAAGCTCACATGCCTTCTGTGCACAGAGCTGACATCTGTGCTGAGGACAGACCCTGGGAAACAGACGATGCTCTGTCACAAAGGAATTCTCTATGCTTGCCTTGGTATGGAAGATGTCCTGGGACCTGACAAGCACCAGTTTATTGAGAGGGCAGAAATGGGCAGGTGGCCGCTATAGAAACAAAATGCCAGACCACTCAAAAACTGTCAATATGAGGTTCAGGAAATTTATGTTCCCAGAAAGTTGTTCCTTTAATAGTGTTTGCTTCACATGATTTGAAATCTTTGCCAGAATACTTTGTTGTCAGTTTCTTAATCAAAATGATATGAAGACAACTGATCCTCGCAGTCAGCTCTGAATTTTGGTGAAGTTAGAGTGCATTGAAGACAATTCATTTCACAGTCAATAGAAATGTGGTGAGTACCATCCCCTCACCTGCAGAGTAAGAGGTAGCCATAGCATTGCAGAGGGCATATGAAAAATTTACAGAGAACACACACAGCTCCGAGTATCATGGATGTGAGAACCATTTGACCTAATATATTATCACAGGACACTGGGGAAAGGCAGAGACCTGCTAACTTTCAGAGGAGGGAAAAATAACAGCCTTGTCTTGACAACCGTGCTGAAAAGTCAATGTTGTGACTCTATCCAGCAAAGGAGTTTCCAGCAAAGGGCACTGAGCAGACTCAAGCTGGAGGAAAGGGCTGACTGAGCAGCGAGGCCTGACGTGGCAAACATGCTCAGTAAAGAAGCAGCACAGGTTACCCAGTATCAGGAACGACTCCCATCCTGGCCTGCCAGAAGGCACGGTACTAAGTCCTGGCTAGACTTGACGGATGTGTGAGGGTGTGGTCACTAACCAAGGTTAGCCACTGATTGGCCTGGCAGTCTGTTAGCCGGAAACAGTTTCAGACAGCACCCGCATGGGTGGAGAAGCCTTACCTTGTCTGGATCAGTGGTCGTGATGACCCATACGCAGTGAGCATTGTCTTCGTACTGCACGGGATAGTTAGGGGAGGTGATGATACCACTGGGCCCACGCAGGTTAGATCCACATGTCCTGGCTGGAAACAGATGGAAACAATAGAATTTGCCCAGCAGTACAAGGGACACCATGTGGGATGTTTTGTAAGAGGTTCTTTTTTTAGGCGGCATATCCAACAATGGGTGTCAACCTGACATTTTCATACATGTGTATAATTGCTCATATTTGCCCCTTTCTGCTTCCTACTTGTCCCCTTCACACTCCCACATACCCCCTCTGCTTTCATGTGTGTGTTCTTTAACATAGGATCCACACGTGAAAGACAATAAGCAACATTTTCTCTTTCCTCCCCTTCTCCCCTTCCCTCACCAACCTGGATCTACATTAATGTTCTATGTATGGATAAATGAACAGTTACATTTAAATATAGATTATTTACATTAGAGAAAAACGTGACTTTTTAAAAAAAGATAATTACATCATTTCTTTGTTTTCTTTCCTCCCTCCAAACCCTGCCACATATCGCTCTCCCAGTCTCTTTCAAATTCATGGACACTTTTCCTTTAATTGTTACATAAATTTGTGTGTGTGTGTGTGTATGTGTTCCTAAATACATTTCACAGAGCCAGAAAAACCCTAAACTATATTCTAAAAAGATTTATTTTTAATGTATTTTTATGTGCATGTCTGTGTGAGGGTACAGACATGTGAGCTCAGGGGAGAAGGTGCCTGGGAAGCCCAGAAGAGGGTATCAAAACCTTGGAAACTGGAAATACAGGAAGTTGAGAGCTAACCATTGTGAACGGTGGAAACTGAACCCGGATCCTCTGCAAGAGTAAGTAGCAAGTCCCTTTGAACTATGGAACCATTTCTCCAGTCCCTGTGAAGTTCACCCATAACAGGTCATCATAGAAAGTTGGCAAGTGCCTTTTGCTCAGTCTTTGAGAACCATACCTGATATTTACAATGTGGGTAAGGATATCTTGTTAGAGAACTTTTGCAAGGACATTGTCGCTCATGGTCACAATGTCACAGAAAGATTAATATCAAACCTGCCAATTTCAAAACCCCATCTCCTAGGTGCTCATTGGTACAGAGTCTGCACATCTATCCAGTCTAACCATCAGTCCAGTGAGATGCATAAAGGAGCTCAGTAGAGCAGCATTTGGGAGCAGTGCCACGCCTCACACAGGATGGACTTATGTGCAGTTTCATCTCTGTTCAGCTTTGCCCTGTGTCATTCAAATGAGGATGGTGGGATGCAATGCCATCGTCTCATTCAAGACTTAGATTCTATTTCACAGAACGGTGCCAATTCTCAAAGCACAATGAAGACAGAGACTTGAGTGTATTATGCTGTGGAAACCTTAAAGAAAATAGAAATGATGACTCCAAAAGCAAAGGAAGCCTTCATTGTCTTTTTCTTCATCTTGAAGCTGAAATAAAAAAGCAACTGAAGCCTAGAAACAGTAAACTGATGAAAATGGCATACTTTGTGATAAAAAAGAAGTATTTTAATTGCCCTTTCCTTTCTCAAAGTTTTATTTTTCCAAAACTTGAAAATCTAATATCAGTGTGGGTTCTGGACTGAATATTAATAATGTAAACTGGGCTTGGGAAAAAACAATAGGTCTACTTTTATGAGAAAGGACATGCAAAGATAAGAACTTCCTTATCTTAGACCCTATCATGCCAAGAACACATCAGGTTTAGGCCAAAGATGGATGTCCTAATGTTGCAGAGAAAACTTGAGGTGACTGTCTAGGTAGATGTCTCTATCATTTCTTAATTTTGAAAGTTGCTTGCTCTGCACTTCCTGATTACTCAGGTAATTTTATATCCTTCTGGGGTCCCTGTTGGAGTTGACGACTAGAGAGTTTTAGGTGCAGTTTCCCTAGCTATGATGAAAGGTAAATTGGCTACAAAACTTTGGACTCACCAAGATAGGATTAATATTGGCCTATTTTCTTTAAATTTGTCAAATGCAAATTTATTAAACATTATGAATATAATTCTTACCTGATAGTTGTTCTTATTATCTATAGTTTTATTATGTTAGAGTTAAAACCCTTTCCTTCTTATTTGATCAAAAAGGGGGAAACGGCCGGGCGTTGGTGGCGCATGCCTTTAATCCCAGCACTAGGGAGGCAGAGGCAGGCAGATCTCTGTGAGTTCAAGTCCAGCCTGGTCTACAAGAGCTAGTTCCAGGACAGGCTCCAAAACCACAGAGAAACCCTGTCTCGAAAAACCAAAAAAAAAAAAAAAAAAAGGGGGGGGGGAAACGTTGTGGAATATTCCTTTACACTGTGTAAAGATATGTCACTGTGATTGGTTTAAGAAAGAGCTGAATGGCATTAGCTAGACAGAAAGAGGTGAGGTGGAATTTCTGGGGACGAAGAGCTCCAGGAAGAAGAAAGGAAAGGAGAAGTCAACATGCCAGACACAGGGAGAGGAAGACACGCTGGAGGAGAGATAAAAGCCCCAAGTCATGTGACAGCATGTAGATGAATAGAAATATATTAATTTAAGTTATAAGAGTTAGTGGGGCAAGTCTAAGCTATAGACCAAGCTTTTATAATAATGTCTCCATGTCATTATCGGAGAGCCAACAATCCTAATGAAAAAATCCAGGTATACCAGGCTTCTCAGTGGCTTATTCTAGACACCATCAAATAGAGAACACACATGGCTACTCAGTGGATTAGTCTAGACACTTTCATACAGAGAACATACATGGCCATCCAGTGGATTATTCTAGACACCTTCACACAGAAAACACACATGGACACCCAGTGGGTTATCCTAGACAGCATCACACAGAAAACACACATGGACACTCAGTGGGTTATCCTAGACAGCATCATACAGAAAGTACACATGGCCTCCCAATGGGTTAGTATAGACAAATTCATACAAAGCTCTCCTGGCCACCCGTCTGTCCTGCTCATGATCCATGTTTTCTCTCTTTCCACTGCCCATTGACATTATGACATTCAGGCTGCTTGTTTATCTAGGAGACTCAACTCTAAGGTCAATAATATAGGTCTCCTGTCCTGCAAGGACTATCTTGTATGGAATTCAGGAAGCTTCACTAACCATGGCAGAAATACGCAGTCTCCTCTAGTCTATACCCACATTAAAATGGCTTAACCTGTGACTATTCTTAGAAGAAATGGCACTCCTTTGCAGAACTCATGGTTCTTTCAAGGTTATTGTTTCTCCACAGCCTTCTTTGTCTTCTCAGGCTGTAAGTCTGGGGCTTCTCTTTCTTTGATGGCACATGCTCAGCACCAAGACTGCAGGCTGAAGTCCTTGACATGAGACAGCCACATCCAGCAACTTAGAAGCTGTTGAATACTCACTACAGACATGATTAGCTAAAAATCAGCCAAATCTACATGCATAAACAAGTTAAAAATGATTTAAAATGCAAACATTTTCTGCCTAAATGAACATGACTGTTAAAGGGTAAGAGACTGTTCAAACCCTGGTTAGGCATGTAGTAGCTCCACAGGTCATGTAGAAGAGTTCTCCTCAAGCAGAGACCCATACTAGATGTTAATCTTCACTCTGTGATGTATCTATTTTAGGAAAATGTTTTCAGAAAATATCATGAACTTCCAATGTAAAATTCATCTGAAGCATTTTGGCATTGACAGCATTAGTTAAAATGTCTTAAGGAAAGACACCACCAATACTTGAGTTATAAAGCCTTTATATTGTGTTTCAACTTTGCTATACTTCAGAATTAACAGCTCTTATAAATACAGGATTAATCACAAATATATATGGATTTAATTGTGAATCAGGATAACTATGGGGATATGCAAGTATTTCAAACGTTGAGAAGACATGTTTAAAGATATCAGAAGCTATTTCGCTGTATTTTCACTGATGATTTAGTGTCCCCCAATCATTAGACCCCACTATCCCCAGCAGAAAAGTTTACAGAATCTAGCCCTCCACTACCTGCTGCGTGCCTCTGTGACTTGTGCTGAAGCATGTCCCTTCAACTGAATTACTAAAAATTTGCTTCAGAACTTCATGGAATTCATCTCACTGGTTTTTAAGGATTGATTTTTACAGGGTATCCATGTTTTTTATTGAGCTGTCTCAAAATAAAAACAGTTAATGAATGACTAAACAAACATCAGCAACAAACTCCTTGTTTAGCACGTCCATCTAGTGTCCGTCTGCAGTGCCATGAAAATGAAATAAATAAATGCAGTACTTAAGAAGAACAACTGTCAGGGAAGAAAAGAGAGAATCAGAAGAGAGGATAGGATAGTCAAAGTAATGCAAGAGAAGCCTTGCTGAGGATAAGCAGGAATAGTGTGCAGAGGCCTCATCAAAGAAGGGAGTGGGAAGAAGGGTGGTAGAATGTTGACCAGATATACCTGAACAGAAGCAGAGATGAAGCTCTGGGAATTCGTGCACAACTGTATCTGACTCAAAAATCCAGAAGTCTGAAGCTCTGCTGTGGACTCTGCTTTCCATTCATGCACTGACATTTCTCACTCCTTCCTGTGAATGGGCAGTGAGCTCTTACAATCTGGGAGAGCTGGACAGGCCTCTTCTGACTGACACTGGGAAGTCTTATTGTGTCCTCGAAGGTAAGGCCATTTCTGATCTTGTAGTTGCTTTTTCGCTAACCGAGCATTCAAACAGTTCACAGAGCCTTTAAGCAGCATACACGATCATAATGCACTAGGTTCTAAGACCTTTGAGACAATCTTTATGTTTCCTGTCACCAATATGCACAGATGTGTGCTCATACGCCTTGTAGTTCAATGTTACTGCCACTCTTCTAAAGACCTGGTCTGTGCCAACACCGGACAATATAATACCTGATTCAGATTGATGTCCAGTTACATGTTAAACGTCCATGGACAGTAACTGTATACTAATGTGGAACAGAGGTTATGGCCTGGAAAGTTCCGTCATCATGAGCACTTACATTTCACTGATAGTCTATGCATCTAAATAAACTATAATTTATAAGACAACGTATGAAAAATGTAATAGTTCAAGAAGAAAAATGGATTCCATAGTCAATTATTCTCTGCACACTGACCAGTTATAGAACTTTGCATTAATCAGCATCTAGTGCAAAAAAAAAGAAGTTTCTCTGATGAGGGCTGAGAGATGTACTGATATATGGGCATAAAGATAAGACCATCAGGGACCACTTAATGTGGTGTCTGTTGAGTCCAGTGGTAAGAGTTCATCCCATGGGTCTTTTGATGCAGACTGCTATGAGACTTTGGACCAGTTCATGGTAATAGGCATTAACTCTGACTTGTCGGTCAGCTTTAATCCAACCAGAAAATGGTTGATCACTCCCATAACATTCAGGGGCATATCTTACCAGGTCAGTCATTACCATAACTCATTTGTTAGCTCAAAACACATAAGAGACTATGGTTAGGGTTTGAGTTGAGGTTAGGGTTAGAGTTAGGGCTATGATATTCTTTCTTTCCCCAAGGCTAAGGGGTCATCATGGAAGAGCTTGTAGAAAGTATGTAAGAGCCAGAGTTGTGGACATCTATACTGTTCACATGAACTTACAGACATTGCAACTGCAGACACGAGACTGTACAAGATGAAGCCAACCATGTAAGAGCATGCAACTTATGAATCTCACCCAGACTCAGAGGCTATTGGCAATGGATGGCCTACTCAGGACAGGAGTATAAGTTTCCTTCAGGTTCCCCATGACTGTCAGTGAGTCGTCCTACGTTCATGCACTTATAGGCAGCACTAAGTGGACTCGTAGGTTTAAGAAAAGGAGTACAATGAAGTTAGGAGGGGTAAGTGGCAGGGGCCATAGGGGAGGGATTGGAAGGGAAAAGGATGGAGGAAGGTTAGTCCAAACATTATATTCATATGTAAAGCCCTCTGTTTCTAGAGGTAGCATTGGACATTTACTGTCTGAGCAATGAATATATATTAAAGGGAAAAACATTTACCTCACATGAATGAAAACTCACTGAAAACAAAGGATTGCTGGTCTTCATAGCTCAGACCTGAGATTTCAGGACTAATGGTGGAAGGCAGGAGAGTGGCCATGAGTCTGAGGCTGATATGGATGAAGAGTGAGACCATGCTTCAAAATAATAATAAAATAAAGTAAAATAAAACAAAAAGCATTTATTTACTGAGATCCTACAAAAATCTTTTCTGTTCTATAATAACAATTTAACCAAATTAGCTAAAGGGTAAAAATTCTGTTCAGATACAGTTAAATTAGCCCAAAGCAGAAATCACATGGGACACTCCTTGAAACAAATCACTAGATTGTATATTATATGACATATTTAACAACACATGATACATATATAACATATGATTAACATATATTATATGATATATAATACATATTTCTTGAATTTTTTAAAATAATAAGTCATTTTGAAATGTCTAGATTGCCAGCTGAAATGAAGACAGAGAGGAGGGCCTGAGGGCACAGGGCTTGTAGCCCCCTTGCCATCGCCCCTGGGGTCCAGGCCTGCCTCGTGCACTTACTGGATGCTGCATCTTCAGCTGCTTTATCTTAAGCCTCCTACTGTGTTTAATACCATAGGAACCATTATTCTACCTATGAGTCATTTAAAGAGTAAATTGAAGGACACAGGCTTTGGCATATTATGGTATGTGTGGCTAGTGTTTGCTGACTGCCTACCATGGGGGTGCAGCAGAGGGGGGAAATTAACTCAGTCCTTTGCGTGGATCCAGAAACAAGCTGTCTTTGGCTTTTCTTTTAAATTGGTTTTGTTTTGGTGGGGAGGTTGGCAAGAGCAGAGGGCAGATGCAAAGGGATGGAACGCATGATGTAAAATCCACAAAGAACCAATAAAAGTAAAAAAAAAAATCATCTGAATTGAGAAAAGACAAAGAAAGAAAAAAAAAAAAACAAGCAAATAAACACTCAGGCACACAATGCTGTCGGGAAATGAGGGAGGCAGGGAGGAGGTTCCCAGAGTGGAAAGGTTGCTGATGGAAGAGGCTGGATACAAAGCTATTTCAGATGCACTGACAGCTGACAAAGGTCCAATATGTATAGAAGAGGAAAGCAAGGCCGAGAGCCTCAGACAGACACACCATGGCTCCCAGACTGGGTGAGTACCAACTCTACTAATTGTCACCGGAATAAACAAGTGGCATAAACTCAGAACACATCACTTCCGGAAACTCTTAGACAAAGCAATATCCAAAAAATTAGAGTTTTCTCCAAAGCGCTCAAGAATCTGGAATCACTGGTGTTTCCCCTAATTCAATATACCTAAGGAAGCTATGGTGTGTGTTTCTTTAATTCTCTGACACAATCGCTGCTTGAACAAATAACCACCACATGAAATATAATTCTAACACTGACGCTAGACCTGTGATCCAACAGCATGAAGCTTCTCTCTGGTGTAAATAATCTTTTCATTGCCATTGAAAAGGTCACTTCTGCATAGGCATAAAAACGCAGGCACAGAGAATAACACAGAACAGCCTCAGTACATGACAAGTTAATTCGGGAAGGATAATTCTAGTTAACCTCACCTGGAATCAGGAGGTAATAAGAACTTTGTTCTGCGACCCTGGCTGCCTCCAATTAACTTTTGTGTAACTAGGGTTACAACTGAAAATAACACTCCCCTTTTCTTAAGTGCCCTTTCAACTCCGGGAGCCAAGGCACACCAGCAGCAAAGGACGCTCTCCACCTCCACTCTCCCGAAGCCCCAAAAGATGAAACGCCAGCCTGAGCACTTCCCTTCAATAAAGCGATATCATCTCCTTATCTTTCCTTGTTTGCTTATTTTTCTACTGCCAGTTAAGGATGCTTATGCAGTTTTAAACAGCTCGTAATGCTTTACCCCGAGAAAAAAAATCATAATAGCTGTTTTCATATCTCTAAATGAAGTACGCATAATTTCAAATGGAATATGGAATCCCTTGTGTAATTACTGAGCTGTGACAACATTCATCTGTTTGGTAACTGAAGGGAAAGGTAATGTCCCCAGGCCTCCAGGCTAATTAGATAATGTAAGCTTTGGCAAACCACACCAGCTTCTAGACACAGGGTCACTCCTGACTCACTGTGTGTTATCAGCTGCTTCAATCAGACACTCCCCAAGGAGAGAAAGCTGGATATAACCTAATAGAGACCCCTTGTAGAGCTAGGGACCATGAGGACCAGGCCTTGCTTGACCTATGACCTTAAATACCCTGATGTTGGTCTCAATGCTCAGAGCACTCATTCTTTTCTCTGACTGAAATGTGCCTGACGTAATTAATCCGTGGGCTGGCATAAGATCCAAGGATGAATTGGAAGGATCCACACCAGGATGCTCTCTGTCTACAAACTTCTTGAAATGGTGTCACGAATGTACCTCAGACATTGCCCTTGCTGTAGGGAACTGCCCACAGCTGCCCAAATGTCCCTGCAGTTAGCACTGAGGACACTGTCACCCCAGAAGGGAACTTACTCACACCTTGGCAAAAGCGTCTACAATCTATTTTCAGAACTATTTGAACTTTAAGGAGTGCGACATCCACTTTTTCTGTACGTGTTAGAGACCGGACATCATCCTTTTATAGAAATCGAGAAGAGCCTGCTTTTCAGCTCTTCCCCATCAGTAAGTCAGCCATCAGGAGTGCGTAAAGGGCCAATTCAGAGAGAACGAGGGCATCTCCACGCTTAAAAATGGACAGCCTAAAAGACCTATGGATTTTAATCAAAGAAAGTACTTTGAGCTGTGGGGATGCCAGGTGGGAAAAGGATTATGAGTCACTTAGATGTCTCCTCTCCACACCCACGGGTGATGATGACTCTCCAGGGCTGGGAAGAAAACCAGGGAGGGTAGACATGGAGCAAAAGCAGTGTTGGACAACACATGAGCCACTGGGCATGGCCAGTGTGGCTGGTCTAAGAGCAGGCATGTCAGAACCATTGATACACATGTATTCCCATGGCACAGTGCCAGGGAAAGTATGGAGAACACAAACATACACTGTAATCTTTACACTGATGTGTAGGTAATATTTCAGTACCTGTGTCCAATCAAAATTTATTAACAAAGCTAAATTCACCCATTTCATTTTGCTGGTTAGATATGGCTGTTCAGTATTTGCAAACTCTGTGTGTGTGTGTGTGCATGCGTGTGCGTGTGCATGCACTATGAATTTTATCTGTGATGGGAAGCAAAGAGCTATAGTTTTTCCAGAACAACCCTAGATAGGTAAGATCAGCTGAGATTACATCATACTGAAGCTACCCCCACAAGCTCAAACCTGGGAGAAGGGGTGAACTGGTGCTGATTTTAACACCCTGGCTGCTTCTCCTGGTTGTCCTCTCTCTGCTCACTGTACCTCCAGGAGTCACCCATGTTCCTGGAAGAAAGCTCAATCTTCTGCTTCGTCCAGCTAGCCTTGGGCTCAAGCATTCCCTTGGTCTGTGGTTGGTGCACTATTGGGACAGCTGCTTACATGTCTTCCCTGGAAGTTAAACAACACTCACTCTTAGAGAAAGACTTCTGTCTGTGAATAATAGGTGATTGGTCCCTGGGAGCCCAGCCTGTTTGCTGACACTGTACTTTCTGAACAAACAGCCTTCAGCCATTAGACATAGGTAGCCGAGCCAGTACCTCTGCGGGCCAGTACCAGGAATTAAACCCACAGACTCCTGCCCATCCTCCGGGCATTATTTTCTGCCACACAGAGTCTGCTGTGTAAGGTTTGACATGTTGCCATTAAACACTGGAAGATATATTTAAAATGGGGGGGGGGGCAACAAGAACTTGAGAAGCCAAGTAGAGGAAACCTCAATGGCCTTGAACTGGTAGAAATAAGTATTTGAAGGATTCTACAGAATTCAGAGACAGGGGGACCATGAGGGAAGCAGGGTTTTATTATTTAGCCCATGCCATCCTTGGATTTGAGATCAGAAGGCTCCAGCCTCTCACATGCTGGCAAACTTGGATATCTAGCTGAGGTGCACAGGCCATGTGGGAACTTGGTATATCATTTTTTTGCTTTTTATAATAAGGTGTGTGAGTGTGTGTCTGTGTGTGTGTCTGTGTGTGTGTGTCGGAGAGGGGGTGAAGGAAAGAGATGCTTCACATCTGGGGAAAACAGCTGGCGTCATTAGAAGAACAGCGTAAGTGTGACCACAGAGCCCCACTGACAAGTTATCCCACACAAAGAAGGCTAAGCCAACCTCATGGCTATAAAGTCGGAACATTCAACCACTGAAAAGGTCAAGGCACAGGACTGAGGAATTGTCTCAGAGGATGTTTTACCCTCTCCAGAGGCTTCACAGATGTTATAAACACTTCTGACTGTCCTCTCAGCAGATGCCAAGGCAGAGAAGGATTCTGCTACTTCTCTGGATGGAGCCAGAGGAGACTGTGGTGAGGGAAACACACCAGGCCCAGAAGCCCGGAAGCCCGGAAGCATAGGGACTAGGTGTTTCTGCTCATACCAGGAGTGTGGGAAGAGCTGACCTCACCTCCAGATGCTCGGCAGGCAACAAGCTTTACTAAGTAAAGTTCTTGTAGAAAATGTGTACAGTAAATGATAAGCTTTGCTGTGTGTTTTCAGTGGTGTAATGGGGGTAATGACAGGGCGTCTCATGCCTGTGATCTCAGTACGGAGGAGGCTGAGGGTGGAAGAGGCTGCGTTTTAAGGAAAGCCATTGTGTTAGCCCAGACGTAAATGTTACTCACTCACAAATCCACGTGTAGAAACATCTCAGCACTCTGCCAGTTGGGACAATGTTATGTTAATTAAATATCGAATACAGAAATAAGTGGAATTAATTGGATGCAGGAGATGCCTACTAAAGAGTTCAGATGGATTTCAGAACAGGAATTAACGTAAAAGAAAATCCAATGTGCAGCTGAATCTGAAGGAACTTTATGTTTGCAGTTTCTATTTACTTAAAATATTAAATAGTTTTTCAACTGTGCTCAAAACAGATGTTGATTAGAAATTTACATTAAAATAGACCAAGACTAGTCTAATTTCACTTTTTTTCCCTTTTCTAACAAGAAGGAATTATCTGAAAAGTATTGAAGACTTTCTTGTCTGCTGAGACAAGTGCCAGTGAACTACACCTCCTGTGAGAAAATAGCCCTAAAAACTAGCTCAAGTTAGAAAAGGACCTTATCTCAACGGTTAAGGGAATAATTCGGCAGAAGCCATGGGCGCATCAGAGACAGCTGAGGTGTTTCTAACTGAAACGCACAGCACAAAACGAAATAAAACAATGGGCTAAATTCCTTGAGAGGAGTGTTCTCTTCCAACCATGATCAAAAAGTCCCTAAAGTCCACCAGAAATAGAGTTAGATGGGCTTCTTCCTGCAGATAGTGTTAAAGACAGGGCCCCTTGCACATTCTTGGTGTGACTGGCAAGCAGTGCAGACTGTGTGGGAAAACAGTCAAGATAAAAATACATGTGATCCAGCAATCCTTTTAGAAGGTTACAAGGATCAGGGACCGGGGAGATGGCGCAGTGTTAAAATTTCTCTTTGTACAAGCCTAAAGGACTCCCGGCATCCATGTCAAAGTCAGGTATGGCTTGTCAAGAACCCACCATTGGTAATCAGAGACAAACACATCCCAGGTCATGGGGGAAGGGGCTCTAAGAGACCCTACTGTAAAGATTAAGGTGGGGAACAATTAAGAAAGCCATTCAACAGTGACCTCTGGCCTCCACACATGCATGTATGGGTGAATACACATGTGCACACACATGCATAAATGTCTACTTGGAAGGAGAAGATATTATTATACAGAAAACTTTCCTTGGTCCAGTTAATGCTTTACTTTTTCTTAAAAACTATCAGTTAATACAGGTTATTATGAGATAGATGCAAAAAAGATATAAAGCCCAAATTTAGTGTTCTTTTCATTTTAAAATATTTTCTCTGTTAAAACAGTAAGTCAAGTTTCTGTTGGACTTTATGTGATTTCCAAATTTCAGGCAGGATTCGTGTCTCTTATAAAAGTGGAACATTCATATTTTGTTTCTGTCTAATTTCATACATATCCTTTGAAGAAAGCTGGCAATGGTGATGGTGAATATTTTCTTTGGCAAATCATGTCAGAGTATAGTTTAAGGTAAAATCATATGAGCAGGTGAGATAACTTGGCAGTGAAGTTATCACACTGAAGACCTAAGTACTATGATGTTGTAAAGATATAACCATGTCCTGAAAGTTATCCTAGAGTTCCACAGGTACCATGCCAGTTCTGTGGGCTCATACTCACCCAAACACATACTCAGAAATAAGTAAAAGTTAAAATTAAATAAATCTGGGATCATGCTGATAAATTCTTTTTATCACTCATTCCATCCACACCCCAAATCCAAAGTCATTGCCATTGAAGATCTAGACTTTAATGTTTGCAACATGTTTTTATGTACATACACCACTGTGCACAGGTGAAGAGAATTTCCAACTTATGGTATGTGTATACATTTGTGTGTGCCTGTGTGTGTGCCTATGTGCATGTGTGGGTGCTTGTGTGTGTGTGTGCATGTATGTGCACATGTGTGTATATGCATGTGTGTTTGTGTGCATAAATGTGTGTGTGTGTGTGCATGTGTGTGTGCTTGTGTGTACTTGTTTGAAATCAAAGTACCAGCTTTAATCAGAGCTGTCCTGCAGTGGAAGAAAGCCTTAAAAGAATTACCTTCTAATAAACTCTTTTGACCCACATTGTTATGAAGACACACACATTACCAAATCCTTCCCTAGTTACAGACCCTGCTTTCCATTTAAATGTCACCCTGTGTTCAAGAGAACATCCTGCCCTGGGGAGAGTCTTGGCCGCCTACTGGGTACCTTACCTCGGCAGATGGGTCGGTGATCGCTCCATGCTGCAAGGGTCTCAGTGACTCTCTGGCAGGTGATGCCCTTGGCACCTTGGAGCACGTAATTGTCCTCACAGGAGAACTGCACGTTGGCACCAACCCTAGACAGCACCGAGATAAAAGCAGTCCAAATTAGCAACAGAAGGAAAACATCAACAAAATGACTTTTATGGTTGTTACCCAGGCTAAATAAACAAAGGGACACATGCAGCAATCCACAGGAGATTATATTTTGGGTGTTGGTAGTTAATGGTTTCAGAGTAGGTCTCAGATAGCCCATTAAAGCCATAGACAAGGTTAAGCTTAAACTCTCTTAAGATTGTGCCTAGAGGCCGCCTTGTCAGCCTTAACGGCTATTTCACATACAGCACCCTTAAAGCTCAGAAGAAAAAGTTGGGTCCTCTGAAATTGTAATTACAGATCGTTGTGAGCTGCCGTGTAGCTGCTCAGAACAGAACCTGGGTCCTCTGCAAGGCAACAGGTACTCCTAACCGCTGAATCATTGCTGCAGCCTTCAAGGAAGGTGACATTGTGGGCTATTGTGCATTGCACAAGAATATGCAGATGAGAGAATTTACACCTTGGAAACAAAGCAAAGCTGGACACTGTCTTCTGTGAATTAATATTTTACCAAAGCAAGTCCTGAAAGAGTCCAAGTTAACAAATTGTCTCTACAAAGGGCTTAGAGTCCTACTGTCAACATTCAGCATGTTCACTAGAATGTTCTGGTATTACACTTCGGAAATCTGCCTTATAGGGACAGAAGCATTTATCTCAGGGAACTGCAGTATATCAAGTCTGTGTGAGATGGAAGACGGTGTTGGTTCCAGAGATGCATCAGAAGAACGGAAGTCTGATTATTGCCACCAGAAACAGGACATGGTCCCAGGCTGAGAGTCTGACAGGTACATGAGGCAGTGTGTGTGAGTTGGCGGGTGAGGTAGTGTGCAGCAAGCATCAGCCTGAGAGCACAGGACTCTCCTCTGCCCACCATCTGTCCTGAGTGGACAGCTGGAGTGTCTTACTACCTCGATTCTTGCAGGAAGCAGTTCTACCCGGACAGATGCTGAGGAGCCATGGGTGAAAGTAGGAATCTCTGGGGAAGACATGGCAGGCATCCACATAGATCCATGGAGTTTATGATACATAAAACATAAGGGAAGGAATAAACTTGCTGCCTTTCCAACTGATGGAACAGAAACATCTCCCAGGGGAAATTGGGATTGGGATTTCTCAAGCTACATGATTAAGCAGCTCCCACCTGTATGGTACTCTTTCTGGGGATAGTCCTGAGACTGTTGAAAAGTCATCAACGTTGAGTCACTCCACTTGGGAATATTTTGGATTAATGAAACTAAACACTTTTCCTTTTTGAAGGAAAATTGCAGCTTCTTAAAAATTACTATGCAAATTTGTTTCCCATTGAAGAGTGTGTGAAGTTTTAGATGTTCAAAAAAAAAAAGCCATCTTTATACCACAGGCTAAGAACAACTAGACTTCTATAGTACAGATTTTTAAAAAGAAAAAGAAATGCTATAGATATAAAATTTGTTTTTTTAAAAAGATAAAAGGTGTTGAAACCACACATAATTCTGTCTCATTGTCACAACTGTGACCAAAGACAGTGATAATTTTAGACATTCCCCCATAATCCCTAACGGTCAGTCTTTGTTTAAACATCTGTACTAGAGTGAACAGATGATGTAAATCCACCAATTTTATTATAAAACCAATATTATATATTTGTTGCCCATCAACAGTTTCTTTCTTATCTACTTGACTCTTCTTAAATTTTTGTATTTCATTCCTCTTTCTGAACATTAACCATGGCATACTCTAGGAAGCAGAACTAAGTAAGATAGCCAAAACCACAAACTCAAGGAGAAATTGCAATGGCTAAGAAAGAAAAGAACCATAAGTAAACATTAGAAATAAATAAATGCGAAGAAACCAAAATGACAACGATTAGAACTGGGGACACAGAGAAGGAACAGAGAATGAGAGTTTGCCAAAAATTCTCTGGCCTCTTAATGTGAGAGGCTAGTTTCTAAGAGGCTGTACCAAGGGTGGGAGATAAGGAGAAGGGGAAGTAGAGTTCATACCTGCCTGCCGCCTGCTACAGTGCAATCAACTTAGAAACACATTTGACTGTCAGGGCCTCTGCTTTTCATTAAGTACTAGAAAAAAGCTGCAACCCGAGATTCCCAAAATAGACAAATGAGGTTTCAAATTCCAAACTTTCAGTATAGAAAAGGAAACATTTCCAGAATAAAGAGACAGTCTACAGAAAGGGAGAAAACATGTGAGACCCAGAAACAAAGAATACAGACAGCTTGTAGTGAGAGCAAACCGATGTCAGATTTAAAAGTGGATGAAATGGTGAAACAGACATTCTCAAGAGCAGACATGTCAATGGAAGCAGACAGATGAAATCTCAACCAGTGTTGATGCAGAATCTCACAACTGCTCAGACTGTAGGGAACACATTTCAATGGCATGCTCTGTCACAAATGAGACATCTATTTCATCTTCTCCCAAAGATTCAGGGACAATCGCGGAGGAAGAAGTGGAAATATCAGAAGATCTTGAGGATCAGAGAGGATATGAACACAACACAGTCTTCTGGTCATGATAGGACAACAGTACTTGTGAACTCATGGTCTGCATAAGACCTGTACAAGATGAAGCAAGTAAACATTCCAGCATAGAGGAAGGAAAAGCTCATGAGGTCTCACACCTAACTTAGGAGCTAAGGATAGCTCATAGATTCTAGCAAAGAGAGAGACAACTTTTCTTAAGACTGTGTAACCTGGTAAGCCAACCATGAGATTCACGGATGTCTCCAAACTCATGCATATATAGGTATCAGAAATATGGGGTCTAGAGATGCCTCAGAGGCTAGAGGACTGGTTATTCCTCCAGAGGTCCTGAGTTCAATTCCCAGCAACCTTATGGTAGCTTACAACCATCTATAATGAGATCTGGTACCCTCTTCTGGCGTTCAGTCATACATTCAGGGAAAGCACTGTATATATAATAAATAAATCTTAAAAGAGAAGTAGGACTCAGTGGGATATGAAATTTGGGGGTAGAGAAGTGAAGAGATTAAGAAATTTATGATAAGGAACTAGTGGGTAAGTAGTAAAGGATGTGATCATAATTATTAAAATAAATTCTCAAAGAATTATTAAAATATATTTTAAGAACCATAAAAATGTTTAATTATGTCATAGCACAGCTGTAATATTACAAAAGAGGTAAGGTTTAGTGAGGGTGCAGAAATAAAAGGAACTCTTATGCACTATTGGCAGGACTATAAATTAGCACAACCACTGTGGGAAATGATATGGGAAGTCTTCAGGGCTTTAAGAAAGAACTATTATATGCCCCAGTATCCCAGCTGGTCATGTATATCAAAGGAGTAGAAATTAATATCAGAGTGATGTGTGTATTTTCAACTTTGGAAATTACAAGCAAGATACAGAACCAAGTGAATGACAGCAGTTAAATATGGACCAAAGAGTGTAGAGCACACACAGGATGGAAACTTGATGTGGGATGTCCTTCTGTATATGTGTTGCTTTTATTGGTTGATGAATAAAGCTGTTTGGGTCAATGGTTTAACAGAGTAAAGCCAGGTAGGAAATCAGAACAGAGATAGAGAAAGAGAGTAGACAGAGTCAGAGAGACACAATGTAGCTGATGAAGGAGAACGATGCAGAAAAACCTTACTGGTAGGCCACAGCCTCATGACAATACATAGATTAATAGAAATGGGTCAATTTAAGATATAAGAGCTAGCTAGGAAAATTCTTAAACTATTGGGCAAACAATGTTGTAATTAATATAGTTTTTGTGTGATTATTCAGGTCTCAACAGCTGAAAAATGAATGCATAGTCTCCGTTTACAGAAACTAGAGGGATCTCCATCACTTGCAACACTGTGGATAAATTGTGAGGCCACTTTGCTTAGGGATAGAAAGACACACTACACATCTACTTCTACTTTCAAAGTTACAGACTAGAAGTCATATGGGCACAGAGAAGAATCTGGTAACCAGGAACTGGAGGGGTGAGACAGCTCCTTAAAATACTGTTCATATGACAAAAACATCCAATTGGGAGGATCATGAGCCCAGGGAGTCTCATGCAGAGATAGTGAGCAGAGACCAAGATACATAAAATAATGTTGTTTGAAAAATTACTGACTTGGTTTTTAAATAGCATCATAAAATTAAAACCATATGATGTCAGACATGCTGATTAGCTAGAATCTGGCACCTGCAACCAATGCATACACATTTCAAAATACATTGTGTACCATAGGCTATACAATTTACATCTATGAGTTTTGACACTGCAATTCATTAGCCTCATTTGTGGCAGGATAGTATGTTTGTCCAAATTTTGAGGCAATGATGCCAGAGATGGTGTTTAACAGTGAGGCCTTGCTTGACTAAGATATTATTAGGAACAGGCGACAGAATACAAGAACTATGAATAAGGATCATGATACTCAGTATAGACATGCGTATCGGTGTAACAAAGAAAGTGGCATGACTCAGAACTGGCCTGTATCCAAGGCAACAACTACTAATCAGTTCTAGTTACATCTATACAGTTGGAAAACAGACAACAAAGTATTTTTTCAATGGAACTATGGCAAGCATCTCTTGTGGTTTCTGGTAAATGTTCTATTCTGACGCTATGAAATTAAAAGGAAAACTAAAGCTTCCATCCTCAGACTGTCTCTACCCTCACTATTGGGAAGCACTGGCAGTGCATGAGTTTTTGTAGACACCTTCCGGGCACATGCTCAGGAAATCTTCTCAGCCTTGGGTGAGCATTCTTCCCAGAACTGGCCAATTTCCCCTGGGATCAGTCTTTCTCGGAAGCCTCTGCTCTAGTGCAGTGACCACCAGTTTCTAGGACATTTAGGAAACCACACAGAACTTCACTACTGTTGTGATGTTTTTGCACAACCCAGGGGAAATGACATCAATAGATAGTGGAGTCATCCTAACTTTAAAACATTAAATTTATTAACAATGTCCAGCTCTTCATCTGCAGGTCAGAAATTAGCCCAAGGGGCAACCCCCAGGCAGAGTCGAAGCCAATTGTCTCAGTAATGGATCAAGATGAGATGGGAAAAAAATATGACCTGGCTTCTAATTTATTGAGCTTTTGTTTTGCTTTATTCTGGCTCACAAATCAGTTTAGTTTAAAAAACCATGTGTGCTTTCTACTTCAAATACACAGCAAACGAAGTTTTCATTGACTTAGTACTATATTTGAGATTCTGTATATTAGATATATCAGGGTGACTAATCTTGTTTTCATAGAAGTATCCTTCAAGGATGATTCCAGCAAAACATCTTGATTTTCATTGGCAAATAGATATAGGGCACTTAAAATAATTATGTTTTATAATGAAGACAAATATTGGTAGTAGAGACTGATGTGAAAAAGTCCTAGATATGTTATGTACTATTAATACTTTAAGGGCAGATTTAAGTGGACCAGTGGAAGCAGGAGGATGCTGTCTTTCAAATAGGTTACAAAAGAAAAAAATGACTCTCACTTCAACACTCATTGCTTCTAAAACACTCATTCCTCAACTTTCAGTTTGCAGAGACACTTCATTCAATGACGTTTAACTTTACCTGCTGTGGTGGGAAGAGTCTTCTGAGGTGACTGAGCTATTTCTAGGTACGTTAGTGCTAACACAAACTACTTCTAAATATGGGCTTCTTGGAGAAGACTTATTTATGGATTCTTCAAAAAGTGTTGGTTCAAGTAATTCTGGAAAAATAATCTGGAATAATTTAAGGATTAAATATGAGTCTGAAGCTGGATATGTGCTGATGTGACTATGAAGCCACTGTCCTAGCTGCACAAGAATGGACGGACAGAGGAGGTCATCCTTTTCCATATCACAGCTACTGAAGAATCTACTGAGGCAGTCAGGAAGACATGAGGTATATATGTATATATATATATATATATATATATATATATATATATATATATATATAATAAAAGATTTATTTTGTTTACAAGGGTGTGCATGCCAAGCCGGGGACTGAAAAAGCATGGGACAAAACCGGTCTCGCTGAACATAATGGACAATGAGGACTACTGAGAACTGAAGAACAATGGCAATGGGTTCTTGATCCTATTGCACGTAATGGCTTTGTGGGAGCCCAGGTAGTTTGGATGCTCACCTTAATAGACCTGGATGGAGGTGGGTGGTCCTTGGACCGCCCACAGGGCAGAGAAACCTGCTTGCTCTTTGGGCTGAGGAGGAAGGAAGACTTGATTGGGGGAGGGGGAGGGAATGGGAGGTGGTGGCGGGGAAGAGGCAGAAATCTTTAATAATTAAATAAATTAATTAATAAAAAAAACAAGGGTGTGCATGTATGTGTGTGTGTATGAATGTGTGTGGGGTGTCTGCCACATATATGTGCAGGCACCTGAAGAGTCCAGAAGAGGGTATCAGAATTCCTTGGATGTAGAACAAATGGTTTGCAACCCTCATGCTGAGTCCCTTTAATACAGTTCTTCATATTGTAGTGACCCCAACCATAAAATTTTCATTGATACTTCATAACTGAAATTTGGATATTTTTGTGAATTGGAATGTAAATATCTGATATGCAGGATATATAAAATGCTACCTCTTTTAAAGGGTCATTTGACTCTGCTCTGTGATAACGTCCTTGTATACAGTAAAGATTTGTCACTTGTATTAGTTCAATAAAATGCTGATTGGTTAGTAGTCAGGCAGAAAGTATAGGCAGGGTAACCAGAATAGGAGAATTCTAGGAAGAAGAATGACAGAAAGATGCAATTGCAAGTCAGATGCAAAGGAAGCAAGATGAGAATGCCTCATTGATAAAAGGTTCCAAGTCACATGGCTAAACACAGACAAGAATTATGGGTTAATTTAAGTTGCAAGAGCTAGTTAATAATAAGTCTGAGCTAATAGGCCAAACAGTTTATAATTAATATAAGCCTTCATGTGTTTCTTTGGGACTGAATGGCTGTGGAAAAAGGTAGGTAGAAACTTCCATTAACATGACTCCCAAAGGAATAATGGCCCACCAGTTGAGAACCACTGATCTAGATATAGGCAGCTGTAAGTCACCTGACATGAGTCCTGGCAATCAAATTCCAGTCCTCTGCAAAAGTGTTCTTGACCATCGAGTCATCTTTCCAGTTCCATTTTCACTGTTAATAGATAGGAATAATATATTTGAGGTGCAATGTGGTATTTCAGTATATGTTGGCAATATGCCATGATAAGATCAGAGAGGCAGTGGCATATTCATTACCTTAAACATTTCCTATCTCTTCAGTTGAGAAACACTTAAAATCTCTCCATGATATTTTGAAATACAATTAATTGTGGTCAACAAAGTTAAGCTACTGTTTCTTAAGGCATGACAAGTTATTCCTCCTGACCAGAAATATTCCTGTGTCTGTTAGCTATCCACCCCTGAGCTGCAAATGGATGGAGTATTATATGACAGAGAGACAGGAATAAATAATGGATGCATGAATGTTGATCACTGATTGATAGATATAAAATGATAAATATGATAGAGAGAGGTGATAGCTAGATACAGGTATATACAGAATATGGAGATGAAAGAAAGATTCATGAATAAATGAAAGGTGGCAGATAGAGGATGGACAGATGATAGATTGATAGGTAGATGATGATAGGTAGATATATAGATAGACAGGTAGGTGATTGATAGGCTGGCAGATGATAGATCAATGAAAGATACATGGTAGATTGATAGATAACTGATATATAGATGATACGTAGCAGGCATAGATAGATATAAGACTGTGCGATTGGCACCTGAAGAGGCCATTTCAACACACATCCCTCCCTTCTATTCAGCAACAGTAAACACAAATTTTTGAGCCAACCTGTATCCAATGTTGAACTGAAGCCAGGACTTGTCACCTCTTTCATAATAAAGTATACAGAGGGGACTTCAGGAATAGAGCTTCTGGAGTCACTTAGAGAAGCAAGAGTGTGTGTGAACACTGAGACATGTTTATGAGTATGCACACATGCCATGAGTATGCATATAAGTGCATTGACCATGCACATATATGTATGCATGTGTGTACCATGCATGAGTGTGCATCATGAATGACTTATGCATGTGATGACACATGGGTGGATCTACCATAAATGTATATGTACATGTAAGTGTTTACCACATTTGAGTGTGCATGTATGTACTCATGAGTATATATGCCACACATATGTATGGACAAGTATACATAATTGCTTGAGTGTGCACATATGAACATATGATTGCATATGCCATGTGTGCATTGTATAAACATAGCTTCATGTTCTGTAAGTGTGTGCACAGGCACACATGAGTTAGAGGAGAACATGGCAGCCTAAGGTGACTGGGTTGAAGGTGGGGCGGTGGCTTCAGAAGCTCTGTGTCTTGTTTATCTACCATTCCCAAGATCCCTAATTTCCTGTGTGTTTGGGGATCTAGGACAAGGAAACACTGACCTACATCTCAATTAAAGTCTGGGGAACCCTAAATTGGACAGTGTGAAGTCTGTAGAGAGCAAGCAAAAATCAGAGAGCACAGACAGTAGAGCCCTGTGGCCTTGACTGGATGTTCTGCTTTGTTCCCACCGTGTGAGGCTCCCCACACTGCTTAGCTATCTGAGACGAAGCTCCAGAGCTGGTGCCAGCAAGACGGCTCGACTGGTAAAGATGCTTGCCACCAAGCTTGCTTCTCTTGAGTCTGAGTCTCAGAATCTACAAGGCAGAAGTAAAAAGACAACTACAAACAAACTGCTGCATGCACACACACACACACACACACACACGAGAGAGAGAGAGAGAGAGAGAGAGAGAGAGAGAGAGAGAGAGAGAGAGAGAGAGAGAGAGGGAGGGAGGAGGGGGGAGAATAATAAAATATGTTTTAAAAAGAAGCCACAAACATGGAAATTACGTCTCTGTCTGGAACAATGGTGAAGGGAAGTAAAGAGTAGGGACAAGAGGGTGGTCTACATGTGTGACCCCACCTTGGCATGTGCTCTCTTCCTGACCCGGCATCTAACATCTCATAGAGACATCAAAATGAAAATTCATGGAGAACTGGCTGAGAAATATCCCTTTCTAACCCTCAAGGGTGGATGCGTAAAATGGCATGTTTAAAGTGTCACCTGGGATCTTTGTATTCTGCACCGCTGAGAACTGAGGACATGTCCCTGGAGTTCTCTCTCTCTCTCTCTCTCTCTCTCTCTCTCTCTCTCTCTCCCTTTCTCTTCTTCATTCATCCAACTTCTTTTCAAATCATTAAAACTGTTTTCCTTTTATAACTAGAATTATCTATAAGTTAAAGGTGCTGAAAACTTTCTTGAAATCTATATAAGGGCAATATTGAAGGCAACTTTCTAGGAAATGAGAAATGACATTTGATCCAAGAAAAGTACGAGGGAGGAAAAGCTGTCAGGGATATGTCGATCATTCTTCAACATCTTCCGATTTGAGTCACCCCTTCATCCTACACAGAAGGCCCCCAGTGCCCTATCTGAGCCTGGTACAGCACAGGCACCGAAAATGCATGAGGTATAAAGGGCTCACGTAGACCCCTCCAGTATGTGCCTCTGTTACTATTGGTAAAGTAGGCATAGAAAAGCGTGGAGACCCACCTGCCCCCCAGTCCTAGCCTTTGATACTCACTCAGGGCAAAGACATTCACAGGCCAGGCCTGCACTGGACTCTGATTGCACAAGTCAACGTGTTGTGCTTCTGGTATACAGCATCCTTCATTTTAGTAGATATTGGGCTGTATTTCTCATGATCACCAAATGCTGTGTGAATGTTAGTGAAGAAATAGCCTTGAACAAACATATAGGAAAGTGTCTTCCAAACACTGACATTGGGGTTGCGTCTTGATAGATTTGGAGGAGCAATTAGTGGGTAGGTGGGAGTGGAGGTGTTTACATGCATGAATGCATACATTCTACTTTCATTTTTAAGTTATTAGCAAAGTGAACAGGTCATATCTCAATCCCAAGTCCACCACAGCAAAGCTGGGTGGGTGTCAACCTTTAGTTAGTTGGGATATCACAGGTAGTCAAGTCCTGTATCCCAAAATGTCCAACAGTCATGCCAATGACTTGCGTGCTCAGCCCTGGGGACCTGCTCTGCCTTCCTTCTCTACTCTTCTCCCACCTTGAGACTCCAAACTCTGTCCACTTTCTGTTCCACCATAGGCTTAGAATTGGACTATGCTAACCTTTAACACAGAAGTATGAAAAGGCAAGAGGATGGGAGACATGGCCACCAGGCTTGGCAGGGTCTATTCATCCCCATGCCTCTCAGACCCAAACCCATTTGCCAAGGTGCATGCCCTCTGGGCACCTCTGACGTGTTTAGATTGTGTCTCACAGGTACAGAGAGGTGTTTTTCTAGGAGACAGGCACAGCAGAGTCTCAGTTCTGTGCCCCAACACCATGGCAACTATATCCTGATAGTTCACATTGTATCAACTCACTGCTGTCTGTCACCTCAGGATTTCCAAGCATGTGTGTCATATCGCTTGAGAAGGAAACACACACACACACACACACACACACACACGGACGCTCTCCAGCTGCAAAAGGACATGGTCTTGATAAATGAGAATGACAGTTGTCTCAATGACCATCCCAAGCAAATTGGCCATACCCTGGGAAGTCTGAGCTCAGCATTCCAAAAAATACCATCCTCTGAAAGACGAATGTGTGTGGCTGAGGATATCAGAATGCCTCTTATGAGTCTTGTGATTTCCTCGCATAAGTCATTTCTGAGTCATTTTTTTCCTTGTCATTATACAGTGATCGCTTCTATACCCATCTTCTGAAGCTGCAAAGGCACATCCGTGAGTAGATGGCTCTCTCCAGCCTGAGGACAGGAAGGGAAGACATATTTCATGTGATTTTTAGGTACTGCAGACTACCAGTCCTGAAAGACCCTACAGCCATGCAAATGGAGTGTTGCAAGAGTTGAGCCATCAGTAATGCCACTGAACCGGTTTCTTCCAGTGATCAGTGACTTCTGAACCCTGACCAGCTCTCAGAAGTGGCACACTGAGGGGAAAAAAATGTGTGAATTTTCCTGTGAGGAAATTTGATTTGAATCTTCCAGCTTGATGTAAGTCATGGGATCCTGATATTTACCAAACAAGGTGTCTTTGTCATGCAAAAGGGAAAATGAAACCCTTGCGTTAAGAACTCAAGACTCTTAGAAAGACGAAAGTCATTTCCAGGCAACTTTGAAAGAAACAGGAAGGGAGAGGGTGTGTGTGGGTAAGGCAGGTCTCAGGAAGAATTAGAACAAGGGGAAGTAACTGGGTTACCTGGATAACTGAGTGTTCATGTGAGAGCCTTTATTCTCTCACAGTGACTCTTCAAAGTCCAGAGGCAGAAGCCCTTTTCAGGAAGGTGTCCAACACAGGGCATGATAAACTCCATGACACATCTCCATGGAGTTGGGGGATCAAACACTGTTGGGTATCTTAGTCAGAGGCTGAGAGACAGGGAAGGTAAAAGGAAAAGATTCCCCACACAGCTAAATCTGTAGGGCAACTTGGATCTGTGGATGTCAAAGTCTCACCCTGCTGTGTGGGTATACAGCAGCTAACTTTAAATGCCATCAGAGTGACAGACTCCTAGCTTTCAGACATCTCCCTCCTAGGCCACACATTTTCAGGTGATGTCTTCTTCAGGTCCTGTCCTCAAGACAAGCCCTTATTATCCCTAACAACATTAGAACAGCACACAAGGCCCAAATCCCACTCAGCTTCTGGCCCTTCCCTCCCTCTGTTAGACCCACTGCCCACCTTCTGTATCCTTTGGACCTCAGTTTCACAGGGCCCTGGCGAATCTCTTCCAACCACCATCTTCCAGACAGTGGTCCTTTGCCTAGTCTTTGCTGTTTCTTGCTCTCTGAGGCTGATGAGACACTTGAGGACTCAGCTCGGTTCTGTGGGGAACTACAGAATTATCTGGGAGAAGAAGGACACTTTTGCCCATGGACTCTCTCCTCAGAAATGGCCAAACAGGGTAACTTGCCTTTTCTCATTTTCTTTCCTTAGATAGCGGAAATATGATGTAAAGAAGTGTGACTGGGGTCGGGCGGTGGTGGCGCACGCCTTTAATCCCAGCACTTGGGAGGCAGAGGCAGGCAGATCTCTGTGAGTTCGAGACCAGCCTGGTCTACAAGAGCTAGTTCCAGGACAGGCTCCAAAACCACAGAGAAACCCTGTCTCGAAAAACCAAAAAAAAAAAAAAAAAAAAAAAAAAAAAAAAAAAAAAAAAAGAAGTGTGACGGGGGATGGTTACGACTTGGATGTTGCACATGTGTGCCCTGAGGGAGTGTGAGGGGGAGTTTTTTGACATCCTGGGGTTATGGTAACTCTAACTACATTTCCCATGATGCTCTGCAGTGTACAATCCAGCAAAGGTTCAATTCCCTCCTCTCAGGGTTCTCCCTATGTATGGTGAGGCACAGGAACCTACAGGTTACATAAAACCTCAGGGATGCCACCATAGGATGAACCTGTATTTCTCTTCTGCAACATCCCTGACCCACCACACATACATCTGAACATTCCTGGGTGCCAGCCTTCTGCTTTTTCCATGCATTCTATTGCTTTGGCATTTCCATGTGAGTGAGGCAGGGAGCCATTTTCTCCTTGTCTGGCTCAAGCCTTTAGTTACTTCCAGAGACACTCAAACTGTGGACTTTAAACAGTGTTGAGACTGAAAGACCATGGCAATCTTTGAAGTTGGACTAAGCACATTTTGCATTATGATATGGCTATGAGCCTATGGTGGCCAGGAAGGGGAATGTGATGGTTTGAATGAGAACAGCCCCCATAGGATCATATGCTTAACTTCTTGGTTCCTAGTTGGTGCAAGGAACCATTTGGGAAGGATTAGGAGGTGTGCCTTTGTTGGAGGAAGTGTGTAACTAGGGGTGGGCTTTGAGGTTTCAGAAGACTCAAGCTATTTCTACTGTGTTCTCTACTTCCTGCTTATAAATCAAGATGTACAAAGTCTCAGTTGTTCTTGCCATCGTGTCTTAGCTCCACGGTCATGGACTTTAACTCTCTGAAATTGTGAGTCCAATTAAATGCTTTTTTATAAGTTGAAAAAAATCTCATGTAGAAACCAGGCTGTGGATCAAACACACACACACACACACACACACACACACACACACACACACACACACTGTAGAAGTCATCCTTTCATAAATCTGCTGAATTAGCAGTTTCCTACCTTTCAAGAGTCCCTACTGTTCTCTTTCTCCTCTGCCTCATTCTCACTTGTATACATAGGATGCACCCCCGGTACAATTCAGGAAGTCGGGCCACAGGAGCACATAATACAGTTCAAGAGTGACTTGGGCTCATTTGTCTCCCATAGGTGCTAGTTGAATCTAAATGGTACCTAGTCCACTCCTTTCTCTTTACATGCTGGGTAGAAAAGCAACAACCAGTCAGTCATTTTCAGTCAAAGACATGTATAACGGTCATCTGCTGCTGTTATAAAAGGGGGGCTCTATCTACACTCACAGCCATCACCCAGACATCCTGGAACGTCACCCAGAGAGTGGATGCCTCTCATATTGACCTGCCCACCCCAAACTCACAGCTGTTGTCTGGAGAGGACAGAAGGTATTGCTACTAGTGGGAACTGGCTTCATAGTGAGAGCATCACTAGAGACAAAAGCAATGGTCTAGCTCAAGGCCAAAACGGAGAGTTAGGATCCATATGTAGGTCAAGTCAAGAGCATCTTTCCTTTAAAACAGGGGTTCTCAACCCCTAGGTCATGACCCCTTTGAGGGTCACATACCATCTATCTACATATCAGATTTATATTATGTTTCACAACAGTAGAAAAAGCACAGTTATGAAGTAGCAATGAAATTATTTTATGGTTGGGAGTCACTACAACGTGAACTGTATTGAAGGGTCACAGTGTTAGGAAGGTTGAGAACCCCTGCTTTAAAACATTTGCCAAGTCAACACTTCAGTAATTAAAATTAAACAGATAACTTCAATGCAAAGAATAAAAAGGACTTGACATTAGATTGAAAATGCAGGCGCTTAGAAAAATGTCTACACTGATGCTGACAACTGAAGCAGTGTAGTTGCTGCAATGCTTTCCTTCCAATGTCTGCAAGTGAGGTGGGCACTGACCCTCTCAATCCACAAAATCCTTAGATGGCAAGCTAAGACCAGCCCACACATTCTAGGACTCTGAAGAGCTCCTGTGCCTTGGTTTCCCCAGGTAGTTTTCTCATAGTCCACAGCAAAGGCTGCGTCATGCTGTCCCAGGGATTTCTGCAGGCAGAACTGCACGCAGCCCCAGCTCGCTGCTTCCTTATTGTTCTCAGGACATTATCTGAAGGAGGCCAAGAAGGGGTAATACTTTTGCAAAGGGAACAAAACGGGCCACCCTTATTACTCCTGACATCTGCAGATATACAGAATTTGTAGTAAACAGAGAACATGGAGAAGGCTTCCGAAAATGAGAGTTTTCACATAACAGAACCCTTTGGGTATCAAACACTGATTTTCAAATGCAAGACCTGCAAGATAGCTTGATCATGTGTTCCACATATCTTCTTATGAATAACATAAACTATGCATCCAATGGTTACCAATGCTGCTGGCACACCAGACACTTATGAGGGCTTAGCCTACTGATAGTTAAGGTCCACGAAGCCATCACGTTCAGAGACACAGAAAATGGGACAGCAGCTGTGAGCTCTATATGGGATGATGTTCTTTGTTTTAGGAGTACAGAGTCTCGATTTGGCAAGAGAAAGGGGGTTCTGACAAGCGTGCTGGCGAGGGCTGTGCAGGATCGGGAATGAGTTTAATGGCACCCTTGAAAAGAAAGTGGTCAGCATTATATTAACCACAATGCAAAACTTTAAAAACTCCTAGTTCCCACTTCTCCAATTAGACTATGACAGTTGGCAGTGGGATTGTGTCTAACAGCAAGGATCAGAAGGATCAGAATAAGTCAGGCCCTTTTCTGTGAAGCACACACCAGTGACCACTCACTCTGCCAGTCTCCTTCTCAACTTCAGGTAGAGGAATAGAGGAAATCAGAATAAATAACCAGAGACCCTAAAAGGTTTTAAGAGGAAACTGAGGAGCAGGGAGAGTGGCCCCCAACCAAATCCACTGAATGGTGGTGATGCAGGAGTCTGAGCTTTTATAACGTAAGGTCAATTTTTCTTCTAGGGGTCCTAGAACCTGGCATCACATGCTTCCTCTGGCCCCAAAGGTCATTGGGGTTTCTCAATAGCATCATGCAAGCTTTACAGACTCTTCTTTTTATATAGACTATGGAAGAACAGCTAAGAATTAGAACCCCAACTGAGCAGAGATGTGATATTGTTTTCTGTTTCCCCTCATTTTTTTTTACATGATGAACCAAGACACAGACAGAAATCACTGTGCACTGTCATTTACGTTGTCTGCAGACAGTGTTTTCCAGCAATATTGATGAAATTAGATGTTTAGTTCATCAACTCTCCTTTGCATTTCAAAGCTAACAGATTAATACATGCTTAAATAATGGTCTACTAACCCCCCCCCCCCCGACAAAAGTAATGCACTTTTACAAACACTTAAAGGCGGAGAACATGAGAATCTCCTCAGCGAAGCAGCCTTTGACAGAGGAATTACCTCGGAAACACTCTCAATGTGCCCTTTGTTAGAGACACAACAAGGTTTCCCAGGGCAAGGAGGACAACACAGCAGTGGTACCTTTCTAAGTGGTCCTTTAAGATGCACTGTCACTCTTCGGAGGAACAGTAATCTTCCCGCAAAGGCTTTCCCTAGGCTTGTTTAGTTTCTTAGCAACTGCAACTTTCCGGAAAGCTACTTGCTCGCCTAGCAGGGAGGCCATAGAAATGTGTTGTATCCTTCAATTATCCTCTAATCCCGAAGACATTTTGGAGCAGAGACGGGGCATTCTTGTTGCAGACTCAAAAGTAGATTTTAAGGTCTGCAGACAACTCTACCGACCTGTTCTATTTGCACAGAGAATGGCGAGGCAGGCCCCACATCACTTCCTTTTCTGTTCCTCTAGTTAACTGAATGGCAAAGAAACCATTTGCTGACACACACAGTGGCTGGAACAATAAGACAACACTTGAGTTTTGAAAAACAGGGACAGCTCCTTGAGTTCTATTTCCATGCACCATGTGAACATGGATGAAAGAACAGGAGGAAAAGTTCTTCCACGCAGAGCCCAGTTCTGAGATGAACCATCCTAAGCCTTTCTGAGTTTTATTAAACTTTGAATATGGTCTTAATTCTACCCTGTAAGAGGCCTCTTTTACTAATAAGCTTTGTTTTTCAATTGATAAAGATAATGGAAAAGCAGACTAAACTATCAATGCCCCTTAATGATAAAACAGCATCATCTTGCCCCCTCTTGTTAATTAAGAGGAACGACTGTTTATGCAAATGATCTTCAGGTAGTGCAGTTGCAGAGACCCATCTCTGAGTACCCACACAGGAGCGCTCTCATACAGAATAAAGATTGTCCTGAAAAATCACCCATGGATCAAAAGTCTGCAGCGCCTGCCGACATTTATCACTACCTCACCATATGTAAATATGTAACTAATTTAAAAGGGAAAACGGAAGACTTAATAAGTCATTACTAAATGTTCGCTGTGAGCCCCACGCTGGGTTCCACGCTGAGACAGTGATGACAAATGACAAAGCTGTCCTCTTTATGGGGGTGACACCCGCGTTAGGGGAGAGGAGCTAGTTAAAATTGGAAACAAAAGCACGTATGTGCTTGCCATTGGTGGCCAGTGCTGAGATGGACCTGGGAAGTGCATAAGAGGTAAAGAAGGACAAAGAGTCATCGTTAGGTGGCCAAGCAGGACAGGGCCCCCGAATGACAGCAAAGGATACAGGGTCAATATGAAGCTTTAGCTCTGTTGGGAGGATAGAGAGAGAACAGTCACTGGAAAGCAGAGGCACTGAAGGGACCATTAGGATTATGTGGCATGGTTAGATTTGCCTGTGCCTTCTGCTCCTATCTGATAATTACAACTGAATTCCTGTTATGAGGAGTTAAAAGTGGGAAGACATAAAAAACATCAATAGATAAGCAAGTACGAGCAATAATAAAATTATACTTGTCTATACAGAGCCAAGGCCTTAAAGTGGGCTCAGGGGTTTATGCCTATAATCCCAACATTAAACTGGGCAAAGGGAACTGGGCACAGGGGCACATGCCTGCAATCCCAGCACTGTGGCGCTGAAGTAGAAGGATGCCTATGAGTTAAAGGCCAGTCAGATATACAACAAGGCCATCGCAAAAGCAAACAAAACAAAAACTAAGTTCTGTTTCTGTCTCTCCAGGATTCAGTTCAAGGAGGGAGAAGATAATGTCCCACAGGACATCCAAACAGTAAGACCGCAGGGACTTTGGCTCACAGCCAGGAGACAAGTCTCTCATCCTCCATTCCTTAAACAATTCTGTGAAAGATTTAGTGGGAAATTGATGCTCATTTAAAGAATGCTGAACTTGTCCCCTGTCTGAGAAACTCTACGGGTTCTTTAAAGAGATGCAGAGGGAACAGAATCTCATGGCGATGCTGGAGTTACTCTAAACACCATCACTAGCATGGCACATGGAAAGGAAGACAGCCTTCTATGGTCACAGAACTGAGCAACATCTCATCAAGAGAGGGGTTAACCCGTTTCTCATTCTCCCAGATCATGTCAGTTCTCCTTCCTGTGTCTCCATCTGATAGCAAGAGATCCCATCTGCCATCAGCAACTTCATAAAGAACCATCACAAAATGAAGAATCAAATGGGGTTAAAATAGAAATTGTTAGCATGTCTACATGTTCCCACCAGTTCTAAATCAAATAGTTCACCTTTGGGTCATAACTTCACTGTCAATCTCCAAACTTCTTTTCTGGTGTAGGTCATTTTTTTTCCTAACGCAGTCATTAATCCATTTCCTGACCAGCAGTGGCTAACTTAATTGGCTTAACACAGTACTAATGAGGCTGTGATCACATATCCCTAGGGATAGGCTTGTTAGCTTCAGCTTAATCCAATTCAACAGAAAATAAAAGTGTCTACCAAGACTTGGGCACAGAATAAGAGATAAAATCAACAAGGCCTGTCCCCTTCCCTTTGGGACCTCAGGATTTAACAAGATTACAGGAACAGAAAGAAGTGTCACAGACATGCCCACACTGGGAAGGCTGCTGTGTAGGCTGCAGAGAGGCGGGGCGAGAACACTCGGAAGCATGGAGGTGC
Organism: Chionomys nivalis; assembly: GCF_950005125.1. Classification (NCBI taxonomy): domain Eukaryota; kingdom Metazoa; phylum Chordata; class Mammalia; order Rodentia; family Cricetidae; genus Chionomys; species Chionomys nivalis. The sequence goes on along the minus strand of NC_080105.1, from coordinate 52,645,447 downwards.
TCGCTGAGTGGCAAGGAAGGCCAGGTCCTCTATGAGATGTGTTCCATTTGACAAAATGAAAAGCCATCCTAGGAAAAGCCTGGTAGGATTCTGAAATTTTGTTACTCTTAGATGCTTGTGTATCTTCACACAATGTGGGCAGGAAGCCCTGGCTTGTGTGGCAGTCACAACTGTGTATAATTTCAGTACCCCCTCTCTTCTATTACTGTGTCTTTGTCACTTGGGATACGGGGCTGAAGGTACGACCTCCTTCCTATATGGCTGCTTTGTGAAATTCACACCTTGTGGGACCCAGTGATCCATTAAGGTCACTATGAAAAAGGAAACATAGTCACGTAGTCATCCTTGTTTAGAATGAGTCAAAGTCAATAGCAGCTTGCTGTCATTAAGATCTGGCAGCAAGTCCTAGATAAGACATGATCTTGCAGAACAATGCTTAAAGTTTAAAGAGTCTACCTGTGAGGGCAGGGGCTGGACTTTAGTGGTAGAGCACCTTGCCTGGCTGAAGTCCAAGGTATCGATCAATCTCTTCCAAAATTGAAAAAGAAGAAAAAGAAAACCATGCACAGAAAGACAGAGTGCAGTAGCGGGCACTTGGGAGGCTGAGGCAGGAGAATGACTACAAGTTCAAGGCCAACCCAAGCTTTACAGTGAGGTTCTGACCCAAAAGCAATATGGCAAAAATCAGGGATTACCTAACAGTTGTATGTGAACTTGGTTTATTCTGAAAGAACCTGTTCATTGAGCCAGCATAGGTAGCTCACACACACCCCAGTACTCTAGAGCTGAGGCAGGGAAGTGGTGAGTTTGAGGCTAGCTTGGGCTTAATGTCAAGACCAGTCTCAAAGCAAAAAAGACAAACAAAAACAAAAAACAAATAAACTATAAACGAACAAACAACTAACAGCAATAGCACCCAGGGGCTAAGGATATGGCCGTGGTAGGGTGATGGCCTAACAGAAGCAGCGTTCTAAGTTCTTAACCAGCTCTGGGGAAAACAGTGGAGCTGGCCGGAGTACCATGGGTAGAGTCCTTGCTTAAAAGGTCTGAAAGCCCATGTCAAATTCCCATCATTGAAATTGTTTTTAAGAGAAGGTATCAGCACTTGTGTATAGAGGAGCTGTGTTCGCCTCAGGATCGGAAGTAGACAGACAACAGAGACCTGGATTGCTCCCCAACACAGCACCTTCTTTCCCATGTTGGCACCCGAGTTTCCATCAGTCTTCCTCATAATTCCTTGGTTTTAATGAATGTACTTTGTCTTTTAGACAGTGGTCAATGCTAACAAATACTTTGGAAACTTTTCTCCCACGGATTTAATTCAAACAGGAAGACTTTGTGCTAGGCCCCATTAACTTTGAATAATTTACTGATAATCCTGGAATTAATATTTAGATTGCCTTAAGAAAACTACAAAGGTTTCCAAAGAAACAATAATAATTCAAACAAAATGAGATGGCAGATAGTTTTATCAACTTAATAAAGCAAGCCCTCTTCAAACAAAAAACAGTCTTAAATTCCATGTAATTATAGTGCTGACTACCATTGTGTCCCGCTCATCCTGACCACATCAGGCATTCATCTGGATTATATAACAGTCATTAGTATCGATTATAAGAATTTAGAAAGAACTGAACTGACTTCCACTAAAAGTCGTGCTAAAACTATGAAGTAATGAAAAAAATACCACTTTCTCTGTCGTAAACACCAGCAGTCTGGCAAACCTCTGGACTAGCTGCCTCCGTACCTCACTTCATCCATGACTCAAGGCATCCTTTCTGGGCCAGGGTGCATCAGTTTGTGTCTGAACACACCTGCGTTCTCCAGTCCCATAAACAAACAGCAAGTATCATCAATACATACAGGTCGTGTGCATCTGAGATCAGTGGTCACTGTACAATGACCACTACTGGTACAGATGACCTTCCATTCAACTCTACCCAACCTTCCTTACAAAGGGACGCACCTCTGAATAGCGTCTTTTCAGTCGTGGGCTGAAGAGACCCAGCTTGTGCGCTGAGGCATCTCTTTTCATGGTGTGACCCATTGATCCTCAGATAAAGACCCTTACAGAGGATCTGTCGAATCAAAGTTCTTGGAAATCGACAGAAAGACGAAACAGGATCTTCTCATTGTGTTGCCAGATGGTGAAGGCAGCAGTCCAGCAAGGACAGTGCACCTTACACAGAAAAGGCCAAGGCCACCTCAGAAAGTCACCGCTAAAGCAAGAATGGGTTTGGATTTTACGGTATATATCTTTTGAACCCACAGCGCCTCTCCAGTGAAGATTGAGATCTCAGGGATGTCAGTCACGAGAACAAAGGACATACGTGATTGACATCCCAGGCAATGGCTGATTGCCTCGCTATTGAGTGCCTATTTATCTGGGTGACTGACAAACTGCGATTGATAAGATTATACTTTCCCTGAGAAATTTTCATTAAGATGTATCTTTAACTTCAAAAAAAAAATCATTATATTTGTTGCCAATGACAAAGTAAAGTTGTCTAACAAAATTTGAGAAAATCTGAAGCCCTATCTACTACCATTAGTTTGACAGATTCCCAGGGCTTGAAGATGTTTCCAATGAGACACTTCAGTAGCAATGAGTGTGATTTCACAGTAGGAAAGGTTGCTGAAAACTGGAAGTAGGGGGTAGGGCTGGTGGGTGATACAGAGCTATGTAGGAGTGCACAACCCTTTTACTCCTAGGACTGGGAACAACATGTTTTCATAGGAAAAAATAAATTCTTAATATATTATTTTCAAGGTAACTTGGAAGAAATGCTTAATAGGAACTCATATATTCTCAGCAATAACGTGGTATCAATAAATTTACAAATATGTGCCAGTGAGTGTTTGGCCGTCGCACATGCTCCAGAGGGAAAGTTAAATACACACTATGTCGGGCAGCATAAAGAACCATAACAGGGAAGGGTGAAGAAGGACCTTAGGTCACTGGCCTTCTCAACTCTACGAAATGAATGAGACAAGAAAACAACAGTCAGAGCCCATGGTTCCAAGCGTGGGGACAAACAAATAAGAAAATTCAATGAACACATGCTGGCCCAATCTACAGAACTCAGCTAAAGAAAGAGAAAACTCAGCGAAAGGAGTTGTCATCTTAGAGGATCAATAACGCCACTCGTCAAATCAATGAACACAGAAAATGTGAGTACAAGGAAACTGAGCTGTGACATCACTATTGATTTAAAAGATTCAGAAATGGAATCAACCCAGGTACCCGTTCCCCAAAGAACAGATGAATGGAAATGTGGTGCAGGGGTTGGAGAGATGGCTCTGCGGTAAGAGCACCACCTGCTCTTGCAGAGCTCATGCGTTTCCAGCTCCCAGCATCCACATGGTCACTCACACCCATCTGTGACTCCAGTTCCAGGGGATTTAACCCTGTCCTTCTGACTTCTGAGGATAGCAGACAGGCACATGGTACAAATACATACATGCAATCAAAATGTTCATACATATAAGATAAAATATGAGTAAGTCCAAAGTTTTAAATATGGTGTAGATAACCCAGACTCAGAAGGAAAAATCTGCATGTTCTCTTGTGTGTGTGTGTAGTTGTAATATTAGAAAGGGGACCACAAAGGGAGAAAAAGAGGTGTCCAGAAAGAATGGTAGTAACATAACACCTGCAACATGACAACATAGTTCGTGTAAGGGGAAGGTGCAAAGATATTGAAGTAGATACAGAGAAAGACAGGAGACTCAGCACAAAATGGAATATGACTGAAAACCCAAAAATGAAGTCCAGTATGTAATATGCTAATTACAAATAAGATTACTTATAGAAATGCTAATCAGACACATTATAAAAATTTAAGGTAAATGTGTAGAAAGCCCCATGGAAAGTTTTGTTTTGTTAAGTTTGCCAACTTGAAGGAAAATAAATCCTCTGAAAGATTTGAACTATAATCAAGTAACAAAAGAAGTTTGTTTGTGCAAATGAAGGAGATTTTTGAGTCAGTAACTGAAGACTTTTCATGAGAAAACCCCTCTCCCAGTGGCTTCATCAGTAAATCCCGTCAGCATTTAAGGAGAAGCCATTACCAACTGTGCAGAAACTGTTCTAGAATATTCTAGAGGAAAAATGCTGTGACATTTCAATTTTATCCTAATAAAATAAAGACTGCCTGGAGATCTAAAACAGTCCCACTGGTCAATAGACCAGTTATGGCAGCCTTTAATCCCAGTAACCACAGTAACACACACCTTTAATCCCAGTGACCACAGTAACACACACCTTTAATCCCAGTGACCACAGTAACACACACCTTTAATCCCAGTAACCACAATAACACACACCTTTAATCCCAGTGACCACAGTAACACACACCTTTAATCCCAGTAACCACAATAACACACACCTTTAATCCCAGTGACCACAGTAACACACACCTTTAATCCCAGTGACCACAGTAACACACACCTTTAATCCCAGTAACCACAATAACACACACCTTTAATCCCAGTGACCACAGTAACACACACCTTTAATCCCAGTGACCACAGTAACACACACCTTTAATCCCAGTGACCACAGTAACACACACCTTTAATCCCAGTGACCACAGTAACACACACCTTTAATCCCAGTGACCACAATAACACACACCTTTAATCCCAGTGACCACAGTAACACACACCTTTAATCCCAGTGACCACAGTAACACACACCTTTAATCCCAGTAACCACAATAACACACACCTTTAATCCCAGTGACCACAGTAACACACACCTTTAATCCCAGTGACCACAGTAACACACACCTTTAATCCCAGTGACCACAGTAACACACACCTTTAATCCTAGTGACCACAATAACACACACCTTTAATCCCAGTGACCACAGTAACACACACCTTTAATCCCAGTGACCACAGTAACACACACCTTTAATCCCAGTAACCACAATAACACACACCTTTAATCCCAGTAACCACAGTAACACACACCTTTAATCCTAGTAACCACAATAACACACACCTTTAATCCCAGTAACCACAGTAACACACACCTTTAATCCTAGTAGCCATAGTTGCCATAGAAATCGGATGGTGCATACCTTTAATCCCAGCCGTAGAGAGGAATATGAGACAAGAGGAAACAGCTCTCAAAACACAGTCTCATTCTGAGATTCCTGGAAGCAGAATTGCCATTTCGGACTGAGGTCAAGGTAACAGCCAGTGGCTGGCTGCTTTACTTTTCAGATCTTTAGGTTGAACCCCAATTTCTGACTCTGGGGCTTTTATTAATCATGTTTCAGAAGGATTTCTCAATTTTTATAAGATAACCATTCCTGTGATGGTGAAACCAGACAAAGTTCTTATAGGATTATACATCATGAAACCATATGTAAGATACTGTAAATTCTGGCAAGTGAAATCTAATAGTATGGAAGTAAAATGATGTCAGGTGGTGCCACAACCTACAAGATGCTTGTCTGGCATGTGAGAGACCCTTTTCCCTCCACAACTCCAAAAAAAGACAGCGATACTTTAAGAATCTAACACCTCTTGACCATAGTAATTTCATCATTGAATCTGAGATTGATACAAGACATTCTACTAACAATTTAGGTAGGTAAGCCAAGATCATCTCTGTAGCTAAAGAAAAGAGTTTTCACTAAATCTTATATCCATGCATTTAAAAAAAAATCCAAACAAATACAAAATAGATCACTACATCCTTGACCCAATAAAGGTCACCATGGAAAACGTAGAGCTGAAATCACACTCAGGACCAAAATCAAAATTCCCTCATCCTCGGCTTGAGAATAAAAAAGCCAATGATAGTACCCATTTCCAATGAACCTTGTAATAAGGTTCCAGCTGCTCATTCAGGCAAGGCAAACAAATACACAATTGGAAAGGTTTCATCTTTTCTCCTTGAAGAATTGTCTGGCAATAAAGTCCTATGAAATCTCAAATTAAATCAAAACCCTCTTTATATTTCCTTTCCAGCCATTTCCAAGGGGCTCTAGTTTTGGTTGTTGCACGCTTGGAGAAATGCCTGGACAACACAGAGACCTGGGGAAGCTAACACACTTAAACAGAAGACCATGGGTATCTTTAAAAGCAGATTCTGTCTTCCTTCTCTGACTGCCCCTGCATACATACTGGCTTCCTGCTGCCCCATGTTAGGCAATTAATATTACAATATAAAACAGTCCAACTTTGAAATCTGAACATTTTAATAGTTCAATGTCTCTTTAAAATCCAAAGTCTCTTAAATATGTCCCTTCTGTAAGTAATTATGAATGATATTAATTTACATACTTCCTTTGTCTAAGACAGAAGAACTGGGTCATAGTTACAGTCTGATCAAACAAAATTGAACCCAACAGTATATAGAGCCCAATGTGAAGCATCTGGGACTCAATGATGGTCATCTGGGCTCCAGAAAGCCTGAGTCAGCTTGTTGCTTTCTATCTCTGCCGTCCACAACAGACACAGCTTGTTGTGCAAGCTCAGGTTGACTCCATTCTAAACTTTATCTTTGGGGTTGTCTCATGACTCAGACATCTCTTTGCTGGGGGTCTCTATTGAAATGGCACCTTTATCAATGGCTATCCTGTCCTCTACTGAGAACGATGCTGACCCTGCCACATAGTGACAAGTCCTAGCTACACACTATGACTCTTTATGCCTTTAAACGAGTACCATATGGGGAATATTATCTACCAAATTGCTGCCTCATGCCCCTCTGGACCACAGCTTCTTTCTGCTGACCGTGAAATACTTGTGAGAAGCCTTTGCCCTAATGATGCTGGTATGTTACTGTTCACAGATGATTCTTCTGCTCTGCTGACAAGTGCCTATAGTCCCAGTGTGAAGCACAGGTTTCCCCTCCACAGATTGTTAACACAAAACAGTACATGAACAGCCCTGACAAAGTCTTTGCTTCCCTCTGAAGCTTCACAAGCTAGGCCTCAATCATCTGGGCCTCCCTGAATATCCTGAGCTTCCACAGTAGCTCCTTAAGCTCTGAGCACTCAATGTCACTGGAAGGTGGTTTATGTTAGGTGAATCATAGGGTGGACCAGGGATGGGATCTAAATGGCTTCCTAGGGAAAGAGCGTTAGAGGAAGAGATGACAGAGAAGGTGGGGGTTAGAGGTCCGGGCATTCTCATTTAATAAGGCTCCCAATTTCACTTTCAGCAGCCTGCCCCACTTTGGGGCTTCGTCAGATGTGACTCTTTGACCTTAGATTTCCCAGACTACAACATGAAATAAGTCTTTCCTTAAAACTCACCAGTCTACAACATTGTGCTGCTAGTGCCAGAAATTCCAGTGATACGATCACCTTTGTGGCAGTCATCCCAGAGACAAGCATCCTTTTCTCCATCCCCTTTAATGGCACTGTTGCTGTGGCAGGCCTACCGAACATCCATTGACTTCCCTCCGCATGGCTAACACAGCTTTCAGCCCATGTTAGTAGCCTTAATTCTGTCTGTCTCTCAAACAAATGGGCAGATTATAGGAAGGAGCTCCTTTCCTGTGTCCTTCGCTCTTGATTTTCTCAGATTACTCTTGTTTACCAGCCCTTCACATAAGGTGACAAACACTAGGTTTCTAAGAGACAGGAAGAAATGCAAAGCCCTGGAGCACTTGTAATCATAGCTGCTTCATGGTCCAGCGACTGGAGAGGGGTCTCCAGCTCATCTTAATCCTAAGATGCTGGGCAGCATCTTGGAGTAAATGGCTGAGGGCCAGTAGTACTTGTTACCCTAAAAGCTTATTTGAGGTGATAATCATGAGGCTACAATAATTTTTGTGGTTTTTACTTTTAAACATTAGACTATCAAGTGACACACATTATATATTTTTGAAATATATATACATACGTATATATGTATATGAAGACAATTTTTTTTCGTAAACTTTGTGAGTCAAAATTTTAGCCTCACTCAGTTTCTAAAGCCAATAACATCAAGGTACCTGGAAATTATAGAAATTATCACCATATTATATTTAGGGTTCTGCAAATACTGCAGCTTCTTAATCAATGACAACTTATGTCTTTCTGTCAATAGGACAACTGAGATAAAAATGACAGGCCAGGCATGTGTTACAAGATAACTCATTTTCCAAGCCATTATTTTGTTTCCTACCTGAAGTCAGAACCTGCTCTTCTGCCGTTGTCTGGAATTCCAGGATCTGGACACATGTCAGAGACTAGAGACACACCTCCCTGGGTCACTACAACAGAGAGAAAGGTTGTCAGCAGGTCGCGCAGCAATCGAGGAAACACTCAGGAAATATATGCAAGACACAATCCAGAGCTTCAAGGATCACGACTCAAAGTGTATTCTTTTGTACTGAAGTCGACTCAGCTGCATTAAAGTGAATCTTTGCTCTTGAAAATCAAAGGCAACTTTGCCCACAAAAAGACGGTGACATCCTTTGGTTTAGTTCTTTTTTTCTTTTGAAGAGGTGAAAGTTTAATTAGAAGCTCATTTGCTTTCAATGATTGCTCTTGTGTTGGTCCAGTTTATAGGACTGGGGAAAAGGTCTGTGCCTATGAGGAAGAGAGCTTAGTCTACTCCCCATGGATAACAGCGCAGCTGATAATCATCAAGATCTATACGAACGTGTAGTCTAACAAAACTGATACAAGTTTAAATGTTGAATATACTTTACATTCAACCGACATGGAGTGATCCCCTTTGCACAGCTGTACAGTTTCCTTTGTGAGCTTCCCAAGCCTCCTGCTGGGTTTCCAACACCACAGAATAGTCTGTAATGATCCTGTGCCATTGGATGGAGTGGATGGCACTCTGACATCCACCTCACCCTACATTAACTGTTTCATCCAACCATGGACATTTCTTTTTTCTTTATCAGAAATGTGTTTAACAGAGGACTCGTGATGCAATTCAGCTTAGTGAGATGTTGCAGCATGCCCGTGGGAGTGCTTCTGAGAAAGATCCCTGTGAGACAGCAGAGCCCATCTGTTCTGTCCTCTGGATGTCACCAAGCCTGGGCGTTAGTGTCATCCATGACTGCAGCACATGGTAGAAGCAAAAAGAATGTATAGACAAAGCCCAGGGGAAGACAGTACAAATGCAGGATCCCTTCTTGGTAGAACACGGTGAGAAGCACACACAGAAACAGCCAGGGGGCAAGAACTGCTACACTGTGAGTCTATCCCCCCATAAAGATGCTACACTGTGAATCAATCCCCCCATAAAGATGCTACACTGTGAGTCTATCCCCCCATAAAGATGCTACACTGTGAATCTATCCCCCCATAAAGATGCTACACTGTGAATCTGTCTCCCCATAAAGAGACAGAATTTCAGGTATTTTTTCAGACAAACCAGAGGCAAAGTAGTTCATTTTAAACGGATTCTTTTTGAGTTGAAATGAAAGGACCTTAGATATGACTTCAAATCATTGAAAATGAATTTGCCCTTAAAAGTAAACACATAGAAAAATATATCTGAAAAAAATAGACACACATATTTATGTGTGTACATATAAATATTGATGAAAAGTAGAATCGTTATTTTGATTTATAACTTCACTTTTTGTTTTCTATATTATGTAAAAGACAATACATGGAATAATTATAAATTAATATTGTTGGATATTAATATATAAAGATACAATTTGTGAAATCAATGACTTGCTCTCAGGGTTTGAACTGCAAGGAGCAAAATTTTGTATATAAGTAATTCTAAATTGGCATTGATTGCATAGTTTGGGGTGTTGTATGTAATTCTTAGGTAACTACAAAGGAAATAGCTAGAATATTCATATAAGAAGTGAATTAAACCTTGTCAGCATAAAATAACAAAAACTAAACAGAAATTAAGAGAAAAATGGAGGAAAGAAAGAACAGAAATCAGATAGTAAAGCTGGTGTCCTCTTTGAAAAGGTTGATTTAATCATAAGTAGATCCCATATCCACATAGAGGTTCAGTGAAGCCCACCCAACTAGGGATTAAAACCACAAACGCTAGTCCTTCAAAGTCCAGCTGTATTTGGTGATAAGTAATATGAAGTGTTGCTTCAGTTAAATCCTAATACAATAGGTAGAGTTGGACACAGGGTGCAAGTGAGGCCACGTTCACACACTGATGCCTATGTGTAGAGAGCCATGAGGAGTCACACCTGATGGTGATGTGTAGAGAGCTGCGTGGAGCGGCACCTAATGGTGCTGGCTTCCACCCTCCGCTATCCCGAAAGCGAGTGCTCTCTATAATAATCAACTCCTTATATGGCTAAGGCCTGACTTATGCTATTATCACGCAATGATCGTCAGCTGCTTGCATATGTGTGGACCTATGGACAGTGCCCACGTGGCAGTCCGGGGTTGGCAACCCGTGCCTTTTAAGGGCTGGGAGAGGTTTGCCCGGAGAGAGGGAGAGAGAGAAAAGGAAAGAAAAAGAAGTTGTGAATAAGGTCCTGAATAAACTGCTTAGCAAGAAGAGCTCCGGTGTTGCGTCTTCCTTGCTGGACGAGGCGGCCGCGACACCTATGGGGAGAGTCAGGAAGATTGCCGTCGAATGACCATGGAGATGTAGCCTCAGCAGAAAACAGATCTGCTGACTCCCACACTCCTGATCTGGAGAGCCATGGAAACACATTTTTATGTTGCCTAAGCAAGAAGAGCCCACAGTATGATGCCACAGTATGGTGCCCCAATGGTCCTCAACAATCAATGCTCTTGCTACCCAAAGATGGGAGGGCAAAAAGAGTTAAACAATAAAGAAAAATAATTAGCAAAACCCACTGAACTCTGCTCGCTAGAGGCTGAGCTTTCATCTAAGGACACAGTGAACTTGCCAAAGAAAGGAAGTTTAATTCACAAGAATAACAGAAGCTGTGTGGTGCTGTGGGCAGGGAGAAGGGCGGTGTTGTTGCTAAGGGTTTGGAAGCTTGAGTGAGTAAGATAGAAACATTAAAAAATAGATTACAGATAATTACAGATGATTTAGAGTGTGAATATATTTCATGCCAAGAACTGTGTATTTAAAATGCCTAAAACTAGTAGAATGTAATATATATATGTATATATATGTGTGTGTGTCTACATATGATATAGCATATGTAGATATAATGGTAGCTATATAGATATATATTCATGCATACAGATAGAAACAGCCGTGGATATAACACACACATGTGTGTGTATGTATATATATATATAGGTATAATGTAGTTTAGATGGAAATATGTTATTACCCATAATTCTGAAACATCTGGTTTCCTCCAGCCTATGGTTTTACTGAGTATTCTTTGCATATTAACCAGTACGAATGGCCCACTAGTTATTCCCTGAGACTATCTAATATAACAGTCAGTGATTTCAAAGGTTGAGACCACATGAATCAACCATATTTTGCCTCTAGCTGAGTCCTTCATACAGACTAGCTCTGGCTCATCCCAGGATGACATAATCTCACTGGGAACGGAAACCACAAACTTTTGCCGGGAGTAGCTCACCCAGTCAGGACCTTGCCTCTCTGTCTGCAGTACTCTAATCTGTTGGAACCATAACACCAAGGAGCAGTTTTGAATGAGGAATGTCCCTCCTAGGCCCAGGTATTCAAATGGGATGTCCTCCATTGATGGCACTGATTGGGTGAGGTTCTGGAACCTTTAGAAGGTGGCACCTTGTTGGAGGAAGTACACCAATGGGGGCAGGCTTTGAGAGTGTGAGCCTCACCTCTCTTCCAATTTACTCTCTCTACTTTCCTAGTGGAGGTGAAGATGTGACTTCTCGGCCTCCAGCTCTGACTGCCTGCTGTCAAGATACCTCCATCATCATAGACTTTCCCTCTGGAACTATAAGCCAAAACTGGCTTTCTTCCTTAGGTCATTCTAGGTTACACGTTTTTATCACAGGAACAGAAAGTGACTTATAAGCTTCTCTGAAGGTACAGGGTATATACAGGAAAAACATGATTGCACAGATAGGGAGATAGACTATAGGCAGAGGCAGATGTTTGTTACGACAAGGTGACAGAACACGTAGGGCACAATCGGTGTGGCCAAGCCTACAGTAAGAGCCACACACATTCTCTCCTCTTTAGAAGTGAGTGATGCGTCTCAAAACTGAAAAGAGGTGACAACGGTGACAAGGAGCTGTGGAGATAATCCTGCTTCAAGCGGAGTCCCCAGAGCATCAGAGACACAGTTTCAAAAGGGAAGAATTAACTACACAAATACCACTTAAGTCTAATTATGTTAGATCCCATCTTTCCAAGCTTCATGGGACACATGCCACAGATGTCAATAAATATGGTATAGATGAGAACATTTGCCAAACCTTTGACAGGATTTGGAATTTAAGACATAGAGATTATGTATTTGCGAGTTTATATTTGGGGAGGCGTATATGTGTGTGTAGGTGCCTGGGGCACCTTGTGAGCATTTGGGTGGACACTGGAGGGCAACCTTTGCTATTATCCTTCGTGACTCCTCAGGTGGTACTGCCTACATTACTCTTTCTCAGAGACTGAGTCTCTTCTTAGCCTGGAATTTGCTGGGTAGATTCTCTAAATGGCCAGTGAGCTAGCTTCATAAATCTGTCCTTACTGCCACTGAGATTGCAAGCAAACACTACCCTCTCTATTTTTTTTTTAAATGTGGGTTCTGGGGATCAGACTTAGGTACTCTCCTTGTAAGGCAAACACTTCACTGATCTCCCAGCTTGCTGCATACATTTTAAATGTTTTTTCACGGCTTGTTAATGCAGAGAAAGTCATTAGCTGGGTACAGAGCACTGCGAGGCATGCAGTGTGCAACTGATACTTGTACATTAAGTGCCCTGCTCTGTGAATGGCAGTTAAGATCAGCATTCAACTCAACTGGAACAAACGACAAAGTTAGAGCAGGCACCCAGGGAAGGAGCCACTGAGGATGTTTTGATGACAAGAGAGGATGGAGACAAGCTAGTGGAGATACGGCTGGTACTAGTAAAATAACAGATAATTAGAAATAATAATTATGACAGGGATGATTCAAAAGTCAACAGATGCAACTGTGAGAATCTCCAGGTACAAACTGGCCTTTCCTCCGTAGAATTACTCCACAGGATTTTTGCATTAGAACCCATTTGACTGACACAAACTGATAGAATTTTGAGACTATTCAGCTCATTCTAGTTTCCTTTCTGTTGCTCTGGTAAAACACTGACCAAAAGTAATGGGAAGGGAAGAATTTATTTGGCTCAAACGTCCAGGGGGCAGGTCATCACCGAGGCAAGTCAAGGCAGGAACTCAGGAACTCAAGACAGGAATCTGGAGGCAGGGCTCTGTGCTATACACTGTAGTGTTACCAAAGCAAAGGAATTCATTCTGCCAAGGAGTACAGGAAAGCCACTGTGGGTGCTGCTTCCTAACTTACTTGCTAGATCATCCTTTGCTAGTTTTTTTTTTTTTTTTTTTTTTTTTTTGGTTTTTCGAGAGCCTGTCCTGGAACTAGCTCTTGTAGACCAGGCTGGTCTCGAACTCACAGAGATCCGCCTGCCTCTGCCTCCCGAGTGCTGGGATTAAAGGCGTGTGCCACCACCGCCGGGCTCCTTTGCTAGTTTTTTATACAATCCAGAAGAGTGGGCTGGGTCCTCCTATGTCAGTTATCAATCAAGACAATCCCCCATGCTCACGCATAGGCCAATGTGATCTAGACAATCGCTCAACAGAATAATGACTCTAGGTGACATGATGTGAAGCTTAAAGTCAAAGGTAACTAGGACAACTGAATCTAAGTTCCAGACTGAGCACACTGCAATGATGTGGGGCCGGGAGGGGGGGAGCTTTAAATGTTCAAGCACTTGGCAAACTAAAATGGAACTATTCAAGAAAAAATGGTTTTGTTTTTCAATATTTGCATTTCTTTTATACAATTTTCTTTTACACATTTTATAAAAATGATAAAATGGCACTGAGGGTGAAAAAGGGAAGTAGAATGGTGTCGTCATCTCATTCCCAACCAAGGATGCTCCTGGGATTCCTTCTGGCCCTGTGGCTGCAATTTCCCTTCATTTAGAACCCCCAGTTCAAGGGAGATGATCACACAGCACAATCCTCCCCTTCACGACCAGTGCTGCGTGACAAGCAAGGACTAAGTCTCCCTGTGGGGCATCCTTCCAAGTTCAAATTCCATTTATCATAGGAATAAATAATCCAGACTAGGAGACATTTTCACACTGTTTGTTTATGGTGAACTTTGTGGCTTATTATTATTGCCTGCTTTAACCACTGACCTTTTTTTTTAATGGCCTTCAGATATATTTCTGTTGGATCAACTTTGGGACAAACTAATCATTAAAAACCTTCAGGGAGGTGACACAATCAAGAATGTCACACAAAATATATTCTGGTTCAGATTTCTTAGCCATTGTGCCCCCACTCCATCCCTGCCCTTTCGATGAGTGATTGCCTGTTCCTGGATATGTGTCAGGGGGACACCATAGACCACGGACTTCTCAGTTTGAAATCAATAAGCATGCACATGTATTCCTAAGGCATACAGAAGCCAACAGGGACGACACTAATGAATAAGGCCTGCCCCTTCTTTAGAACTTTATGGGGTTTCATCTCAACAAAGGGATCTGATGCTGGGCTCCTCTTGACCCAACACATGTGATGGCTTTGATAATGGTACAATTGTAGCCCAATGGCATTCATTGGAGAACAGCACGGGATGAAGCCACAGCACCTCACAAAACACTGGCTTCTCCTTGTTCCTTGTAGAGTATCTGACATGTATGGCTGGAGTTGGTTTTTGTCCATCTGCATCCAACAATTGCTTGTTACCACCATATAAATGAGTAAAGAGCTGTTGTCATTTGATGAGGAGTATTTATTAGTACTGGGCAGGTTGTTGAAGGAGTTTATACAGAATTAAATGGCCATAACCCCAGTGTGTTTCTGGTTTCATTAAGCATTTCTTATTAGCGGATCTCCAGTCAGAGATATTGAACTTGCTGTCTGTCATACAAGAGCCAAGGGCTGAGTTTTCCAAACACCTAAATTATGAAAATATGCTCCTTCTAACCAAATATTTTGATGCAATGTTTATTAAGCACATTTTCCTAGTAAATACCTTTATATTAATTTTATATCTGAAAACTTCCCAAGTTCTCTTATCTGAAATTCTGCTGATAAGTGCTTCAAAAATCTGCTAGTTTACAGTGGTTTATAAATTTAAGCTGTATTTTAAATATTAATATGATTACCTAACTCTATTACTGAGAAGCACAAAAGAGAACAAATGCGCCCTGGTGGCATAACGAAGAGAGAGACTCTTCAGCCCGCACTTGGCTTCTTGCTCTTTCTCACATAATTGCCTCCCCGCTCTGTTTGGCTGCCAGAGGCAGAGGTGAGCAGACTACTTGATAAATGCCGTCCTAGCAATTGTTACCCTTCCTGCTTCCAAATCACCTTGGCAGGAATTCCCAAAGAGGACATATTTTCCTTATGTATCTTCAGATTAAACCATGATGCTTCTTTACTGTTCAAAGGAGCTGGGAAAATAAGCAGAGCCAAATAGAAAAACCCTGTGAGCTTAATGGAATTAGCACCAGGGAACATCTCAAGAGAGCCCTGAGACTGAGCTGTCACGTGCCTCCTCAGACCCTGGCCCCACTCTGAAGTACGTACTTCAGGACCTGAAGACAGCCTTGCCCTGCACTGACCTGTGGGAGCAGGTCAAATCCACCAGGAGAGTTCAGGGGAAAGATACAGCTAAGGATCATGGCCTGGACTTTCACTCCAGTCTCTGTGGACACTTGAAACTCTGATTTCTCCTTGTGACAGTTTCTCAGAGCCTATGCAAAAAAAAAAAAAAAAAAACCCTAAAGGACGCTCCCTATAGTCATCTCATAGTGGACCCTATAGGATGCTCCCTATAGTCATTGCATAGTGGACCCCATAGGATGATCCCTATAGTCTTCTCATAGCAAACCCCATAGGATGCTCCCTATAGTCTTCTCATAGCAAACCCCATAGGATGCTCCCTATAGTCTTCTCATAGCAAACCCCATAGGATGATCCCTATAGTCTTCTCATAGCAGACCCTATAGGATGATCCCTACAATCTTCTTATAGTGGATCCTTTAGGAAGATCCCTATAGTCTCCTCAAAGTAGATCTTATAGAATGTTCCATATAGTCTTCTCAGGGCAATGACAAATAACACAAAAAAATCTGGATTTCTTTGCATGGGATTGATGATGTCAGGGCAGAAATAAGTGAAAAAGGCTTGAGCACAATATATAATTGATATATAATTGAGGTCAGCAAGCTCACTTCCAGTCAAGACACAGGAGACCAGAGCACACAGGCTGGAAGGGGAGATTTAACTCTTCTAGCAAGGTATAGTATGTGGCACTAGATTAAGTAACGTGTCCTCATGATTTATGCTGAGGTGGGTTGAGGCGTTATGTAAGTCTAATTCGGGTTCACTGGTGCCCTGAAATCATTCACTTACCTTCAAAATCCAAAGCTTGAAAAACCTCGGATCTGAAGGTACTCTGTGTTTCCACGTGGCAGACTGTAGTATCTGCTCATTTCCTTGTTATGCCAGAATACCTGACGCAAGCAAGTTTAGGAAGAGAGGGTTTATTCTGACTGGTGGTTCAAGGACACAGACTAGTGTGGTAGGTGGGTCTGGCAGGCAAAGCAGGAAGACGCTGGCCACACTGCACCCGTCATAGGAAGCAGAACCACAGTGCAAACACAGGAAGGAGGGAGAGACAGATGAACACTGTGTTCCACTCCCTCTCCCTAATGTTTTCAGTCCAGACCACAGCCCAAGGAATGGTGCAGTCCATATTTACGGTGGGCCTTCCCTCTCTAGTATATTGTACGCATGCCTGGAGATTTGTTTCCATGGTGATTTAAAGTCTATCAAGCTCACAGTCAAGATTCACTAACACAGAGACCTATACAAGAACCCACCAGAGTCCTCACACCTCTCCTTGCAGTACCAAACGCCATCTGGGGACCCCAGATTAAACAGACACAACATTGATTCTATAACTGTGAAGGAATTTGCCCCACCACCTCCCCAGTGTCCATCATTTGTAAAATACTTATTTCTCTATCCAAGCTTTGCTACTGTTGATGTCATTGTTATGGAGAGAGAACTGTTTGTATAATGTCTTTATGTTCTCAACAGAGGGGAAAAAATCAGTCTAATTTTTAAAATTCAAAGTCATAAAAGCAAAATGAAAGTTATAAAAGCAATGTTTGCTAAAGCCACACTTTCTGACCCTATTTCTTACTTGCAGACTGCTATGGCTTTTGTTGCTGGAAGGGCAGAGCTTCAGTCAACAATGCTGGATCATTCCTGACTCTCACTGATGCTGGTTCTCTCTCATGTGTTCCACACTGCCCTCTCAGCTCATCTCCAGTGAGATATTGAGCCAATGCTATAAACTTCCCCAGGGTATTTCCATTTTATAGAAATTATAGATGTGTTTCTCTTGAGAGAAACGTGAAAGCTCCCAAGACACCTCACAAGGTCCGGAAAATATCACAGATTTTAGATTATGGGTTATGTCTGAGTGCTGATTAGGTCAGTGGTGCTTCTGACTTTTGTTCAATGCATGGAAAGATAATTCAGAGTTTACCTCTTAATGGAAATGTATATTGTCCTCAAATAATTTCTCTGTTATAAAAACTAATAAACTAAGTGTCTGAAACCCTGTCAAGTTCATTCATCAATGATATTTACACATGGGAATGTTTTGGTCAAAGATGGCAGTGCAGACGTCATTACCAGGCCTTGTTCCTCTTCCCCTTCTTCTTCTTCTGTCTGTCTCCCTTTGTTCCCATGTCCTGGTGAAGGGGCCTAACATGCAACAGGCAAGAAGCCTGTAAACCAGCATTTACAGTAAAGTCATTTGCCATCCTGCACTAATCATCAACAAATTACTTTCAAGTTGATGATAACTTCTTTTTATATTTTTCAACTGACTTTCTTTCAGTGAAGAAATTTAGGACACATTTATTTTTTTCCTTCAAAAATGCATAGCCCAGACTGGCCTTGAACTTGTGATCCTCCTGCCTCTACCTCCTTCAGCAAATCCTACAGACATGTGAAACCATGACTGATGTAGGACACAGTTCTTAAGACGACACATAGTGAACACTTTTTCTTATTCATATCAAACAAAACACAACCTAGAACACTTCATCCAGCAAAATACAACCCTAGTTATGCAAATTGAAAAGACACCTGTAGCCACGAGTTCAGGGAGCAGCCTGAAGGCTGCTTCTGGGTGCCCAGGAGGACTCTGAGCACAGGGCATCTTTGGGGCACCACATTTGCTTCAGACTGACAGGCTGCCTAGTGAGTAGGGAGGACACCAAACAAAGGCTGCTCCCTCTAGAATGATGCAAATGAAACCTGACACAGGTAAATCATAAGTGAGTTCACCCTTTCAGAAGCCAGGGAGGCATGCCGCGAGTTGCCACACAGCCAATGATTGTGTCAGCAGGGAGATGATATAGGAATTAGACTCCCTATTCAGTCAATTAGTCCTGTAGCCACTCTCATTCAGAAAGGGTGAGCAGATCTGTCTTCACTTTAAAATAAATATTAATGGTGTATATTTTTCAAACATAACATGTAAAAATACTGCAAACAGCTTAAACTAGGCTGTTGCCCTCAACATAAAATGAAAATGTCACATGCATCGTAAGCCACCATGTGCACTGTCTTAGCATCATTATATTCTATTTCTTAAGCATCCATCCCATGCCTGGTGTGGAACCAGCGACACATTTTATAACACCATGCTGTGAAAATTGCAGCCACGGAGGGGAAAAATAACTTGGGTGAATTTACTCATGATTGTTTAAAGTATCGGGACCACTCATTACATCTCAGGAATAGAAACTGTGAAGGTGCAGATGATTGTTCCAGTGAAAGCAGCTGTCTCTACTGCGCTGCTGCCTCACTGAAAGGTGAACCTGGGCCGTATCTACGCTGCACGCTGACTGTGTGGTTCTTGGTCTTATTGTAGAAGGTCCCAGCCAAGGCCTTGGAACGTCTCACCTTTTCCTTTGCTGGAAAAATGGTTGGTAAATCTTGTTATGTGCTAACCTGTCTAACTGGGCTTAAATCACAAATAATGACACAGAGTGTTAACTAAGGCGTGAGATACAGAAAACAGCTCTCTGCAGTCAGCTAGCGATATCTTGCACAATCCGATTAAATCTTAAAAATCACTTAATTACTCTGAATCTCAATTCTTGATTTGAAAATTATTCCACACATAAAGTGAATATACATGCTTAGTGGGGGCCTCTGCCTACCAGATTTATCCTTGGCTTTATTCATATCACAGCAGAGGCTTCCAGGTAGAAGGGCTGTGAACTTGAGGCCAGCCTGGGCTATCAAATAATAACGTTCTCTCTCCTCTCTCTCTTCTTCCTCCCTCCCTCTCTTTCTCTCTTCCTTCCTCCCTCCCTTCTTCCCTCTCTTTCTTCCTTTCTTTCTCTCTCCCTCTCCCTCTCCCTCTCCCTCTCTCTCTCTCTCTCTCTCTCTCTCTCTCTCTCTCCTCTCTCAAGACCATTATAAAAATATTTTTAAAAGCTAACTATAATTACATGTGCTTCAATTATTTCAATTTGTGGTATACTATAAAAAATCTATAAAAATTCTAAATTTGCCAGACAAAGAAACAAATAAACTGCTGCATTGTTAAACAATGGAAAATCATCAGTCATAAAGTATCATTTTGAGGAATGTTTGGCCATATAGGAAAATCTTCACACTGTAACCAATGAAAAACGGCGATACAAGCAGTTAGGGAGGCCTGAGCACATCAGTGAAGTGTCCTGTCGTGCACATGCATGGCACAGGCCTGGCTGCCATCCTGGTGTTGCCTGGAGACTTCTTTGAGTTGTTAAAATACAGAGTCTTCTCAATATTTTCAATACTTTTTATGCCCACATTCCTCTGCAGTAAGAAGTCATAATAGTAATAATAATCCATTTCAATTAAAAATGAATCCCTGTGTAAACAGGGGAAATTGTATCTGCAAAGATAATGATCATTTCTCTTAATTTGTCCATTTAAAAGTTGGGACAAAGGATGAAGTAAGGTTTTATTAGGAACGGAGTCTTTTCCCTGGTCTTCAATAGGACTGTTGAGAACAGCAGTCATTTCCTCGTCCCCACCTCTACCAGGGTCACGGCTCATCGTACTTCATCCAGGCACACTCCCTTCCCCAAGGGCCAAGGGCGATCTCCACAGAGACCACTGCACAGCTCTCCCTGCCCCTGCATCTGCTGTGCTGTCCTCCAGGCAGCTGTTCCACATGTTGTGTCCATGCTTCTGGCTCAGTTTGGGTTACAGGAGAGCGAGTGTTCCTCTTTGTGAGGGAGAGATGGATAGAGAATCATAATAATCATAATCGTTATACTTTGCCATCCACACTCCCAGCCCTGGGCCAGACTGCCTCTGTGAACACTCCATCGACTCTCTGTGCTTCTGTGAACACTATGTCTGCTCCCTCTGCCCCTGTGAACACTTCGTCTGCTCTCTCTGCCCCACTGGGCTGTGACTCTGGTACTCTTCGGTACAGATCCCATGGGAAACTGAGTTTCTTAGATGTCAAATGAGGCACACATGTCCAAACTCACTAGGAACATCTGTGCTACCAAAGACAGATAACAAGAAGGTGTGTTTAGACCCAAGAAGACTCATACTGAAGGAGCAGCAAGGAAGTCTGGGCCCAAGCCTGGAGGGGCTAATGCACTCTAAATGGCTTTGTTGAAACCACTGATTGGTGTTAATTTGGTTTGATGTGGTGCTTGGTGATAAAGGAAATCAATTCCACGAAATAGAAAACTACAGCACAGAAACTGTAAAATATTAAGCATGTTCAAAGAACACATGTGTGTGTGCTGTTAAATATATATTAAGGTATTGGTTATGTGGAGAGACAGACAGAGAAGGAGGAATAAGAAAACAAGGGGGAAGGAAAGGGCGAGGGGAGGGCTCCAAGAAGGCAAACGAGAAAGTAGGTGAAGTTGGTACATTTGGAAAAATGCACCTAGACTTCACATATGTTTCTCATAAGTATTCTATCAATTTATAATTATTTTAAAATAATTTTATTTTGGAAGGTCATGAATACATCATAAAGTATGAATATTATCGTCAACACAAGGAACGGTATTGAGGTGTATCTCTGGGTTGTGTGCTCATTATACAAATCTAGTGTAGTTCCACCTCAGAAGTACAAGTGCTGCCTGCTCTTTGCAGATTCATTTAATTTCATTCTATTTGTGTGTGTGTGTGTGTGTGTGTGTGTGTGTGTGTGTGTGTTTGCCACATAATTGTAGTGTCAGTGGAGGACGGGGAGGGGGACAAATCCCTTGGAGCTGGAGTTATAGGATGCTGTGAACTGACCATTATAAGTGTTGGGAACAGAACACAGATCCTCTAGAGGTGCAAGAAGGTCTCTTCACTACTGAGCCCTCTCTCCAAACCCCATATTTAGTTTTTAAACTGATGCAACTCTCCAGTAATACTAAAATCATTCATATAAAAATTTGAGATTACATCAGAGTATATAAATTGTCAGTTTGGGGATATAGGTCTACATATCAATGCCTAACTTGCCTGCATCTGATTGACTGCTAAGGAGGTTAAAGCATTGAGAACAGTTTATGTAGTCAGATACTTCGTTTTCTCATTTGGAAGAATTACTTATTCAACTGGGGGGGCTGAACACATGTATGTGTTCATGTATGCAAGTGTGTGAATGTGTGTGAACATGTATACATATGCATGGAGGTTGCTGCTGGGCTTCTCCTCTAGCGCTCTTTACTTTCTGAAGAGCAGTTTACATGCTGAGGAGGCGAACGAAAGGTGGAAAGGCCTTAACTCATAGCCAAGAGGCAGCATATCTTGTTTAAAACTGGGTGCCATGTCTTCATTGGAACAAATTATAGCCCAATTATGTCAGATCCAAAAAAAAATGGGAAAAAAGACACTAGAGAGTAGACTTTGCTTTAGACTAAACTAAGCTTAACCAGAGAACATTGGGAAAATCACCCAAATCCTCTGCTGCCCCAGGTCAGGCCTTGCTATTCATTCTAAACACATGTAGGGCAAAAAAATCAATGTACGTACTAGGACAGCCCATGGCAAGCCACTGAGCTCGGCAAGGCACAGCAAAGACCCCGAGGACGCTGTTAGATGTTTACCCTGTTCCCCCCCACCCCCACCCAGCTAGTATTGTAGGACTCATGTTCACCATCCTCTTGTATGGCATCAGCTGACCTCCCGCATCTAGGGCATCTCCATCTTTAGTAAGACGATCACCCTTCTCAGAGGACACACTCAGATCCTGTGAGCGATAACACTTTCAGATGGCTAGGACCTAGAGACACTAGGAGACATGAGCTTGCCTGTGAGGGAGGGAGGGAGTTTCTAGATAAGGGTAACTGAGGTGAGAAGACTCACACACAAAATGTGGGTGACGTTGTTCCGTGGCCCGGGGTCTTGGACTAAAGAAAACTGAAAGCTCAAGCAAAGCAAACAGTGTTCACCCCTTTCTGCTTCCCGACTGTAAGGAGAATAAGGTCTGAGCCTCCCGCTCAGACCACCATGCCTTCCCTGCTGTGAGGGTCTGTGCTCAAACCATGAGCCATGCAAACCTTCCTTAAGTTGCTTTTGTTAGGTAGCTTTTCTCATCAATAAGAGAAGTAAAGAATTCATCACACCACGCAGATGATGCCTTTTCACACTGGGGTGCTGTTTCTGGCTTACTCTCCTACTGAAGTACATGGCTGGAGCCTTCATCCCTCCCAATGTCACCATGGTAACAGGGTCTCAGTGGCCATCACATGAGCATATTTCACTCCAGAGCTCCAACAAATATGATCGATTACCTTCTCATTACTACGCTTTCTCGTGGTTTGTTTCTGTCTTTTCCCAGAGTGCATCAGAATGTAAAATTCCTCAGGACAGGGAATTTCTCAGTGTTGCATCTCTAGAAGCCAGAATAGCCTTGGCACATTTGGTACTCACTATTGTTTGCTAAACAACAAAGGGCACATCCCATAAGACTAGAGCGACCTCCTCTTTTCGTAATTTCACAAAAGCTTAATCAGCATTCCTGGATCTGATAATAATATGCCCCCTCCTGCCCCTGTGCAAGAAGAGGCAGCTAGGAAGGCAGCAAATATCTCCCAACTCATCTTCAACCCACTAAATAGCTAACTGCAAAGCCATCACACAAGTTGAGTGGCCAATGATCACTGACAGATTTAACTGTGTGTAAAAGTGTGCGTGTGTGTGTTCCGTTCCTGAGTTCACAAGTTCAATATGGCGCTGACAATATCAGTGTGGAAATCACTGCTTGCTCTGTGTCTGAAAGTCTCATTTCACCCATGGCAGCCTGGAGCTGTCACGGAAAAATTTGATCCAAACTGGGATCGCTGATGTGAAGAGCTATGTCACTGCTCAGAGGGCCACCATCACATCTGGTTAGGAGGAATAGCTGTAATGATCAGAAACAACAACAACAGCAAACAAAAAATGCAGTCCCTTATCTTTACACGACTACATGCAAGCACACATGTGAGCATACACACACCCATATATACACATAGACACCCCCCCCACTGCTCCAATTCCATCTCTGTTTTGAATCTTCATCTTCAGTTTGACTGAACTATATGCAAAATAGTTTACAAAGACCAATTTAAAAGTTACAATAGAAACTACACAATTTATAACATGACACAATGGGTAATAGTGTCCTACATGAGAGACACGTTTGGTGTCAATATTAAATATAACATATTTAAATATGATACAAAGGTAAGCTATGTGAGACATCTATAGCAGAGCATGCGTGTATGTCAGGGTAGGGGGTACGGAGCAGAGAAAGCATGCTGCAGTTGTAGTATGAAGGGAAATAAATGCCCAGAGCAGGGATTTGTCAAGTTCTTCATAGTTTCATGCCTCATGTCATTTCCAAAGTAGTTAAACCCTTGGTTCTCTGGGTGTGGCAGAAGAAGGTGAGAAGCCCAGCAAGGCTGACTCAGCTGCAGAAGGACCCACCATAGTGGACTCAGGTATCTTGCCCTCAGTGAAAAATTCTTGACCTCAGGCAGATCAGCATATAGCTGAGGACTCATGTGGGCTTCCTAGTGCCTCCTCCCTTCCCACCAGTGTTGTCAAGGCAACAACAGTCCACCGAGCACCACTGTGCTCCACCTCGCCTTCCCTAACCCATCTGTCTCCAGACATGGAGATTGACTCTACTCTGGGCCAGGAGACAGAAGCAGCCTTCAGCTGGGAGCCATGTGGTGACCATGGTGGCCATCATGGCCTTGGTGCACCTCTCTGTAGGTACAAGGCATGTAAGGAAGAGCATGAAAGAGTTATCACGAAGACTAAAGATTTCCCCTATAAGACCTCAACAACTGTGCTTTTTTGACCAGCTCAAGAGAGGGCATCTCAGGTTCTCAAATGTCTTTCTTTTGAAAACAGGGAGTCATCAAAGTATACTAGACAGTGAGCCTCTGAGGGCATCCTGGGATCAGTGAAGAAAACAGCAGAGACCAAGGCATTGCAGATCACCAGGCGCTGAGGGCATAAATTCACTTCCCAGCACCTCTCAGAGATGCACAGTGGCAGAAATCACAACTGTGATCTGCTGAGGATATTAAATCTAAAAACAAGCAAAACCCAAACCAAAAACGAATGAGGGAGGGAACAAATGGAGCAAGCTGGGTAATTCTTTAAAAGAGTTGTGTTATTTTTTAATAGGTGTATGTTTGTATGTTTGACTGAATTTGTGCTTGTGTGTAATAAAGTTCCCTGGAGCTGGAGTTGTGAGTTGCCAGATGTGGGTACTGGGGACCAAGTTCAGGACCTTGAGAAGAGCAGCAGATAGTCTTCATACAGAGATTTCTCTCCAGTCCCCAAATGGGACATTTGTGATTACTGAATCCATATGGCATCACCAAACAAGAGCGGTATAGATTTTCACAGTATACTATCTCAATGATGTGACATTAAAAAATAAATATTACTGGCAGATCTACTATGGAATATAGCATGGGAGTTCCTCAGAATAAAACATTTTTTTAAAAGAAATTGCAATCAAAGTGGTTAAGTAGTGAAGACACTGGATAAATACCCCAGAGAATGGATGCTTTGCCCTGAGATTTCTACTCTCCTGTGTCCATCTTTGCGTTGTTCATAATGATAAGGCAGGGAAATCACACAACCCTGTAGCGAGTAAATTTCTGCTGGGCTATTAGTCAATGCTAAACAAGAAAATTGTTTGCAACACAGGGCTGAAACTAGATAGCATTACTCAAAGTGAGGTAAGTCAGATGCTAAGACAACGGCCATTGAAGGTGGGTCTCTAAGAGTCAACTCACAGAACCAAAGGAGAAGCATGATTGCAGGGGCTGTGAGAAGAAGGGGAGATAGATAAAATGAGAGAAAACATCTTTGACCAAGGGATAGGTCCGAGATATGTACGCCATGCTGACTACGGTTAGAAGTAGTGAGCTGTGTTCTGGAATAGTACAGACTGCTTCCCATAAAGCAAATTGGGGGTGACTGATGCGTGTGATAGCTTGAAATAGCCTCTCCAATCTATATACACACTCTACCATATACAAACATCATGCTGGGTCATATTAATACATATTATTTCTTTTTAATTTTTAAAACTTCATAGTCTTAAAAAATATGAGTGAACAAAAGGCAAAAGGAAAAAGGCGGTAGTGTGTGCAGAGGCTGGGTCACAGGGAGGACGAGAGTGGAAGCCCATGTGAGAAGACACTGGCCAGACAGAGACTAGAGCCCGGGTTACGGTGTCTTGGTATCCACCTTCCCGCAGAGTGACAGTCAAGTAGGAAGAGGAATTGAGTTTACGGAAACACTTTTAAATGGACATTTTTCTTCCTTTTCTTTCCCTCTTGATTTTATTGGCCAGCTCCTGCTGTAATTTGTTGTTTTTTCATTCCTGCATAAAATGTTGACTCTTTGAAAGGCATATCACTTAAACCTATGTCGGGTAAACAAACAAACACATCTTTGCCAATGAAAAGGCAGTAATTAGAGTCTAAAAAGCAGAAGTGTTTGCCTTGGGCTAGAATGAATGCACAGATATTCCTGTGGGATTTAAGGCCTGCCTCTGGCTTTTGTAAAAACTATGTGATGATGGCGGGGTACGGTGACATTGCCATTCTAGCTACTGGGCAGGCTGAGGTGGGGGGAAGCATGGTGAGACCCTACCACCACCCACAGCTTAAAAACACAAAGTAAAACAAGCAAAATTCACTAAGTATGTGACCATGTGATTTTTATGAAAACAGACGCTCTGGCCCCTAGAGATTGGCAGACAGAGATGAAATGTTGTTCTAGGGCAGGCCTGCAGGCTCCTTGGGGTGCTTATTCAATTAAAGAACAGAAGAAAAAGCTTCTGTCTCCAGATAACTCCAGCAGCTGGTGTCTCACTCCCTTGGCACAGACACCAATTCCAGTACCAGCCCAACTTCCCATTCCTATCCAAATAGCAGACAAGAGATGGGAGGAGTTCTCCTGGCTCATGGTGTCCAAGGTGTCGGTCCATCACAGTGATAGACTGTGGCAGAGCCAGTGTCCTAACTCACTGCAACAGCAGAAGGGAAATAGGAAGTCATCAAGGACAAGATGTCATCAAGGACCCACCCACCCCAAGTGACCTACTTTCTCAGGTCACACCCACTTCCTAACCAGTCTAGAATGTCCCAAAACATCTCCCCAGTATGAGGTTACACATTCAACACAAGCCAGTGCAGGCCCCTTAATACTCCAACCATACAGTACCCTGGGTCACATGAGCCTCTGCTCTCAGTTGACTGTCCCCCATGCCACTAGAGACTGTGCCTTAGGTACCATGTCCATCACTTTTTTCTCACATTTAGGGCCCCTGCTGTTCACACTGTTCTCTCCATTGGAATGTTCATCAAGGAAGCACCGTGTGTATCAGGACAATGCCACAGACACTATGTATTCCAATGCACAACAATTACATTTTACATAGCACATTTGGGGTCCAGAGAAATAACTAGATAATTTTAGGTAAAGTCTCAAGACAAAGAGGCAGTAGTTTTTACAACTTGTACATTCCCTCTGACATTATTTTGGCAAGTGTACATATTAAACGGGGTCCCAGTGGCTTGACATGCTGTTTGCCAGTCCCAGAGAAAGTGAGCTCTCACGTAAAAATGCTTTTAAAACGCACAAAGAAGGCCCACAACTACAGGATGCCCTTTTTTTTTTCGGAGAGGCTGAAAGGGTCCTCCCTGGTGGGCCACAGAGGGCTTTAAAAAGAAAAATGGTATTTTGGCTCAAAATGTAAATTTGCCCTTTCCTGCTAACGCCAGCTCAGCTGGCCGCTCCTGGATGTGAACACAATCGATCTCCCTCACGGCTGGTGCTTCCACATTTTCCATGCCTCCTGCTTCCCTTCCTGGACTTGTTCTGACATTATTCTCTGCGCCTCCTTCTTTTCCCCCGACTAGCTCTCTGTCATCTCTGCTGTGGGGACTCTGAACATCAAGCCTATTTTGTCCCTTTCCCTGTTTCTTCTTCCTCCCTGGCTGTTACCTCTGAGTATCATGAGGAACTCTGTCATTCAGAAACCAAAGGACGATACACAACTCTCCATTACAAACACACCAGTCTCGGGACGCCTAGAAGATAGGTTTCTGACAAAGTCATTTCTCCCTCTTTTTCTCTCTTCCTTTCAGAAGCACATTGTGTAACAATAATAAACACCAATCACTCTTAAGCTGTAGGATCTCAGGCCTAACCCTGTCCTTCCTGTGTGCATGCCCCAACACGCCCAGACACAGTTTGTCCTTCCTGTGTGCACGCTTTGACACACCCAGACACAGTTTGTTGCTACACACAGATGAACACCAGATTCCCTCAAGTTTGATAGACAAGGTTCAAATTCTTAGATAAGGAAATACAGTCAAATTAAAAGTGAAATGTTGAGAGCCAGGCTTGGGGATCAGCACCTGTCATTGCCAGCATTTGAGAGGCTTAGGCACAAGGATGGATACAAGTGTTTGGGGGTTAACCTGGGCTATAATAAGCATGAGATTCTGTCCACCTTGTTCTCAGAAAAACACAAGGATCATCCCAACCCAGGAAATGGACTTCAGATCTAGTGAGGCTAGGCCACCACCCACGGCAAGGGAAAAGGGACTCATGGGAGTAACTTGTGGAAGGTGATTGACACCTTCTTTTCCCACAAACTCTCATTCATTTGTTAACATGACTGGACTCCTTTGCATGTTCTCAGCACAGGACTGGGTAAGAAGAACAGAAGCTGCTCCTTAGGAGAAGGGCTCAGAGTCAGGGAGGGATGTGGAGGTCAACAGAGCAGGGACCTCCCTGACAAGAAAGATTCCTGAGGTTAACTAGCCTCTAAAGAGTCAGGCTTCAGGGTGTAGGCACTGTCCAAGGACTTGCTCTGTGGCGAGCTCAAGGTAATGGAAAGTGGGCAGGTTTCAAATGCCTTCAAAACTTCTGGTGAATGTTTCTAAGTTTGAGTTTCATTTGTGTGTGTGTGTGTGTGTTTGTTGTGTTGTGTTTTCAGGGATGAACTCTCTCATTGAGGAAAGAGTGCCAGTAATCACAGCATTTGAGGGAATACAAACCTATATGATTTCACAGACTTTTAGGAAGACGTTGAAGCAAAGAACTATGAATCTATTTTAAAATCATCTTTAAATTCATTCTCATGGGGCTGAGGACATTTGTTCAGTGGTTAAGGGCACTGGCTGCTCTTCCACAGTACCCGGGTTGGATTCCCAGAATCTGTATGATGACTCACAACCATTTCTAACCCTAGTCCCAGGGGATTTGATGCCCTCTTCTGGTCTCCATGAATGCAAAGTGGGCACTTGGTACACAGACATGCATGCAGGAACGAACACCCATACAAATGAGATGATAGATAGATAGATAGATAGATAGATAGATAGATAGATAGATAGATAGACAGATGATAGATATACAGATAGATAGATAGTAGATAGACATAGATATATGATAAATAGATGACTGATAGATAAATGATAAATATAGATATATAGAAGTACACACACACATATATGTATATATATATCTGTCTATCATCTATCTATCTATCTATCCATCTATCTATCTATCTACCTACCTACCTACCTACCTACCTACCTACCTACCAACCTATTTATACATTTGTTTCTTTGCAGACTTTTGCAGGCACCGTATTAGTTATGCCTCTACTGCTGTGATAAAATATCTTGGTCAAGGGCAACTTACAGAAACCATTGATGGACTCTTCAGACCTCACCCCATCAGCAAGTTTAATTAATCCCCATATTTATTCATTCTATCAGTCCTGTTGCCTAAGAGAACATTGGATCACACTAGTATCAGGAGAGAACAGTGGCTACATTGCTAATGGTAAATGTGTCAACTATATTCTGAATTTAGGGGAGTAAGCAGCTGTCATGTAGAATGCTGGCATAGTATTCATCACCCAGGAATTTAGCCCTGAGCCTGGAGGTACAGCCCACACTGCTCCTGTGATGACGCACATTCTCTTTTTCTATAAGGGAGGGGACATAAGGTGGTTGGAGGGAGGAAAGGAAGGGGGGAGGTAATGCAAATATATTTTAATTTTTTAAAAAAATTAATAGAAAAAAGATTTTCAAACCCCAGTGGTCATCATTCTCATAGTTCTGTATAAGAAAATACTTCAATGAAAGTGAATATCAGATAAAATACTTTCTAATTATTTTAAACCAAATGATAATTAATAATAAATATCAAATTGGAGTATTTTTTATAAAAAACTGAATGTAAGCACATAAAATATTTTATAAATATTCTTCAGTGATTACTAAACTTTACATAAAATTATTTAATAAGGATTGACTATTATTTTATGCGTCTATTTCTATCTGTGTGGGGTGAGTCACCTGGGGAGTTTGGGTGGAGACAAGTATGCAGAGCACACATGTAGAGGGTGGAGGACATCCTTGGTGTCTTAACCCCCCACTGTCTTTGAACAGGGTCTTGTGTTCTACTGCACTTGCCACCAGATTGGCTAGCAATCTTCTAGGCATTTCTATTTCTCTCCCTCCGGTCTTCCAGTAGAATTACACACATGCTTTAGTGTCTGCCTTCAGCTAGATCCTACGCATCCAAACTTGGGCCCTCATGATTGTAGGACAAGGGCTTTACCCACTGAGTCACCTCCGCAGCCCTCAGTCACTCTTTGAAGGGAATTTTAGCAATGTTGGAGAAACATGTTAATTTTAGTTCACTTTTTTTTTTTTTTTTACTGTTACATTTGAAACCTTACAGCACAATCTTTGAATAATTATTGAGGTATTTTGTACACTTCTGAACGTCTCCCTACTGGGGATAGTGGTTTGAGTGCTTCTTGCTTTATTCTCTGGGCTCACCCTCAAAGCCTTAAGCTGTCACTGAGCCCATTCAAAAACGAGCCCCTTCCCTTGTGAGGCCTGATGGGCTGGCGGCAGTGTGTGGATGCTAATAGGGCTTTCCGTCTCCGGAGAGTTGCCTTTTAATGCAGCATGCTGTTGCTGTGTCTACTTAAAATTAGTTCTAGTATCATAAGTGCTAACCTCATTATTTCAGAATAGTTTACATAAATAGCACATAAATCCTTAAAATGAAATAGTTCAGAGCCCTAGAATTAGCCTTAAAAACAAAATTGTAGGCTTTGGCTCAGCAGGGAGGAGAAGGGGAGTGAAATTATGCACATTTAGTCCCGAATCTCTTCAGAGATTGACAATAAAGAATTATTGATAAATTATGTGGTTACTATCACAGAGCAAGCAAACAACAACAATACAAAAAGAAAAGAAAAAAGAAAAATAACCAGAGTTGTCTTTGGGGATCTTAATTAACTCCCTGGTGCTCTGGTGGCAACAATATCGATTTAGTTTTGTACTAACATACAAAACTA
This sequence comes from Chionomys nivalis, assembly GCF_950005125.1. Taxonomy (NCBI): domain Eukaryota; kingdom Metazoa; phylum Chordata; class Mammalia; order Rodentia; family Cricetidae; genus Chionomys; species Chionomys nivalis. The sequence goes on along the minus strand of NC_080105.1, from coordinate 52,614,438 downwards.
AACCTTCATATGTGGGGACCACACAAGACAAACACTCCAATTTACCACAGACAAAGGATTGTTCTCTTTTTGTTATAGGGAAAGGGTCAGCCAAATGATGAAAAAAAATTCACGCAATTTTTTTCTTTTACAGGTTTTACACTCAAGGTGAAAGACTGACCCAGTGAGCATCATGGAAAACCAATAGTGGCAAAATGAAGGATCTTTGATGAGCAGAAAGAACCTTTCAAAAATGTTCACATCAACTTCAGTCTGCTAGAGCAATCCCTTGAGGCCTCTATAAAATATTAGTAAATGTTTTGAATTCCCAATGTGTCTTAGAACTAGCGAGATTAAAATCACTTGACATAAAATACTATTCCCAGACAGACTATATGCATTTAGCTTCTATTGAGAATTGTTTTCATATAAACCTGAAATATGAACATGAAATCTTCAAGGAATATCATATTTTGACTGTACAGTTTAAGGCAAAAACAGTAATTCCAAACTCTTTAGAATAAAGCCAACTTGGATTTTTGATTATAAACCATACATCTACAACCATCAGTTTTTCTTCACTGTTGGCTATGCTCAGGGGTGTGCCTAGGGACATAAGGAGAGAGAAGATATCCTTGTGATGTATCTGCCTGGCACTGGGTAGTCTGTGTGGTCACAGCACCCATGTTAATATGTAGAATGAGACTGGCATATGGCTGGCTGTGATGGAGAGTAGGAATCCCAGACCATGGCCTCTGTGTTTAAGTTATGCATATGTGCTATCTCAGGGAGATGCACATGCCTCTGGACTTGGTGTTTGTTTTCTTTTCTGCTAAAGGGGATAGAAATTGTTATGGGGAGGACGGTAGGCATGAAGAACCCCTTCAGGACACAAATAAGTACATAGCCCCTATTCTAACACTACATAGACCATCCATGAACTATGAGTTAGAATCTAATCTAATCTTTCAACCCAGTCTCAACTCAGATGGCATTCTCTTAATTCCTGTGGTCCAACTGGGTCTTGAGTTCATTTTCTCAGTCTCCTGGGGAGGGAAACAACTCGTATGGAGCTGCTTCTCACAGAATTATCTCCAGGCTGCAAAGGACAGGATGGACAGCGAAACAGACGCATGATGGATGAACTTGATGCATGGACGCTGACCGCTAACCTAGGCATCCTCAGAGAAGGGACAAACAAGGACCCGAACAGGACAAGGTCCCACAGAGTAAGTCATGTGGACTTGAGGAGCTGGCTCACCTGCAGGAAATGACAGATTGGAATAAAGGTAAACCCACACACGTGGAGATGTGAGCCACACCCGGGGCTGCAAGGGGGAGCACTCCAGGATGGGCCTTGGTTGAAGCAAACCCAAGATATTTCCCTACATACTGGACATCACTGAGGAGAGCTGTTTAAACCTGTTTGTAAACGTGTGTCAGGTATCACTGATGAGCACAGCCATGTTCTGTCAGCAGTAGGGACAGGAGTTCATCTCTGAGGGAGTCCATTGAATGAGAGTTGTACACTGCCCAAATTACCCTGAAATTTACACGGAGTTTTTGGAAATACCTGACCAAGTATGATCGATCCACAAAATGAGAGATTCAAGATTTGTACATTGAAATAGTTTTTACGTCTTGACCGCTCTCTGCAATCTAAATCCAACCCCCAGTTCTTTCTAACTAAAATACTTGGAGCTGACAATCCTCTCATGTTGTAGGCAGTGCTAATAGAGAGAACTATGAAGTTGAGCAAGATGAGAGTCTAACAGAGCTGCTAATGAAGACAGCCTGGAGCCAGGAGCACTGATCTCAGAGGATGAGAAGGAGGAGAGGAAAGAGAATTGCTAATGGTGATCGACTCAAAACACTGGTAAGCTGGGGCAGTGTGGGTGGAGAGAGATGCAAAGAGGCAGAGAGAAGAAGCAGGGATGCTAATGGACAGTGAACAAAGACACCACAACTACACAGGCAGAGATCAGACATCCAGGCTGGGGCACTGTGAGCTGAGTTTTCTAAGTGGGCATTCTGTAATCAGTTCTAAGTAAGTTTGGTGGGTCACAGGGACAGAATGGAATCCAAGTGCGTATTTCAAGGGAAAGGCTCTTTTGTTGAGATTCAGCAAATTGGCCAGAAATCTCCAGATAGGTCCCGGGAGGGAGAGCTTTCCACTCTGTTTTCATTTCTGTTCTATTTCAGTTTTCTGAGATGTGGGCTCTGATGTAGATAGGCAATCCTTGTGATTTTCCTGCTGTGGCCAAAGAATATTAAGATTCCATGTGAGTATTACCCTACCCAGAACCCAAAGTGTGTATCATTACATTAAAAGGCTTGTGTTTATATAAAGAAGGGCTTTCTGTCCCCAGCTATTCACTCATCAGAATCAAGCATCTTCCAGGAGCAGTCCATTTTGCTATGCAAAATGGTGAGAAGTCACAGTTGGCTGCAGCAGTCCTCAGTAAAACCTGTGATGTCCTACAGATTGCAAACTGATGATACACTTGAGTTATCTTGACTAACAAGGGAAATGCAAGAAAGGGAGCCATATGGACTCACCTTTTTCTGTGGTATCTGTGTACAGGCATCCAGAATATCCGTTTCTGTTTCCATGATATGGGGAAGCTGTGAATGGCTGGCCCATCCTCTCACTGGGGTGTGGCAAACCAAGTTACTAAAACATCCTCATTAACATCTCATCAAAAGGCATAGTATCCTAAGATAACAGAGCCAACCCAGGACTCATCACAAGAGTAAACTAATGAGACCACAAAACATGCTCTAGAGGCAGGAACTCCTGCTCACAATTCCATGGAAAATACTACATTCTTCTAGGGTTTCATGTTGTCTTTTTGTGCCTGAGAGATTTCAAGATAATTAAGGGAAGTCATCTCCCTATTTGTGATAGTGTATTCCATAGATGCAATATTAATGATACAGTCTGATTAGTAGGTCGGTAACACTAATAACTAATATTTCTTTCCACCTCATGTTAACAAATGAAAAGAATAATTGATGCACAGAGGGGATAGATCTTAAACCATAGATTACTCAAAGAGGCTATAGAGGTGTAATTATGAGCCCTTTGGCAAAGTCTGTACAAGTTACTCTAAAAGGATGTGAGCTCACATTTGATGCTCACTGCTGATGTCCAGAAGACAAGGCTCACTGTTCTGAGTGTGCACCGTGACATGATGCCAACTTGTGCCGCATTGTCTAATTCTGGTCTTGGTTATGTGCAATGACTCTTCTGACTTTTCTTCTTGGTGAGTGTTTCTTTAAAGCCCACAGTTTATTTTCATTGAGACTTTGAAGATGTACAAATGGTGATATTTCTTTTTTTCTTTCCTTATAAAATTAGACTGCCTTAGGTATTTCATTATAGTAACAAAACTGAGAAGTTTGGCCCATTTCTCAGAGAACACCTGGGAGCCATGTTCTCATAAGATGCTAAGTTATCTGACTCATGTCTGGAGCACAGATTTGCTTATAGAGAGTATTGTTTCCATTGAGTCATCCTACTCCAAAGCATGGGTACATCTTCCTCTCTACAAGTTCTCAGGGGCTTGTGAAGTTTGATGCTCATAACTTAACAGGGTCTAGAATCATCTAGAAGAAAAATTTCTGGACATTTCTTTCCCCATCTTTCCCAGTCTGTCTTTCTTCCTGATTCTTTTTTATTGTTGTGTATTTTTCTCTGCTTTCCTCTCTTTCTTCCCCCTCCCCTTGTACCCTCTACCATGATCCCCATGTTCCAAATTTACTCAGGAGATCTTGTCTTTTTCTACTTTCCATGTAGATTAGATCCATGCATGTCTCTATCAGGGTCCTCATTATTGTCTAAGTTCTCTGGGATTGTAAACTGTAAGCTGTTTTTTCTTTGCTTTATGTCTAAAAGCCACTTACGAGTGAGTACATATTATATTTGTCTTTTTGGGTCCGGGTTACCTCACTCAATATTCTGTTTTCTAGATCCATAAATTTGCCTGCAAATTTCAAAATGTCATTATTTTTTTCTGTTGTGTAGTACTCCACTGTGTAAATGTACCACCTCCTCTTTATTTATTTTTCAGTTGAGAGGCCTTTAGGTTGCTTCCAGGTTCTGGTTATAACAAAAAAATGCTGCTATGAACATAGCTGAGCACATGTCCTTGTGGTATGATTGAGCATCCTTTGAGTATATACCTAAAAGTGGTATTTCTTGGTCTTGAGGTAAGCTGTTTCCTAATTTTCCGAGAAATACCAAATTGATTTCCAAAGTGGCTGTACCAGCTTGCACTCCCACCAACAATGCAGGAGTGTTCCCTTTACCCCACATCCTCTCCAGCATAAGCTGTCATCATTGTTTCTGATCTTGGCCCAAACAGTGATATTTCTGCCTACATTCCATGTTCTAAATAATTCTAAGAGAATTTTTTTCCTGGTAGTAGGAGCCACACCATGGCCTGCTGCTGTGTGTGTCTCTTTTCTCTGCTTCGAGGACCTCCAGAAACATTATGGGCTCATATTCAACAGCAAGCTGACTGACTGATTGCCAATTAAAAATAACTCATACCATCACTGTCTTATATGAGGTGCCCGCTATGTCAAGCAAGCAAAGGCATTCCAGTTAAAATCGCCTTCCAGACAGAATATGAACCTGTGGAGCATCTGTGTTCTGAGGATGCCCTGTACTCCCAGGTAGTGCTCCTGAACTTGATGGGAGCAGGCTGACAAACAAGCGAGCTGCTCTGAATTTAATTGAGGTCTAGCTGCATTCAGCTGCTTTGCAGAGACTGTGCTCTACCCGCTGATATTCCTATGCTGGATTCTCGCTAAGCAGTGACTGACTAAATAAGACTGTGTCTCTGTGCATGCCTCCCTGTCAGTTCTATTGTGAGGATTGCTCTAGGGGATGTGTAATGTAAAGGCAAACATGGAAGACAGATATGTATTGTTGGCTGTTTTTTTTACTCTTTGACTCTTTTGGGGGCCCACCACCCAGTTCCCAAATAATCACACATGAGACTTATTTTTTCTTATGAATGCCCACCTTAGCTTGGCTTGTTTCTATACAGCTTTTCTTAACTTAAATTGTCCCATCTACCTTTGCTTCTGGGCTTTTTCCTTTTCCTACTTTTGTAAATCAGTCTTACTTTCACTTTTACTCAGTGTCTGGCTGACTGGGTGGATGGTGGGCCCCTAGCATCCCCCTCTCCTTATTCTCCTGCTCCTAGATCTCTCTCTTCCCAGATTTCTCCTCCTATTTATTCTCTCTGTCTGCCAGCCCCATCTATTTTTCTCCTGCCTTGCTACTGGCCATCCAGCTCTTTATCAGACCAATCAGGTGTTTTAGGCAGGCAAAGTAACACAGTTTCACAGAGTTAAACAAATGGAACATAAAAAATGTACCACATCTTTTCATCATTAAACAAATGTTCCGCAGCAAAACAAATATAACAAATCTTCAACTAATCTTCCACAGAAGATATTTAATGAGATTGTGCTGCGAGTATTAGTCCTAATTAATTTACATGTATGTGTGAGTCATAAGGGCCATTCCCAGTCTTCCTGGGCTTTTCCAGACAAACGACTCTGAATCCTCTCCACCCACACCTAACATCACAAGGTGAATGCTTCATATCTTCTAATTTGTATTAACTTATTTGCTTCTGATTTACTAAGAAGATGCTTGCTGAACATCTACCATATATCACAGTGTTAGGCAGAAGGCTACAAGGACCATTAAAGAAGTAAATAGCAAGAAAGAATGAAAGCGGGAAGGCTCACCAAGTAAGGAGGTGACATCACTGATTCCCACAGCCTGGAGTGTTGGATGACTGCCTTTGATCAAAGCAGAAGAACCTACGCTTCTGCTATCCCCAGCTTGTGCTACCATGAAGAACCCTCTGGAAATTACCATCTCATCTGCATTGACCATTGCCCATGACGAAGGCTTTGGGACAATGTAAGATCCTGAGCTGTCTTCAAGACTATAGATGGTAAATTGGTGTTAGGGTTGGCAACATTATGGGACCCGTATGTGGTCAATATAAACTTGTTTCAAATTTTTCCAATATCCCATTGCCCCCCCTCCCCACTGGTGCAGGAGAATTGTCTGTATTCTGTCAATCATGTTTTAAATAAATGCTGATTGGCCAGGCAGGAAGTATAGGTGGGAAAACCAGACAGGATGTAGAAATGATGCAATGAGAACAGGAGAATTCTGGAAAGGAGGAAGTTGATTCCACCTAGTTCTGCTCAGACCACTGAGGAAGCAGGATATGACCTGACAGCTGAAAAAGGTACCGTACCATATGGCAAAAATAGATCAGAATAATGGGTTAATATAAGCTATAAGAGCTAATAAGTAGCCTGAGCTAATGGGCCAATCAGCTTTATAACTTATTGAGATCTCTGTGTGATTTTCTTTGGGGCTTTCCGGCTGTGGGGTACCAGGCAGGACAGAAACTCCAACAAGCAACCCCCTCGTGTTACACCCCACAGTGGTGCAAATTATCCTGTGCTATGGAATAGATGTTCTGATTGACACCTGACACATAGAGGCCACTGCTTTTCTAAGCAGTTCCCATTGGAATCAAGGATTTGCAAATAGAAACTAGCACCACAGTGATAAGAAAGATGATCATAAACAAGTGAAAATGATAACTGGTCTTTAAAGCACTAGATTGTGATTGTGCACTACATTCAGCTAGCTGATAGACTGCTTGCTTTGTTAGTCAGCCTGGTCAGTACCTGCTCCCATCAGCTCTGGTCTACAACCTCACTTGAGTTTCCAGTGGAAAAAAACCTCACCCTGTGAACTCCAGTAATGACTGGTGTGTCGAGATAGGCCTTTGAGTGCAATAGTTCACCAATGTTATGGAGGTAATCAACCACTTTCTAATGGAGACTCTGCTGAGTAGCAGAAAACACACACCTGGTACTTAGAATTTGTCTAAGAACCTATGATTGGGGAGCTCAGGGGCTCCCAGGGTGAACCTCCTCTATTATTCTGCTAAATGCGCACAAGGTCAAACTGCACCTCTAAATTCCTCTCATTAACCATAGATTAGTGTGTTCCTCAGATCTCACAAGAGAAGCATTTTTGTGCAGTGGGGATGGTTAATACAGAAAGTCACAACCAGTCAAAGTGCAAAGAATAAACTTACATGTAGTACTCAGCCATAAACGGGACATTTGCATAATATCCCTTGCCAAGATTCAGAGACTACCATAGAGGAGGGAGGGGAAAGGTTGCAAGAGCCAGAGGTCAGAAAAATGGGGTCTTCTGGACTTGACAGGACCACTGTACTCATGAACCCACAGCTGCCGTGGTTCCGGTCCAAGACCTGATAAGATCAAGGGAGTCAACATTCTAGTCTAAAATAGGAAGGACCCTAACTGAGGAGTTATGGGCAGTTGACAGCTTCTGGGAAGAAATAACCAGCTTTCTGTAAAGGAATGTGGTTCCAGCGTGGTTGGCCATACTCCAGGGGATGTCCTACACCCTAAAATATATAAACAGCAGACATTTGGGTTGATGGGTTATTAAACTTTTAAAGAGGACATGAATTAGGGGTGCGTAGGGAGATGGAGGTGAGTCTTGGAGGATTAAGGATAAATATATAATATATGTTATATATTTACATATATATATAGTATCAAATAAAAACACATGTATAAAATGCTCAAAGTATTAATTAAAATAGCCAAGCCTCATGGAACATCATGGAACATCATGGAATGGAGGTGAAAAAATTGCGGGAGTCAGAGGACTAGAAAGTCTGCTGTGAGATTGTGTTTTGTTGAAAAAAAAAAAAAGCAAAGCTCTGTCAATGATAATTCCACAGAATGCCTTCAGAAACAAGATCTGGATAAAGACATCTGCAGATACATCAACGTAGAAAGGGGAAATGTAACAGGGTCTCAGTCCGAGACTAAGTACTGTATGTGTGTGTTATATGTAATAATAATGCATGCAATAATAATAATCAAAGAAAAAGAAGCCATGAATTTGAAAGGGAGTAAGGTGGGGATAAGAGGGATTTGAAGGGGGAAGAGGGACAATGGCAGGGGAAGGGTAAGATCATATGATTATATTTTAATAATAAGCATTTTCAATAAATTATTGGATATTAGTCACAGTTACTCACTCCAATAATCAGTCTCAGTAATGGGGAGGCTGAGGCAGGAAATTACTACAAGTCCATAGCTAATTTGAGCTACATTGTAAGTTCCGGGACAGCTTGGGCTATAAAACCAGTAAGATTGTAATAGGGTTTCTATTTATGAGATGAAACACCATAAGCAAAAAGCAAGTTGGGGAGGAAAGGTTTACACTTCCGTATCATTGTTCATCATGGAAGGAAGTAGGGACAGGAGCTCAAAACAGGGCAGGAACCTGGAGGCAGGAGCTGAAGAAGCAGCTATGGACAAGAGTTGCTTACTGGCTTGCTTTTCATAGCTCATTTAGCCCGCTTTCTTTTTTATTTATTTACTTATTTATTTATTAAAGATTTCTGCCTTCTCCCCGCCACCACCTCCCATTTCCCTCCCCTTCCCCCATCAAGTCCCCCTCCCTCATCATCCCTAAGAGTAATCCGGGTTCCCTGCCCTGTGGGAAGTCCAAGGACCACCCACCTCCATCCAGGTCTAGTAAGGTGAGCATCCAAACTGCCTAGGCTCCCACAAAGCCAGTACGTGCAGTAGGATCAAAAACCCATTGCCATTGTTCTTGAGTTCTCAGTAGTCCTCATTGTCCATTATGTTCAGCAAGTCCGGTTTTATCCCATGCTTTTTCAGACCCAGGCCAGCTGGCCTTGGTGAGTTCCTGATAGAACATCCCCATTGTCTCAGTGTGTGGGTGCACCCCTTGCGATCCTGAGTTCCTTGCTCGTGCTCTGTCTCCTGCTCTTGATTTGGACCTTGAGATTTCAGTCCGGTGCTCCAATGTGGGTCTTTGTCTCTGTCTCCTTTCATCGGAAACAACCTAGATGCCCTTCAATGGAAGAATGGATGAAGAAAGTATGGAATATATACATATTAGAGTACTACTCAGCAGTAAAAAACAATGACTTCCTGAATTTTGCAGGCAAATGGACGGAAATAGAAAACACTATCCTGAGTGAGGTGAGCCAGACCCAAAAAGAGGAACATGGGATGTACTCACTCATATTTGGTTTCTAGCCATGAATAGGGGACGTTGAGCTTATTATGCGTGATCCTAGAGAAGCTAATTAAGAAGGTGAACCCAAAGAAAAACATTTAGCCTGTTTTCTTATAGAATCCAGGAACAATTGCCCAAGGATGGCACCACCCACATGGAGCTGGGCCCTCCCACATTGATCACCAATTGAGAAAATGCCTTACAGCTGGATCTCATGAGAGCCATTTCCTCAATTGGGTCTCCTTCCTCTCTGATGCCTTCTGCCTGTGTCAAGCTGACACACAAAACAACCAGTACAGAGACCCTATCTAAAAAACAAGAATGAAAAGGTATTTTTACACAGATATTCAAACACTCAGTGATTTGGCTTCTGAAGGAAACATACCAACCCTGAGTGCTTACACTGGGAATAAGGGCCACGAAACTGTTACTGGGTGTCAATAAAGTGCCCAGAGTTAAAGAGACAGAATTAGGGAAGGAGACTTCACAGAACCCCTCATTGGTGTGGAGGACAAATAACACTCATGAAGGATACTCAGGTTGAGGAGCCTATGAGACACAGTTCCCACCACTGCTTAGAATTTAGGAAGATCCTATGGCTGTTTGTGCATGGGGAAACTCTGCCCTTTCTAGACCTCTCTAAGCCAGGGCTGGGAAAACTCAACCACTCTGTTAACTACTTTGTTCTGGGAGTCTTTAAAACTCCCAAAGAAAAACAACAAATACTAAATTCTGCCAGGAGTGCTATCTCATATATATATATATATATATATATATATATATATATATATATATATATATATATATATATATTTAGATTTTGGAGGCAAGGGTTCTCTAATAAGCTCTGCCTGTCCTGGAACTCACTCTGTAGACCATGCGACCATGCTTGCCTTGAACTCAAGAGATCGGCCTGCCTCTGTCGCCCAAGTGCTGAGATTAAAGGCGTGTACTCGTACTTTTAATCCCAACACTCGGGAGGCAGAGGCAGACAATCTCTGTGAGTTTGAGGCTGCCCCAGTTTAAATACTGAGATCCTGTCTTGAAAAAAGAAAGAAAATAGCAAAACAAAACTATGAACTTTGTAAAACTGGATCACACATTTTTATCAAAAATATGAACATGCTTTTTTTAAAAAAAAACAAAAACACAGGATGATATAAAACTCAATATTCCCATAGGTTTTTCTAACTTAGACCAGCTATTCTTCACCTATGTTGTGTTCTGTCCTCTGACATCTTATGACATCCAGGCTTATCTGTATGCAAAGTGAAGTCAGTAATGCCAAGAGAGCAGACGTTTAGTCCAAAGAGCGGCTGGCATGCTGGGCTTTTCTCCATGTACCCTGTCAAGACCTAATGAAGGGAACCACTGCTTCTGGAGGCATGGGTCAAGGAGTACGACCCACAGATGGGCTGCTTTACATATTCTGTTGGTCAATCATCCACAAAACCATAGCCAGTTACTTCTTCTGGGAGGAACTTTAATCACATAGAACATCTTTTCTAGAATGATATTTTGAATGTCCTGCAGTTTTCTGTGGAGAGGGGGATGCAGAGTGATAACCCACATGGGCTCATCGGTTCCTGTCAGCATGCTGAGGGCCATTTAGTCCTGTGTAACAGAACTATTTTAAGCTCATAACAGTGGAGAGGTGGCTTGGCACATAAGAGCTCTTGCTGTTCTTACAGGGGATCTAGGTTTGTTCCCAAACACCAACATGGAGGCTCACAACTACCTGTGGCATGAGATCAAGTATCTGATAACTGCCTTCTTTCGAACTCCACGGGAAACACATACACATGGTCCACATACACACAGACAGGCACATGCACAGACACATAAATACATGAAGAAAATATTAAGACAAAAAGAAAAAGGAATGTTTCAAAGGGTTTTGCTAAATATCATGTTTGTGCCATAGTTCTTATTCAACATATAAATTGATGCCTGTAATTATCTTATGATGCTGTTGGCTCTCACTGTGAGGCACGAAAGCAGTCAACCATTTAGCAAGGTTCCCCACACAGGAGAGTGAAAGCCAAGCACAGACCTTCAGACCTTAATTCCATTTCCTGGTATTTTGGCTTTGTCTTAACTCTGTGTTGTTGGCTTTGCCAATGATGTTAAAATGCAAAAGGAAGTCAAGTGGTTTAGTCTTGTGATCCCATCTGCTCATGAAACTGAGACAGGAGGACCACAAATCCAAAGCATATCTGAGTTACAGTCAATTCAAGACAGGCATGGTCAGTTTAGTGAGACTCTGATTCACCAAAACAAAAAACCAAATAAATAGTAAAAAGACAGTTGAAGGTCCAGTTCAGCAGTGGAACACTTTCCTCAAAGGTACCAAAACCTAGGTTCAATTCCCAACAACACACACACATACACACACACACATGCACACAAACATATATACATATATACACATGCATGCATGTGCACACACATGCACACACATGCATGAATATATACATGCATAAACACAAACATGTATACATATATGCATATACACACAAACATCTATCACACATGCATACAAATACATACAAACAGACACATGCACAAACGTGAACACACACAGGATAATTCATAACATTTTTATGTTATTGATTGATTTTGAAATGATTGTTGGAATTCTAAATTTAAGTGAATCTGCAGAATGGAAAAAAATTGTTTTATGTAAAGATAGAGCATTTCCTCAACTCCCAAGAACATATTCATATTACTGATAAACTTACTCTGGATGCAGCAAACCTGTCTGTTCCAGCATAGTGACAGTCTACTCCACATACAGACCGCAAGGAACTTTTTAAAATAGATGTATTTTTCATCCAAATGATACTAAATCGTCCTCTTCCTTACTTGTGTAATTTGAACTTTTTCCTTGCTTTCTCTTCTACATAAGCCATCAGGAAGCATGACATGGTTTCTCTTCCTACAGTGTTACCAGTTAAATCCCTTTTTACACACTAGACAGGAAGGAAAACAACATCCTTGACCTTACTACAGGGCCATGTGAGCTGCCTGCTTCCAAAAGCTGCAGGCTGTTTCCCAGCATCAACACTTTCATCAAAACACCTATGCCCCTCCCCTAAGGCCAGACATCAATACAGTTCCGCTGCCTACATTGTACCAATGTGGCGGAACACATGAGAATTTACCAGTTAACAACTTCTGCAGCCAAGTCCAAGGAGCAAATTCATTCTGGAACCAACATTTTGAGACTCAGCTGAACTTCATCTAGAAGCAGTCATATAATTCTAAAAATAAAACCAGAATTCTCTTCTCTAGCTATCAATTTTCTTGGGTTCCTACATGAACCTTGTGAGTAATCTTAGGAGTGATTGATTATCTTGATGTCATTGCAGGAGCCACATTTAAGCTGATTGACAAAATCTGATTCTAGGCTGCAAACCAAAGCCATTCTCTTGTTTTATGTCAAAATAGTGACTATAAAGTAAAGCAGCCTGGGGCCGACTGCAGCCAGGATGCTGGGTTTAATGACACTGCGGTCTAATTGTCTTTTTTTCGCTGAAGAAATCCTTTGAATCTTCACCACACATCATCAAATTGCCATTTGGAGTTCAGCTTGGGCTCCTTTCTGTAAAATGAGACTGGTCTATTCATTATAATGATGGCTTCTTGGGTAATGACACTGTATAGGCGTCCTAGCGCAGAAGGAGCTGTCACTAATGTGCCCTTCAGAAGCTACAGCAAAACCCTAGTGAAGGACCCACGTCGCTAAGCAGACTTGCACGTTTGTGGAGTCCAGAGGCCATCCATCCATCCGAGAACTGCTTCCAGCCTTGGGATTATGAACATTTCACTCAAGAAACACAACATTGACTGTTTTGAATTAAGACAGAAAAAAATAGAGCAGTTGAAAGAAAATCATTCCGATCTTTCCTTTAATTTAAAAAATTTGACAAAGCGACCCTGCAAAGGAAAGTGGCCCTGTACCATGAAGAGTACAACACTCTCTTGCAGACAGGATGACAGAGCTGAGGGAGCCTGTCATGTGGTGAGTGACTCCCCATCCTCCCGGCCATTCCCTCACCCCATTAACCTCCCTATGGGCCCTGTCCTGTTTACATTTAGCACATTTTTGTCTAACTAAGACTGAAAGCGGTTGAATAACTGCTTCTGCTTGGGCCTCCTGATAGGGTTGAGGGACCACGTGAGAGTGTACAATACACTCATCAGTGCTTTTCATGTCATTTCTATGTAGACAAAAAAGGAAAAGGAAAAAAGTTCCCACTTTGGTGCTGAAATATATTGGTCACCCACAGCTGAGTGATGGATAGATCTTGCGGCTCTACGGCATGAGGATGAGCAGGTAAACATGACTAACAGCACATCCACCACCACGGCTAATGCATGACAGGAGCTAACTTTGGAAGGGAATTATGAATGGACAGACATAACAGAAGAGAAAGGGCTAGAGGGTTTTCCCATTCTCTCTACAGTTACCAACTCTCTGTTCCTGAGATGGTCCCTGAGAAAACAAAAATCTTTTTCTTTTTCTTTTGTTTAATGTCTGGGTTTTACCATGTAGCCCTGATTGACTTGGAACCTCCTATGTTGACCTCAAATTCAGAGATCTGCTTGCCTCTATCTCCCCAGACCTGGGATTAAATATATTTTCTGCTTGCAAAGGAAAACTTTTGAGGAAACAGCTCTTTGCAGCATGAGTGAATTTGTGCCCCTTTTAAGTGTGAGCCTGAGCCTTTATAGGTGAGCTATTTAACCTCTGACTAAATTTTGTTTTTCTCCGTCATCTTAGATGTCCATCTCTTGGAAGACTGAATGATAATTTTTGCTCCTTGGCTACCAGCCACATGCTGGGGCTGCAGCTCTGTCTTCCACTCTACCTAATGGTTACCTAATCGGGAAAATCTCAGCCACCTTCAAGATCACGTACCTTGAGTTGTGGCAAAGCCCAGCTTATGAAAACCTTTCAAACTTTGCTCCATTCTGCAGTGGGGGAGATTTTTACCCCCCCCCCACTATGGAGACAGAGTCAGCTCATCTTCAAGGGGTACTCGGAGTCCTATATCTCTGTGACATGCAAGGCCTTTGCTTGTCACTTTTCACCCTGTTTACCTGAGCCTTTCTGCTTCCTTGAACGTTGAGAATTAACCTACTTATATCCCCTTTTCAATGTGAAAACACCCAGAAGGCTCGGGGATTTTCTCTCTCACGAATGTATTTATATAAATGTGTTCTGCATACAGCAGCTACTGAACTTTGGTATTTGTCTGCTGCACAGTAATGGTTCTATCTTCTATTTAGATACAATGAAAATTACCCAGGAGCACCTACACGACAAAGATGCAGCGAATAGTTGTCTTGTGAAAAGCAAATGAATACAATAGTATAATTCTATCGAAACACACAAATACTGTCTATTTTATCTTGGAATGGAACACAAGAGAGTTGTGAGCCACTCTTTCTGTATGTTAACTCACAAATGCCCACAGAACACTACATGGAATGATATTGATGAAGAAGCAATAATATATTCTTTCATATAGAACTCACTATTTACTGTTTCTTTTTATTCCAAATGACTTTTTATTTCATTTATTTATTTATTTTTCAGCTTGTGGCTTGAATAAAGGGCTTCATTCTCTCTATATCTGAGCTATAAGCCTGCCCTGGCCCTGTATTTAATTAATTAGCTATTAATTTACTTTTTTGTAGCACTAATGTTGACTGTAAGACTTGACACATGCTAGGTAGAATGCTGTTATCTTCAACCCTCCTTCACATTTTTTTTTTGGAGGCTGGGTTCCCTAGGATCACCTCAGATTCACTCTGAAGCTCATTCTATCCTGGAATGTGTGATCGTCCTGCCTCAGCCTTCCAAATGGCTGGGATGGCAGGCATGTACCAGGGGGCATAGTGGTATTTAGGTTTAGATGCTAGACCAGTGATGTGAATTTCAGGAAACCCTGGTACAGAGTGCCTTGTCTTCCTGAGCTTCAGGGAGCAAGTGGTCAACTCAGAAGTCCTGCTCTTGGAGGAATGTGTGAAGAGGCGCCAGGGAGTGCTGTGTTTCTCTCATCAGTTGTTCTCAGCCTTCCTAACACTGTGACCCTTTAATATGGTTCCTCGTGTTGTGGACACCCCCAATCACAAATTATTTTTGTTGCTACTTCATAACTATAACTATGATGCTGTTATGAATCATAATGTAAATATCTGTGTTTTCCAGTGGTCTTAGGTGACTCCTGTGAAAGGGTCATTCAATCCCCCATAGGGGTTGCGACTCAGCTTGAGAACCAGTGCTCTACAGAACTGTAATTGTCATTTTTATATTAAAGCACCAGGGAAACCAAAACAAAACAAAACAGCCATTTAGGGGAACCATGAATTTCATGTTTTCTCATGAATAGTAATGTAGTGCCTCCTTACAGAATTTTTCAAGGCTGAACTTCTGCCTCCAAGAATTTTTCATACATTCCAAATGTTCCTCATTCAATTTTAGCATGACTGACATCTCAAGAAAGATGGAGATCATGCTAATGTCTCAGCAATCTTGTCAGCCTGGCACTGATGCAGAAAAAAGGATTCACAAATCAACTAACCAATGGAGTAAAGACATAGGCCCAGTGCAGTCTACTGGGCAGTGACCGAGGAGCAGAGGTGACTCAAAAGGGCGAAGTTGGCTGCTTCAGTGGATGGTGAAGGGACAGCTCAAGAGTCATCCACAACAAAGGACACCCTAGGCGTGGACCTTACACTGCTCCCAAAGAGTAACTTCAACTATTCACATGTCTGAGTGTAAAATGCAAAGTTATGAATCTAGAAAACCTCAAAGGAAATATGTTAGAATTTATTAAAATGAGTTCCTCTGCTGCAAACCACACTGGTGCTGTGGAAGAGAGAATCTGAGGTGTCTGAGATACACTATGAGTCCCAGGGCAGCCTGGACTTCAGGGAGTAAAAAATTTCAAAACAAACAACCCTCTGACAGAAATCTCTTAGATCCCAATTAAAAAGTAACAATTAAAACCAGAGAAAAATCTAGACATGTATTTCACTGAAGATGACAGGCAGATGGGATATAAATATACAAAATGTTTCCCAAACCTCATGTCATAAGTGGAAATGCAATTTGAAACCACAACGTTGAGTGCCCACACGTCCCTCCCAACGGACCAAACCCGGAAGACTGATAGCAGCAGATGCCCAGGGACTCTAGGAGGCAAGAGCAGGGCTGTTGCTAAAGGGAGCTTCAGAGTTTCTCACAAACCAAACTGGTAAGTAATTAACAGTAGCTGAAAGCAACCAAGGTGTTCATTAGAGAACAGTGAGATGAACTATGGGTTCAGGGACATCTGAACCAAAGGCAATGATTTAACAATGGAAACCACATAGGTATGGAGGGAAATTAACGCACACGTCTAAGTAAAAGGTATTGATTTGGAAAAGCTGTGGGCAACGTGCTTTCAACTTTGAAACATTCCAAAAAAGCCAAAACTTCCCAGATTTTCTGACTTTGGTTAGCCAGGGTTTAGGTTGAAAGAAAGATGTAAGGACAGAAGCTGGGATTTGAGGATACAGAGACTGCATGCCACGATATTGTTGTCATATGATGTGACTCATTTGCTTAAACTCATGAGACATGTAGCGGCAAGAGCACATCCCAGTATACACTATAGACTGATGCTTCAACAGTCTAGACATGGGGGTGCCAACAGTGGGCAAGCAACTGCCTGTCTACCTGAGAGGCCCCCCAAGAGAGCTCTCCTTTTCCACCATGGTGTGACAGTGAGCTTGAGGATGCTCAAAATATTTTCTTAATTAACTAGCAAAATGGACAGAACAGCAACAACAGGGAAGCCAGGATGATGTCAGTCACAAACACCACACGTCTTTGGAAACACTGAAATATGAGCAGTTTGTTACAAGCAGAAGCAGTTGCTAAGGAGAAACACATTTTCCTCTCTTCAGTGATATAAGCCCTGGTGAGTTGTCTATGTGCCTGTAAAAGAAAAGCCTGAGACATGTGCTTGTGAGTAACGCTAATTAAACCCATGGTCAGCAAACAAAACCCAAATCCAAACAGAACGACCCACACAAGGAGACAGCACTGGCTGAAGACAGCAGAGGACTCTAGAAATGAGAGGAAGATAGGAAAGGGTCAGGGTGAACATGATCCAAATACAGTGTAGAAATACATGAGAATGTCATAACAAACCCCATTATTATGCATAATTAACATATGCCAAGAAAACCCCCAGTGATCTAAGGTCGAATTTTCAAACACTTAACTTTGCATAGGAAATGCTGAGCAACAAAAAATAAAATGAATTACTCATGTTCCTGCATCCTGAGCTTCATTTTAATAAAGTACACTACAGCTAACTCTCTTTATACATTGAATATTAATGCAGATTATCGTGAGAAATACAAGTCCATTTCATGAGGATTAGTTTATCAGGCATATAGAAGAGGACACTGGAATGTTTGCTCATTTGCTTTCTAGCAGATGAAGGGAGGTTGTTATTTTGGAGTCTGGTAGTACTAGAAGAAGCTATCATGATGTCTAAGGACCACACAAGGAGAGGGTAGAGGGAGATACATGTCAAGCGACGGGAGGAAAAACGATGGAGCACAGCAAGGCAGATGGGATGGAGTGCAGAACTAGAGCTTGACAAAATATTAATACGAATACCTCCCCTCCCCCCTTGAAATGAATAGTGGTCAATGTGGAGACTCGTGGCAGCCTGAAATGGAGAGGAGATAATCAGCAACTTCTGGGGGCTCGGTCCTATCAAGACATGCATGGCAACCCTTCAAAGTTTCAGGGATCCTTTCTGGAGTGTTTATCGTATATAGGAGCCAGAAGATAACAGTGAGGAGACACAAAACGCCATTGTTTAGACTCGATACAACCATTGAACTCAGATTCTCATAACAATTGCAGTTACTGTACTGGGCACACATACGACTAACCCGGGCAATGATCAATCAAACAAGGGCCGTTCACAGGATCCTTCTCTTAACCTCTGAACTATTGGCTAATGATGGGTTCTGGGAGAGGGGGACCCCTGGATTTATTTGCGCATACTCTGCTTAACCTACCAGACTCCCACAAATGGCTCCAAGCCCAACGACACATACAGAGGGCTCTGTTTAATCTTAGTGGGGCACAAAACAGAGCAAATAGATATGAATATGAGATTTGTGTGTGAGGAGTGGAGATCATAAGGGCGGTAGGGAAATAGGGGCAGGGAGCAGGCAACATATATTACAAACATATGCATAATACTAAAAACTAATATAATTAATTAAAGCAATGTTATAGATAAGCTTTAGGTGTTTTCTAGACCTAAGTAAGAGGATAGTTGACTAGAATCAACACTGACAGTAAACCTGCCCTGAATTAAATGAATATGTTTCTAATATCACCTAGGAATTTTCATAGGAGATATTCTTTAAACTGCATAGGACATTTTTCTACTATCTTCAGTCATTTTAATAATAACATCAAATCAGTCCTTCTCAAAATTATCATTCATACATGGGGCTATTTCCCCCAATATGAGAAATACACAAACTCAGAGTGCCCTCTATGTTCATATCAAAATAGAAACCCAGCATCTTTTGGTGGAACTTGAAAACTCAAAATTCTTGTGTGTTCCTGAAACTGAATTTTTGCTGAAGTTGTGATGTTCCCAGATAGACATTGCAAGGAGAGTATTTGAACGCTGGCTGGCGTATGTCATTTTATATGTTCTGTGAACTCAAGGGCAAACTCTCTAATGGATGATTTAAGCAGGCACGTTGAACGTGCAGAATTCCGATGCTGCCTGTAGAGAGATGCTTGCTAACATGGCATATTGACTCTCCAAAGACAATCATTGCTATCCAGCCTTTGGATCTCTCCTGCCTTTCTTCTCTTAGCCCATGGCCTTCCACAGATCTTCCAGCAAGGCTTATTTCTTCTGTCACTGACATTTCCCTCTGTCTGCTTTCTCTATATGAAAATATCAATTCTTTGAACTTAAGGGATATGACTGAACAAATATTTTAAGGAATAACAATCAATTGTTGGAATTAAATGATCCTATTTAATTCAATTAATGTGCTAATTAATAAGGGTTCCCTTCTGAACGCTTAAAGTCATCATTGTATATCTTTGACTATTCCAATGTTTTCAGAAGACAAGAAAAAAAAAACAATTGTTAACTAATCCCAAATTACAGGAACATATAAAACATTAAAAATCAGAAATATTGTAATAAGTAAATAGGAATCTAAAATATATTTGCTCAACTCTTTATCATTTGTGCCCACATTTCATGATATAAATTCCCTCATTTCTACATGAATATAACTCTCTGAGCTCCCGTGGAAATGGACCTATGAACAAGGGTAATGAGTAAGTTGCTGTATTTGGTGATCTACAATATTAGGACAACAAGCTGAAACACCCCTGTGATCAACAGGTCACTGGCTTTTGGTGGTTCTGGCTATGTTGTTGTTTAAGGCAAATGGAAGATGTGATTCTTCTTGACCCATGGTCATGATACACAGGATTGCTAAGTCTTCTTGCTCCTAAGAGAAACCAAATTTATGTTTTTCCTTGAAATCTATCAGATCAAGATATTAGTTCTTTCAAAGAACCCTTGAAAAAGATGAAAAGGCAACATGTAGCCATGGAGAACATATCTGTACTCCACATGTCCTAAAGGACTAGTATTTACACTATAGAAAGGGTGGCAAAAAATCAACAAAACAAAGCAATCTGAAATTGTCTCTGGTAAAACTATATACACAGACAATTTGTAGATGAATGAACCTTGTATATCACTAGTCATTAAAGAAATACAAATTAAGTTATCACTGTAATGAGGTATTAGTCCCCACCTACCAAAATGGATGAGGCTGAAAAAAATAAATGTAATTATACCAACATGGGTGAGGATGCCATGGAGGGGGTTGCACGTCTGTTGCTGGAGAGTGTGAAAATGGGACAGCCACTGTGGAAGTTAGTTTGACAATTTGCTGCAAACCTAAACGTGTGACTGTCACAGAGCACAGAAGTAATTCTATGTCTGGGCATCTATCCAAGAAAAGAGAAAGTCTACACTCGTGCAGAAACCTGGTCACACCCTTACTCGTAGTAACTTATACTGGAGCCAGAGCCACTACCTTTCAAAGGGAAAATGAGTAATTCTCCTGGCCTGTATCTGACTACAGAAAGCTACGAAGTCAAAAGTCAAGCTGAAATGACTAGGGTGGAACTTGGGGAAACTGTACTAAGTGGCAAGGTCTATCCAGAAGATTGCACGTTCTGGGACTAGACATGATAGTCTAGGGCTGTACATAGCTATCATGAAAAAATTAGCAGTAGTCACCTAGGGAGGTTACCTATGAGGAAGAACTTACAAGGGAGGCATTGGAAGTATACACACATATGTGCAAGTACGCGCGCGTGCGCACACACACACACACACACACACACACACACACACGCATGCAAGCCGTTACTGAATTCCACTGGATATTACATTCTCTGTACTATTCCTTGTCAATCTCCTAACTGTTCCAACTTTAGCAGTGTGCGAATGTCATTCATGGAGAACACCTTACAAAAAACAGGTACAGAATCAGCTTCTAACAATGTCATACCATGTATTGTGAATTCATAATAATTTCAAAGCCAAAAATTGGAATGATCTAGCAGTTATTTAATGGGATTTGAAAATACAAGCATGTCATCATGTTGGAAGCACAGGAAAGGGGGCAGACTCGAGAGCAGGTTGACGGTGTGCAGGTTAGTCTGTTCATTTCATGGGGGCCCTGGCTCATCTTGGGTACAAAGTTTTCTGAGAATATTGACAGAGGCAGGCACATTGTCTGCTCCTTAGCCTGTATCAGCCCCATTCCTGAGATCACATAGCATCCACAAATTTCCTTAAAATTGGTTGTAGATAATGAACATGCTCACCTGTTAGTAAAAACTTGGAATATTTACTTCAAAACTTTTCATAGACTGAATTCAACGTTACCAATTATGGACAATCTGACTCATTCCTCCCCGGGAAAGAGAAGCCAGTTTGACTGTGTAATTCTGTAATTCCATGAGGACACTAATGAATGAGATGCCTTTGCACTATTTCCAAAGTTCTCTCTAAACCTTTAGAGCATGTTCTCAATGAAATGGTCTGGCCCATTGGATTGGCCTTTCTTCTTAATCCCCTTCTACCCACGTAGTATTTCTTGATTCTGAAATCCACTGTCTTATCTGCTTTAAA
The DNA here is from genome assembly GCF_950005125.1 of Chionomys nivalis. NCBI lineage: Eukaryota > Metazoa > Chordata > Mammalia > Rodentia > Cricetidae > Chionomys > Chionomys nivalis. The sequence continues at coordinate 52,593,036 of NC_080105.1, read as the reverse complement.
AGCCAGCCTCATTAACTGATCTTGCTGACTTATTTTCTTTGTGTCTCCAGCTGACAGGAAGAGAGTGTAATTGAGGAAAGAGCTTCGGTGATTGATCAATTTAGCCTTTAGACCCCTCTGACTGAGCTCCCAATGGTATTGTCACATAAATCATTTACCTGTAACCACATGGACTCCCTCCTCTGACAGACATTAGCATTACCCCCACTCTACAGGCACCCAAAGACGGAACTGTGCCAGAATTCCCAAGATAAAAAGGTTAGCTTATTTTATTTTACACAATTTGATGAAAATGTATGTGACATGCTGAGCCCCTAGAATCTGCCATGGGTTGGCTAAGCCACACAGCGGTCCTTCCAGCCAGTGATGGCACCTTCTCTAGGCTTCTGTCTTCTGTTATAAGAATAACAGGAGGCAGCCGCTCGTCATTTTGCTAAGTGAATTTTTCTCTTTAGTTAGTTAGTCTTTGGAATTGTTTTTTCGGGATACTCAAAGGGCTTTTTCTTTTCCTCTGGGCTTGAACTTCAATTTTGCCAGCTAGAACCCAACCGAGTATATATATCTATATCTATATCTATATCTATCTATCTATCTATCTATCTATCTATCTATCTATCTATCTATATATATATATCTTAACAAACTTATGTTCCTGGTTGCCTTGAGTATGACATGTATGTGAGTGTCCTCTGGAATGTGATGGACTACCTCGCTTTGCAGACAATTTCTCGTTCAGCTTTTCGTTCCTCAGATGTATCTAGACATCAGCTTTTCGCAGCAAGGTTTTTCTGGGTATTTACAAAGATATTTCAGCTCCCGTGGTGACAAAAGCCTATTAAGTTGCTGCATAATTTACTAACCTGATTTATAAAGCGCTACATTAAATCTAGTACTTTCATGCGATAGGAGGATGGAGCCTTCTGAGGAAAGCGAAGATCTGTAATGATCGAAATGCACCCTGGAATTACATGCAATGGAAGAAAGCAGATTGGGGCAATTATCCCTCTTTTTATCATTAAACCTTCGGAAGGCTGCTAGAGGTTAATGGAACTATTATTTTTCCTTCTTTCAAAATCTGCCTTAAAGCTGATCTGGCTGGCTCCGTAGGAGGAGCCTGGCTCTTGCTACTGCAGGCAGAGTTTCTATTAAGCAAGGAGAAAGATCACACACGTGTGTGCTATCAATCAAATAAATCCTAGAGAATCTGTGTCCTGGAAATGAGCCCTGATGATGAGAGGTGGCCCTCGCACACTTAAGCATAAGCATGGTATCTTTGATGACTTTTTAGTTTTTAAAAAAACACAATATGATTTCTGTAGATGGGCAAAGCAAGTCACGCTAATTGGAAAATTCTTCGAGGGAGGACTGACAGAGCAACCATGCCTCTCGTTCCCTGGGCTATGACTGAAGATGCTACCTGAGATGGATTCTAGAGGAAGTGTCAGGACAAGACTGTAGCCACCTTTATCTGTGGCTTATGCACTTCCTGAGAGAAAGGTGGGGGGGGGGCTCTTCTCTAGGCAGATGGGTACATAGAAGAGGCTGGAATCAAGACATCAGAATGGTGACTCAATCTCAAAGTGGATCACAGGAAAATAATATTCTAAACTGGTAAAAATGGTGAGCTTGCTTCTTTTTCTAATCTTCCGAAAATGCCCAATTAATGAGAATTCAGTTTCTTCCCTTCTTTCTTCCTAGCATTTGCAAATCCATTTAGAAAGAGAAGATCCAGGCTAGAAGATCTCAGTGGTGGAACCCACTACTGGGGATTTGGGTCCCTGAGTCATGGTGTGCCTGACAAACAGGAACTGACCTGAGATAGAATGCCTAAATATCATGAACACAGTTAATAGCCAGTGACGATGGCTCCAGTCTTTTTTTTTTTGTTGTTTGTTTCCTATATTTACTCTAAGTTTGCAGAAAAAAAAAACAGGAAAATGAGAGTGATCAGGCTGGAAGGGTCAATACATCATGGCCAAGGGTAGAAGGAGACATTTTTCCAAATACTCTGTTTCAGAAAATGGTTTGGCCAGTCACGGTATTTCAAGAATATCATACAAACATTCTGGAGTTCTGCTACACATGTCCTTGTGTCCTGAAGGAGGCCCTGCTCTGAAGCAGATGCCCTAAAAGTAGATACAGATTGTATCATTACCTCTTCTACAGAGCTCTTCAATGGAAGAGCTAGCAGCCAGTGTAGTGGGTGCCATTATGAACACACAAACAATCAACTGTTGTCTGTCTATAACAGTCTGTAGGCAAAGTTGGAATGAACATGACGTGCATACACGTCAAGTGTGTTTTTCAAGGTAGGTAATATTGATTAACGAACAATAAAACTATTGCTTATACTGAAAGGGGACAAAGACATAAACTAAAAAGAGAAGGTCATAGCACTTGGGATTATTTATTTCGATATGTTTGGTGGTTATTCAAGACGAACACAGCAATGCATGCTGTTGCCAAGTTCACCTTGTGTTTAAAGGCAGCTTTAGAATAGCCAAGCCTCTCAAACCCACTCTCCTCTCCTGCTTGGCATAAACAACTTCAAGCCCACAGCATTCAATAGCCAGCAAGAGTGCGCTGTCAATTTCTCCGTGTAAATCTACATTGAATTTGTAAAGTCATTTGTCATTAACTTTGCATGGGGAAATTGTTTCCAACAATAGACATCTGTGTTCCTCCTGCCCCGTGACTGTTCTTCTGAATGCTCTCCATCTTCTCAGGGAGAGCATCTAGGATGGACTTTGGCCCTGGAGAAAGCCCAGAAGAGGTGGAGGAGAGACTGTGTATCCACTACTGTCCTCTGCAAACAATGGCGGGGTCTGGTGCTTTACACTTGTAATCTCAACACCTGCCATCAGAACCGCCACAATACATACTACACACACACATACACACACCAGAGAGAGAGAGAGAGAGAGAGAGAGAGAGAGAGAGAGAGAGAGAGAGAGAGAGAGATTCTCACAAGTGTATGCATGTCCCAGTTCCTGCTTCATGAAAGAGCCTGCAAGACATTCTGCAGGACACATAAAAATGTGACTGACAAACTGTCAATGTAGGTGGAACTGTCTTTAAAATTTCCCTCTTTGTGGAAAAGTCTGCTGGATATCATGGGCCTGTAGGCTGAAGTTGGATGCCCCAAAGATACAATGAATTTTGGGTGACTGTCCAGGCAGCGAGATATCTTTGTCAATTCTATAGTTTTGGAAGTTGCTTACAATATACTTTCTCTTTACTCAGATAATATTATATCCTTCTGGAGTCTTTGATAGAGTTGAAGAATAGATAGTAATAATATAGTTTTCCTTAGTTATGATAAAAGATAAAGTAGATATAAATATTGTAATTGCAATTCCTGCTTGATACCTGTTTTGTTATATGTAATTTTACTATGTTAAAGTTAAAACCTTCCTTTTTATTTAAACAGAAAAGAGGAGGTGATGTGGGATTTCTGTCTGTATGCTGTAAATACCATCAATTCATTAACAAAGAAACTGTCTTGAGCCTGTGATAGGGTAGAATAGAGCTAGGTGGGAAAAACTATACTGAATGCTGAGAGAAAGGAGGAGAAGTGAGAGAAAAGCCATGTAGCCCTGCCAGAGCCAGACAGAACTTTACCCAGTAAGCTACAACCAAGTGGCGATACACAGATTACTAAAAATGGGTTAAATTAAGATGTAAGAGTTTGCCAATAAAAAGCTAGAGCTAATGGGCCAAGCATTAATTTAATTAATACAATTTCTGTGTGGTTATTTTGGAGCTGAACAGCTGAAAACAAACAAGAGGCTCCTATTACAATAGATGATCAGGGACACTGAACAAGAAGACTCAAAGACCCAACTCCTCTTTTCCAAAGACACATCTAGTGTTTGTTGCAGGGGTGAGGGGTAGAGTAACTGCACAGAGAGAAGAGAGCCCTCCAGATGTCTCTGTGAGTAATGGGGTTTCAAGAAAGAAATCTTCAATGTCTAGTCTTTTACAGGGAAGATGGAAGACTGAGTCGAGCTATGTTTCAGGAATAGGATAACATGTCAAAAGATCAGGTCTACTCTTTCTCTTAGGAAAATCCTTAAAAGCAGAATAGAGGAACAGTTGAATTAGAAGTGGTGTCTCAGAGAAGGAAGTTAGAGACCATTCAGTTCACTCCTGTTTTCCCCTCTAATTGGTGCATCCATCCTTACATAGAAAAAAGGGACTCACAGACAGAGTTTTTGTGGCTGCTGTCCTTGCTCGGTAGCATCTTGACTCCCCTGGACTTCAGTTCAATCGCCTTTTTCACTGAAAGAAAGACAAATAGATTATCAGATGAGACTTGGAGTTCACAAAGTCATTCTTTAATCTCACAGTAAATTCAGTTTTAATACACTCCTACCAACCCCTGAGAGGGACCCGGATCTAAGGGGACAATGAGAAGAAACAAATGGAAAACAAGCTACAGATAATTAAGGCAGACTTTTCTACAGTAAAATGTAACTCACAATCATATATTTAGAGTTGAAAATAATAGGCAGTGGGCTCAGCTTTCACATCCAAACCCACTCACCATTAGGACAAACAACTTGGACATACCACCATTGTCTCACCAACCACACAGGGCAGGTTGTGCTATCAGTTTTCCATGGTGACACAGACCCTAATGCTTTCTAAATAATTCAATATATTCATAAAAGTCTTTCACAAAAATGGGTGTTGATCATTCACTTAGTCAATGTTTATTCAGCCACTTAAATTTTATCAAATGGTGTTGATGGGTAGCAGTATGGGAATGTGATGTTCAGAATTCTGTAGATTAAAAGTGAAGAAACCAAACCTCTTTGCTTTACATTCCTTTCTCTTCCCTCCCCTTCCCTTCCCCCCCCCTTCTCCTTTCCCCTCTCTTCCCTTCACCCTTCCCCTTTCCTTCCTTCCTCTTCCCTCATTTCCCCTCCGCTTCTCTTGCTTTTTCCTCCCGCTTCCCCTTCCTCCTCCCTTCCTTGTTCCCTCCCTCTTTCCTTTCCTAGCAGAGCCTTCCTGTCTGTGATATGCAAGGAAGTCCTGCATTGTGGTTTCATCTCTTAGATTTAGATAAAGACTAGAATTTTCTAGTTCCTGCCCCCAAACAATACTGGGTATGAGCTGAAGTCTGTCGGAGGGAGGAACCCCTTGCTTTAAAAAATGAAAAATAAACAGGGGAAAGAACCAGGAGGAAAGTGTGTGTGGCCTCCTCCTCCTCTTCTTTTACTGCTCTGGTCTCCCCTTTCTTGCCTTCCCTTTCAAGAACTCTTCCTGGAGTCTAAGTATTGGTCAGTTGATTTATTTCTGTGAAGGAGATAACATAGATCAAGTGAAGGTGACCAAGAACCCACTACTCCTTAGTTTGCTCCTGCAGCTCAGCGCTGTTAAATATTTCAGCTAAAGACACGGCAAGAGCAAAATAAGACCCAGGCCAGCTGTTGCTTAGTCCCCATAATTCCACCTCCTCATTCTTTGCCCATTCCTGAAAGCCTGTGGTGCCAGCCTTCTCCTGCCCAGGACACACAGTGGAAGATGAAGCTTGAGACCCTACATCAAGACTGAACACAATCCCATAAGAAACACTGAGAGAAGGCCAGATGAAGTCATGAGCTACACCTGTGTTACCTGGTCTTCCCTAAAGCCAGAGAAAGGAGAGAGGTTATGGGTACTTCTGATTCTACTTCTCTCTTTTTTTTAAATTTTTCTGGAACAACAAAATAAAAGAAGCTATCTGCCACCTACCACGTTTCTCATAAAAAGTGAACTTTGCCTATTCTAGAAAGGATTTGTCTTTTCATTACCTAGATACTTTCTGTATCTGAGACTCCACTGGGGGAAAACCTTTCACAGAAAGGCCTTCATGGAGTGACAGGAGCAGCACATCCTCTAAGACCAGGGAATGACCTAGACAAAGTCTCAGGGGCAGATGTCTGCCCACCTTGGTATCCTGACAAGCACAGCATCATAACTCAATCTGTGCAAGAGTCAGGACTGCTTCAAGAGACCTTAGCCAAATTGAGGCTTTGGGCTACTGTCTCCCTGTGTTGCTGGGACAGCAGGTGTTAGATGTTGGATCATCAGAATGCTATGAAAGCATTCGACTGGAATTATTTTTCAAATTATTCCTTTTTATATTTTTATATGCACCTTATCATTCAGAAGGCCCTACTCAGTGTAGGTGGGGCTTCTATTTACTTACTTCTTGGCATAAGCAAAAGAACTGGCCTTTGACTTATAATCTTCTTTGTTAATCTGGACTTGAAAAGTGTTGAATCCTTTAGTACCATAAGCCTCAAAGGTGTGGTGGTACACACATAGACAATGTTTGCTTGTGGGGTTGAGCAGGGTAACAAAGGAAAGCAGGACAGGGAAGGGAATTTATTATCTCGGGAGTTTTCCCTAAATGCATGGCCTACAAATGATGAGGTTAGGCTAGCCTGGGGTCCCAGTTCCAAGGTTACTTATGGGGCGTTGAGGCAGGCATCTCAGATCCAGTGTGAGAAGGTGCTGGTCAATAAATAGTCTTGGCCTTCGACACTTTAGAGCATCCTGTCACAGCGCCATGGTGGGTCTGGCCATATTCTTTAGGGATGACCTACTCCATCCAGGGGCTAACCAGTATAAGGAGAGAGAAACCAAGAGAGACTGCCCCACTGTAACAGTGACTTAAGCACCAAGGGTCCTGTGGTTACTTGTGGTTTCTAATAGCTCCACCATCACTCAACTTTTCTCTCTGCCTCCACAAGGTTCCTCAAAGGTGGACACTGGCTACTCAGTAACCATTCACAGAGAGCCCAGGCCCAGATCGTCTCCACCTTGATTTGATTTCTCTCCCTGTCAATGATGTTAGCCTCATCTCCATTTCCATGTGGTGACCGACAAGAGCAAACAGAAAATGAAGGCAAGAAGCTGCTCTCCTTTAGAACAGGTCTTCCTGTAACGTCAGCCTCAGAACCATGTCTTCATTTGGAATTGCAAGTGCCTTGAAGTGTGCTCCCCATCACCTCCACTTTCCACTATAGAAACAACTTTGTCTTGGTGTAACTCAGGGGAGAAGAGATGAATGTGCAATGAGAAACACAAAGGAGAATCGATGGGAAGATTATACTTCGTGTTAAACTCGCAGCAAATTCAACCCAGTGTAGACAGATAAAACAAAACAAACAGGACTCAATTCTCTCGGAAAGTAAAAAGACTGAGAGGCACACAGGGTGCCATAAGAGTGTCTAAATATACTGGACCTCTCTGAGAATATGATGAGCCCATAAATTCCACAATTCTGCAAATAATTGTTCGAAGCTCTTCAAAGCTAATTTCCACCAGGGATACTTTATTTATTTTTCAATATGATGGTATTATTCTTCTGTTACTCTCTGAGCCACTGAGTTCTAATTTATCCCAGGTTCCTTTAGTTTCTTATTGAAGGACAACAGTTTGGGGTGTTGTTGTCCGAAAATAGAAGCTGACATATTCATCCTTGGTCGACCAGTTGTCTGCACTTTTATCTTGTGTCCTCCCTTGATATTCTTCTTCTTCCATATAGAACTATTTCCTTCTTCTTCTTCCTCCTACTCCTCCTCTGTTTATCCTCCTTTCCTCTCTTTCTCTTCCTTCTCCCTTCTTTCCTCTTTTTCACTTCAACACCTCCTAATGAGGCTGAGAGAAACCTCGACTTACAATGGAAGCAGCAGGACGAGAGTGTGCCATTCCAAGTTCCAATCTTCATGATTCAGGGAAACATACTGCCCTCCCCAATACAAAATAGTCTTTCCTTCACCAACAGAAATGAAATGTACTGATGCTGTTCATTCTAAGCTACTGGAAGGAATGATAAAAATGTCCTCGTGGCTGATAACGATCTTAATTCTTATGCTTAACCTCAGACCTAGACAATGAGAGCCTCTGATTTCAGTTTACGGGTTTCTTTTTTTTTTTTTTTTCTCTCTTTTTGGCTTGGCTTCTGAGTTTTTATTGACTTCAGTTGCAAATTCACTTTTTGGTGGTTACTGTCTTCATTTCTAGCCTAAGGGGATGAAAGACATACTAAACTAAGGTTGAGCCAGGGACTCAGGCCTATCCTGCCTAACATAACTCAGTCACACACTTAAGCAGCCAGTGATAACCAGAGGATGGACTTGGTACCTCAGAAACAATAGGCAAAGGACACAAGACCTGAGTTTGGGCTACTGAGTGAGTCCCTGAGGTCTATGGCACAGCATGGTGGCTGTAGTTAGTGATGTGTGCAAGCTTGAGTTTAGTTAAGAGAGCTGGTTCTGAGTCTTAAATAAATACTTTAAAATGCGGGGAATGGATATAGTCACAAGGGCATTTGAATGCTTAGTCCTTTGTTTGTGGTGGGGTTGGGAAGGTAAGTATGGCCTTGCTGGAGGAAATCCGTCACTGAAAGTATACCCCGAGGACTTGAAGACTTCAGCCACTCCATGTTTATTCTCTCCGCCAGGTGTTAGTGGTTAAAGACGTGAGCCCCAGCTTTTGCTTCAGCTACTGTCTCTGCTATCTACCGCCTTCCCTGCTATGGCCCAATCTTTTCCCTCTAGAACTGGCAATCTAATAACTCCTTCTGTCTCTAGGTGCCTTGATCAAGGAGCTTTATCATAACAATGGAAAAGGAACCAATGCATTGGCACACATTCCAGTGCCACGACAGAGGCAAGGGCTATGAGTCTTCTAAAAAAAGTATCAGCCTTAGAAACAAACAAAACCAAAATACCCCAGAGAGCCTTAATTCAAGGAAAACTTTTTGCCCATGCACAAAAAGTCATAAATACTCCCCCCCCACACACACACTACATATCTAGACCCAGAAGCTGATTTTTTGAGTTTATCTCTCCCATTGATTATTGACCAAGAACAAATATCTTTGCAAATAAAATGTAGATTATTTCAATCAGATTTAATGTTGTGAATGTAAAGATAAAACCTAATGAGAAAGCAACCCACAGCAGCAAGCGTCAAATCTGTAAGCCAGTCTCCGTCAACTCACAGCCCCAGGGTTTGACTTCAATCACTCAAAGTATAAGTCAAGTGATTTCTTTATCAAGAGAACATCCATAATTTTGTTAATGAATTTCTAGAGTAAAATATTCTATTTAAGTGTCACAGTCTAGCACTGTTCATTCTTGGAGGTCAGCTATGCCCACCACTGTCCTACTAACGCTGCCCCAAAATGTTCATTAAGCAGGGAAATTTTTAGACTTATATAATTTTTTTCATATATTTAGACATACATTAATTGATGAGTTGTCTCCCTCTCTTGTCAGAAACATTTTGTTACCAAAATGACCCTTTCTCATGTAATATGTCCTAGAATTATTTAATCAATATAATAATAACTATAGTTATTTAATCAATATAATAATAACTATAGTCATCTCTTTGTTGTATATATTCACTTAATATATATATTATATATACATATTTCACAGAAGATATTTGATTTATTTTAACTTCTATTATTCATTTAATTTTTTGGTGGTTTTTGTTTCCTGAGGCAGGGTCTCTCTATGTAGTTCAGGATTGCCTGGAATCAGCTTCCTAAGTGCTGGGACTATAAGCGTTTGTCATCCCCAACCTTCTTTATGTTAATCTCTCTTCTACTTACAGATGCATTTGGAAATTTTGATGTTTCTTTCATTGTCAGAAAGTAAAAATTCAATTCATTTGGAATATCCAAGAGTCTTGTTTTATTGTTTAACACAAAAGTAAGCATTTAAAAAAGTAGTATGCCTGGAGGTATTGCAGATACTCACACTTCCTTGCTCTCTGCAAAACTCATGTTTTTCCCAGAAGTTTTACACCTCATTCCTTTACAAACTGTCTCAAATGTTAACATATAGAATTGTTTTTAAAATTAATCAGTACCTCATTACTAAATCCAACATCATGATCCCCCAATTAACACTGATTTTATTGCATCTTGTATTGAAAAAGCCATAAAAATCCAGATGATTTTATATTTTGAACACATTTAATTCAAACCCACTGTTAAACGGTCTGAAACTTATGAAACGGCTGAGCTTGCCCCAGCTTCCTAGTAACTGTCAGTTATCAGTGTCGTGTTCACAGGGTGGTGGACGCTGGCACAATCACAGGTTCTCAGCCACGACTGCTCTGGGATGGAGGAACCATGTTTCCAAGAGAACTATCTCTTCCACATCTTTTCCTGAGATTATCACCTCAAAAACATGATCTATCACCCTTTTGCTCATTTGTTTTGCTAAGATATGTTTCTGATATGCCACCCTGGCCAGCCTCAGATACAGGAGGATACCCCTGCTTCACCTCCCAATGATACAATTGTAGGCAGAAGTCACTGATCCCAGCTTGGCTGCTCTATTTCTCTCTGTATGAGATAGTTCCCATGCCTAAAGTCATCTTTTTAATATTTTATCATATTAAACAACACAGCGTGTAAAGAATTATAAAACTACATATATATTATGCCACAATGTCAAGATTTCTAAATTCAGACTTTGGCTGAGTAAGTTTTTAACATTTTCTAAGCACTCTTTTAATAAAGTCACATGTTAAGAGTTCAAAAAAGTGTACTAAATGCCTCTTGCTATCAGACACATCATGATAAAAGACTCAGAGGTGCAAACTTAGCATCTGCTTTCAAAAGCACTGACTACACTGAGGTCTCCAGGCTACAGAGAGTAGCATGCAAAACTGATGTCTTGGTTTTACCTGTGTCTCTGCCTTTTTTGCTATGGGTGAAGATATAGAGATAAGTTATTCTCCTAACCCTGCCATCACCTTGGGCTCAGGGACAAAGAGCTTGACAGGACAGACTTCTGAGGTAAGCATCCATCAGGATAAGCCTACAACACGGAGCAGAAGCAATCATTACCTGAGAACCTTATCCCATCAAGCAATAAGGACTTGTTCAAACTTCCTTAAAGCTCCATAGCTGAGAAGATAATGGGCAGAAACTCTATAAATGCCTTGTTATGAATTCCTCTTGCCTATTTCTGCCTCTGCTTAAACCTTTAGGCTCACAGTTACCTCTGCAACAGACCTGAAGTCAACTGACTCCTTTATCTGATCCTCTTCCCAATGCGAACACATGGAATCACTCTGACTTTCACTGCCATTCATCTCTTTAGTTGCTGTACTAGGGAACAAGCACTGGGGTGAGAGTCATCAAACTGCCTGGGACCAAGCTTTAACCTTCAATCTCTAGCTATAATATTGTCATATAGCATTGACACTGATAACATCCTACTGATGCATATATTCATGGCTATTGCATAAAACTTGAGAAAACAAAAAACAAAACAAAACAAAAAAAACAAACCATGATCAAGAGGAAATCAAAGAGAAGCAAAAGAACTCATTGCCTAGAGGCAACTTCTTGAACTACTTGTTACAATTTCAATTCCTTTCTTCCAATCCCATGTGAATTGTATAAAGTTAATACAGGAAGTTGATAGAGACACCAATGGTTTTACAGAGTAAACAACAAAGCTTCATTTTTTAAATTCTGTTTCCATTACTTCTTTCCATTTTTTTTCCTTAAAATGCTCTTAATGTTGGTCATCTTAGGTATGAATCAACACCTCTGCTCAATTCCTGGGCTTCTGTGTGACACTGGACACCTGTTGAGCTTGTGTCCAAACTCTGGCCTGTTTCTCTAAATAAACTGCTATAATTAGGTTGTCACCCTATCGGACTCAACTGATTTCTAGAAAAGCTGTGTCAGCTACAGCCTCACTCATACCCAGGAATATCTTAACTAACCCTCACCTGTCACCAGCCAGCGTCTGCCTGAGAGAAAACACGCGCCAAGCATGTAGCCGAAAATGGATCTCCAGTTTTATCTGCATTTAAAGTAATGGATGCCCTTGCTGGCTTGCTTGCTGATGTATAGCTCACAGTGGTGCCTCGTCCTATACAGGTTATTTTACAGGGGCTTAATAGCTGCTGCGACAAGTCTTTTTTTAAGTTCTAGAAATAATTGGTGTGCTGTTTCCACAAGGTCATCTCTCCTGCAGTCTCATTATACAATTACACCAATGTAAGCCTTCCGATGCTTCTATCAGATGCTAGCGTGCCCTTGAACGACAACCTTTGCAACCATTTAACATCTGCGCTCCAGGACCTAGATTATCAGTTTTCAGTTTTATGCTTAAATCAGCCAGTCTGCTCAGACTGGGAAACCAACTGGGACACTCGGTGGGACACTGGCACTATGAGCAGCGCTAGGTCTGCGTTTCCTCGCCAAGCGGTCACTGGAAACCTTTAGTCTAAGATCCACTTAAGAGATTAAATGATCATCTTACATGCATTTGTTTATGTAAGCAAACTATGTAGAGTTGTGAATACGCTATTTCAGAAAAACAGACAAAAACCTTTGTGTCTTCCCAGCATGTCTGAATTTCTTTAATAGAAGTAAATTCACAAGACGCATCAATTCCATTGACTGTAAATTTCCAGGTTGCCCCTTCCCCCTGAGAGCTGGCTGCTGGTCAACAGAGAATTCTCAATTCAGTCTTAGTTATTAATAATAATTTATTAATAATAATGTTCAAGCATTATACTCCACACATCAACATTTTATTATTTACTTATTATTTTAAAATATTTATTTGTAGCTATGTGTGTAAGTATGTACATGTGTGTGCCTACAGATCACAGGAAAGAGCATTGGATCCCCTGGAGCTGAAGTTAGAACTGGTTAGAAGTGTTGAGCCACCCAATGTAGGTCACGAGAACAAAACTCCAGTCTTCTGTAAGAGCAGTAAGTGCTTTTAACATCCGGATAACACCTTGAGCTCCAACATTTTAGAAAACAGTTAAAAACATTGTCCTTTCATCAGAGCAATGGTTTTAAAACATGAAACCCACTAAAGAATATGCATACAGGGTAACTGGTACATGCTGCTTTTCTAGATCTATGTTCAGTTCCCTGTACTCACGGCTAGAAGCTTCAAACAGCCTGACTCCAACTCCAGGGGTCCTACACCATGCCACATGGTGTCCCACATGGGTACTGCACTCATGTGTGTGTGTATGTACATATGTGCATAGATGAAATCAAAAGAAAATCTTTGATAAAACTGCATGCAGAAGAATGGCTACAAGGGTTAAAGAGGCCCAACATAGCCCAAGAGTTTGGAGGCCTTACTGGAAGCAGATACACAAACTTGATAAAAATGCAGGCACAGAAGTAGCCAATGCATTGGGTAGACACTGAAAAACATCCAGCTACATACAGCAAGTGGTATGAAGTAGGCTGCAGGCTCCCAGGTCTGAGGGCCTCAAGGCTTCACGGAGTGACAGAACTAATCCATAAGACTATGGGCACCGTGGAGATAAAGTAAATGATCTGGGCCAGATGGATGAATGTGGAACAGAGAGGGGGACGTCCAGGTACATGATGCTAGCAGTGGGTACGGAGCTGAGCTCACGCCCTTGGGAGAGTCAGGAGTCCTCTGAGTGTCAATCCTTTGATGATGTACGGAGTGGTCACATGACAGGTCAGTGGGTGTGTTGCGATTTCAGTATTTGGCGACCTCTTCTTGGTGGAAGCCTCTCGGCTTGTATCCTTCCCACAGCCTGGACCAGTTGCAAATACTCATGACATGGTTTTCATATTCCTAAGTGCCTGATGGTCTGCACTTACTTTGATATGCTCTAAGAGGACCCGTTTTGACTTTCAGGAATATGCCGCTTACCAGTTCATGCCTCATGGGCAGCAATAGGCAGGGACCTGTGTCTACATGAACAACAAGGTATTCCACCTATGCAGTTGCCTTACCAATGGAACCAAATGCTTCTCAGAAAATGGAGTCTCCCAGGGCAAGACACAGTCAGGATATCCACTGTTTTCTCTAATGTGGAGTTACATAGAACAGAACACAACCTAGTAGTCTATCTACCACCCGTCTATCACCTATCATCCATCTCATAGCTACCAATCATCTTTCTATCACCTATCATCTATCTCTCACATACCAACTATCCATCTATCTATCTGTCTGTCTGTCTGTCTGTCTATCTATCTATCTATCTATCTATCTATCTATCTATCTATCTATCCATCTATCATCTATCTACCCATCTATCATCTACCTATATATCATCTATCTATCTATCTATCTATCTATCTATCTATCTATCTATCTATCTATCTATCATCTATCTACCTATCCATCCATCTATACGTATCCATCACTCATCTATTTTTATCCTGTTATCTGCCTATTTTCTCCCTATCTTCCTACTTGTGTGAGGTCACATCACACACAAATAATGGTGTCTGTCTCGGTGATGCCTACGGAAATTCCACTGAAACTGCGATGGACGACTTCACTGGCTCAAAGAAAAAGCACAGTAAAATTCTTGATCTTAAGAAAGATAATTAATTTCACTCACCCCTGTGTTCCGAGCCACCTGAGACCATCTAGATAATATATTTCCTGTGATTTAAGTGTGCATTCATAAGTTCAGTCAAGACTTTAGTTGTAACAGGTGAGATTAAAGGATCATTTCACTTGCCCAGCGGGTACATATCTGTTCACTCTACAGAAGGGATTTTAACCTCCTTTCCCAAACAGAGGAAGAGAGGAGAGAACCAGGGGAGGGTGGAGGGAGAGGAATAGGAAAGGAGTGAGACTCTCCCTGGAGATGCAGACCTCTCCCGGAAGCTGATGCAGTCATCCCAGAAAATCCTCTTCCCGGCAGAGTCTGTGTCTTCATCCTGTCATGCCTCACGGCTGTCTTCCTGTGTGGAAGCTGTGTCTTCATCCTGTCACGCCTCACGGCTGTCTTCCTATGTGGAGTGTTGTCCTCAACACTCCTCTCCCTGGGTGACTGGAAACCACCACCCTACCCCACTCACTAGTGGTGTTTTCAGGCAGTGCCAGTTTGGAAAGAGCCAGCAGCCACAGATCTGGGCATCCCAGACTCATTCCTGAATTTTTCTGAAACTTAGAGACACAGCCTTGTTTCTGTGTTCTCTTCAATGGGTGAAAAGGCTTAGATTTTAAAAAACACTAAGATTCTATCTGCTCATTTCTGTTCTGAGCAGATAATGTCGACTGGAGGAAAATGGTTCAGAGTGAGTTCCCTCTTTCCCTCTTTTCTCTTTTTTTCTTAAATGTGGATTCAAGATATTGAACTGGGGTCATCAGGCATGAGTGGCTAGTGTCTTTACCCACTGAGCTCTTTCATTAAGTTTAGTCTGCAAAGTTCTTTTCTGAGACTTACACCAGATAAAGTCAACTCTACAGCTATAGCACAGGAAGGAATTTCAGGACCAGTTCATTGGAAGCAGAGTTGAAATTTACTTAAAGGGATACAAGCAGCAGGATGAATACAAAGAAGGTATTCAAAGAGAGAATGAGACTCCCCCAAGAACGTGGGGGAGAGCCTTAAGGGCTCAGTTTAGGATATCTTCACAGACCGTGAAGATACCACAGCCCAAAAGAACCAGCTCCTGAAGAACATGGAGGCATTGCCTTAAGGTATTAATTTAGGGTGTCTTCAGTATCCACAATCACAGGCCCTAATGGAATCTGACATTGTGTCTCAGGGTGGTATTAGGATTAGGAGATCCTGAGGTACACCTGATGGGCTAACAGTGATCACGTAAACCAATGGGGCTCTGGGAATCCAGGGTGGTTACGTTTTTTTTTTTTTTTTTACTGCAAACAGAAGTTTAAAATCTGATTTGTCAAAGTCTCAGAAAATATATAGAAAAGACGTAAGACCTACTGAAAGATCAGATATGCTCAGGCTTAAGCATGGCATTGCTATTTAAACACTTAAAAAAAAAGAATGCATTTTGTATCATCTGTACGAATATTTTGCCTGCATGTATTTCTGTGCACCACATATGTGTCTAGTGACCATGGAGGTCAAAAGAGGGTATTAGATCTCCTGAGACTGGAGCTACAGATGGTTGTGAACCACAGTATGGATGCTGAAAACAGAACCCATGTCTGCGGCAAAAGCATCCAGTGATCTTAAACCCTGAGCCGAATCTGTAGCTCCAATTTTAACTTTCTCATTTAAAAATATTCCTGGATGAAAAGACTATACCTGTCTCTATGGAGGCAATTTCCAGGCACGTTTTGTTAATTGTGCTGGAAAGCTTGACTCTCAACTGTCAAGCGAGTTCAACCACAGTCCAGAAAGTGGGTTCTTTCCTTTCCCATGTCCAGGAATTTTCCCTGGCTTTCCTGCCTCAGTACCACCCACTGTGTCATGGATGTTATAGCATAGAACAATACACTGCATAAATTATTATGATATACATCACTTCACAGGTGGTGCCAATAGATATAGAACATGCACTGTGTGCTGCTCATGATACTCAATAACTCGCAAATGTATTACAGATCTATATATTCAGCATGCTACAATTTCTATTATTTTTACTATATTCTTTAAGATTTATTTTACTTTTATTCATGTTCATGTATGTGTGCACATGCACACATGCATAAGTCCCCATGTGGTTCGCATGAGTACAGCACCCAGAGAGAGCAGAGGAATGCATCAGATCTCCCGAGGCTGGAGTTAGAAGTGGTTATGAGCTGGAGACGTGGGTATGAGAACGGAGCTCCACTCCTCTGCAAGAGCATCAAGTGTTCTTTGCTGAGCCATCTCTTCAGCTATAGAATATACTTTTTTTATGTATAAAAAGGGTTTTTTTTTGAATCATTAAGTTCTTCATTCTTTGACACCAGCAGCAGCCTCATGCCTTCTTGGTTTACTGTGTTCTAGACACGTGACTGGTCATTCCTTAATATTCACATGGAGAAGGGAAGATCTAACAACAGACTAATCAGACATACCCACTTTGATAAATGATGGGTGAATGTACTGCCAAGTGGCCTTTGGGGGAAATGACTTCACTGACTTCTCCTGAAATATAAGAAATTAGCACATCTCTTGCTAGATTCTGAAGTGATGTTAGAAGATGTTCTATCCATGGCAGAATGGCCACATGGTGCAAGGCAGTGAGATTCTCCAACATCAAGCTTTTCTCCATCTAAAGCCTTACCCTGAGCATGTACCCCATGCTAAATAAATAATGATTGATCTTCGGCAGCTCCTCCATGGGAAGCACTGTCACTTTTGTGATTGTCTAACCCTCAGGTAGGGTGTTTTAATAGGAAAAACCTCCCGGCACCACAGTGTGATCTTTGAACATAGCTGAGGCATATAATCTGTGTCCTGGGTCTCATTACAATGTCACCTGGCAGGTGAGCAATGTCCCCGGGTCTCAGGTTCCTTCTCTGTTTAATAAAGATAATTATCGCCTGCTTTGGAGAGGTCTATGACAAGCAAATGAGTTAGCAAGCAAGCACCTTGTGGCTTCCTGGCCCTGCTACATGTGAAAAGTGCTTTTAAAAGGCTCTGTGCTGGGACAGCTTTGCCTCCGCTGGTTCAAGAGGTGGGGAATCAGTGACTCTGCACTTTGTTTTCCCCATCCACCTCATTCAAGATGCTAAGGATGGATCTGTAACTGAGACAGGCCAGTACAGGAGGTAATTCAGCCCAGGCTCCTATTTGGTTTTCCACACCTCTCTTGTACTAACACCCTTGTTTGCCTAGTTCCTTCATCTCATGCACACCCAGGCAGTCCCCTCTCCAAATAACTCTTGTCATTTAAAAAACAAATGAACTTGATTGGAGAAAAAAAAATCAGGGAGTGAGAATCAAGGAAGAGAATCATTGGGACCTCACACCAGCAACTTCTGGCGTCCATTCTGTGCTGTTCCACCCCATTCCTGTATGGGACAGGTAACCTTTTACGGTACTAGTCTTATTGCATGCAAGATATTTACATCAGACCTCATAAGCATATGTGTCTCAGACCACATGGCAACCTGGTATCAGGGGCCTCATATACATATACACACACAAGTTTTCTCCTCTTCTCCATGGCCTTTCCTGCCTCCATTCATTGTACTGCATTCACAGGGCTGATCTCTCAAAGGAGGTGACATTTCACAACAGCTAAGTTCACACCGTGGTGGCTCAAGTCTTCATTCATTCGTTCAAGAAAATAACTGCAGTGCATTTCTGTTCCAGGAGTCAAGAGAGGTCTCATCTCAGTGCCACCTGGCAGGAAGCAGTAGAGAAAGGCTGGGGGCAGAGGCAGGTGCGGGGCTCTATCTGATGCAGAGCTGCGAAGCCTAGGGAACCAGTACTGATCAAGAGCTATTGTAGACATGATCCGGCTGGGCTGGGACGGCCATTTCTATTGCCACCCTCCACCTTGCATCAACAAGAAGTGGTTTCATCTGCAAGGTGACCCCTTTTCTTTAAGTGCCTCCAACCCTTGTCATCTGCAAAGGCTGAGCCTATGAGCTGAGTGCTTGAGATTGTAGACCTGAGTGAGTGAGAAGCAGAAGCAGGAACACACAGATGCCCAGCCATCACTGGCCAGCCTCCTTCGTCACCCAAACATGGCACTCAGCACTGCATCTGGAGCATTGCCAGATATGTTTCCCAGCACCCGCCTTCAGCTACTGGTGGGATAGCTCAGTAGATAGAGGTGCAGCCCCCAGAACTCGGGATGTCAAAGGGGCATAGAAGTTCCCACAAGTTGACCTCCAGTATCCATACTCACATTTCCATCACTGTGGCAAACATCTCAACTAAAAGCAACTTAAGAGATGAAAATGTTTTTTTGGCTCAAACTTCCCAGTCACGGTTCATCATCAAGGGAAGTCAGGGCAAGGACTCAAGGCAGGAACCTGGAGACAGGAACCAGGAACGGCTGATGTTTACTGATCGACTCTTATCTCTCTCAGTCTCATAGTTAGTTCTTTATAAAGCTCAGGACTACCTGCCTATGGATGGTGCCTACCACAGTACACTGTGCCCTCCTGACTCAACTAATAATCCAGGCAATCCCTCACTGTCCAGCCTGATGAAGCAATTGCTCAACTGAAGACCTTCTGGGCTGTGTCAAGTTGACAACTGATGCTAAGAAGAACAAGCAGGATGGCATCGCACATAAATAAATGCAATGGCATTTATTGTTAATTTGGCATGTTCGTTAAACTTGCCTTACCAGTTTTTTCTTTAGTTATTACTCTTTTATCAGTAACATTATTGGGGGTGTCTGAGCCCCAAAACTTGTGAAGGGATCATTAATTGTATTAAGTAACATTAAATCAAAATTAATGTGGTGGGAGAAAGGAGCAAAATTGGAAACTCTTTACAGGAGTACAATCCATTTCTAAATGAGCAACCATCAGAAGCTAGTTTTGAGAAAGTAATTACAGCAGAACTTATGAGAGGGCTAAATGAAGAAGTAGCAAAGAAGGAAGAGTTAGGATGAGCAGGTGGCAGTCTGTGACATTAACCGCTGATGAGCCATGTGTCACCAGCACGTTTCCCCCATCAGAGAGGAAAACAGATACCCTAAAAATGTCATCAGCTTGAGAAAATAAGAATTTAAAGATAAGCTACGCACAAGTGCAGCAGGCATATACACATTTATGTATACATCTATGCAAGAACACATGCATGCTCAGATATATACAGGAGCATACAGATGTGCATGCATACATATGTGCTTACATGTATATATAGGCACATACATGCATATTTACACACATATACATGCCTACAAGCATATATATTTGTATATATACAAATATGCATACAAATACACATATATATGCGTGTATATACATAAGCACATATGCACATATATAAACACATGTATAAACATATGCATGCATGTATGCTCACTGAACTTCTATAAACACTAAGATGATAGGTAATTTCATTAGACTGAATCAGCAAAAGCATAGACAACATGTTTATTGAAGTACTTTCCTTGTTTAAATACTATACGCTAACATATCCGCTCCAACGTGGCAGAGCTGACGCCATTACATCATGAAGAGAGGAACTCCCTGGTCCATGAGCTGCGTTCAGATTTATGACCCATTTTATCTCTCGCTCATATTTGCAGGATTCTATCCTACCGCTAATAAAGCACCTTCAAATGTACTGTATCTGGAAAAGTCTCCATTAGTGACATTACTTGGACCCAAAGTCTGTGCATCCCAGGGCTCTGAACACTCACTCTGATGTAGCTGTGTGGTGTGTTAATGTTCCTTTGTATCACCCATTATTGATTGTATCACCATTCAAGGGACAAAATACTCCACTTTGGTCCATTTTCTAACTACTGGAAAGAATGCTGACCATCAAGATAATATAAATCTGCAGGAGTCTGACAACTGGGGTTTGATCAATGTGCCGTGTCCACTAGACATAGATCAAACCTTCTGCCAAGACCACATGAGGATGCCCAGTGCTAATGTCTGGTCTAATGCTTTCTGCCTCATTCCCTTGAGCCAGGATCTCCCACAGCACCCAGAACAAGGCTTTCAGCAAGCAAAGCCCAGACATTCCCATCTCCTTTCCCCCTTAGACCACACCCAGGTTCCCATGCTTGCAGAGAAAGAGCTCTTACCCATGGAGGTATGTCTTCAGCTCCTCCAAGTCACTTGCTGTAATTAATGTGCAGCCACTACCTTTTTGTGTTCCAAAAATCTCCCCATACAAAGGCTAAAGTTATTGAGCTCCATGTCTCCACTTGCACGTCTGTCAACTGTGTATTTGGTCTGATTTGTCTCTCAGGGGCTGTCAACATCATTTCTGAACATCCCCTTTGGAGGAAGAACAGGAGTCAATTTGGGTGGAGGTTTAGTCTGGAGAAGGAGATAGACTGGTGGTGTCTTGGTTATGGTTTGACATTCTGGCCAGAAATTAATAATGATGCCACTGGCCATGACTTCTCCAGGATGCCTTGACCCTGCCTCATCCCCAGAGGACAAGTCAAGGGGATAGCTGACGGGCAGGGCTGACTCGATTTCAGCTCTTGGAAATTTAGAAGGGATAATTAAAATAAGAGGAGCTGTGGGAACAGATGCTGAAGTGGAAAAGATTTACCAAAGGAAATCAGGAATTAGCCTCTGAATCACGAGACAAGCAGAGAGGGGAGTGCTGGGAACTGTGAGAGGGTAGAAGGGATGAATCTCAGGCTGTGCCTGCTGAGGACAGAGAATCAGGCAGCTGTAGGTACTGAGTGTTTAGAAGTACATACAATATTAGATTTACCTTTTCATTTCCAGGAGTAAGTTATCTATTCTTGAGCTCTTGTTTCCTAAGAAAAGGAGAGCTCATGTGCTTTTAGAGTTGCTACATACTTTTCTCTAATGGGACAAGTTGAATTTTAAAAGCAGACATTTGACCTCAGACCTTGGGCTTCTCATGAGTTTAGCAAAAGAACACCATAGCAGACAGTGTGAAGATATGCTGCTCCTATGAATTCTCTTTTCTTAAAGCTGTTGACTGTGTTTCTGTCCCTGTGACTGTAAGAGTCTTGCACGGTACAGATTATCAGAAGGGAAGAAGAGGCCTTAGTAGGAGCAGAGAGTTCCCTGGCAAAGCCTTAGGCAAGCCCTAGGTGGGGTCAGGTGAGGTGGTTGCCTTGGGAACACAGAGCCTCCTCGCGGAGCCCGATTCTATCAATTTAGCCCTTTCGCCTAGGGCCACCTTGAGGGGCAGGTACTCGACAGGAAGCTGTGCTCTTTAGGAAAACTCCAAATCTCTCTGGCAGAAGTAACCTTGAGCAAGTCACTTAGGCTCGGTGGAGTCCAGGGTCACCACAATAAACCAATGAGTTCTCCTTTTCAAGGCTGCTTCTCAGCTGGACCTCGTAATGAAGTTAGTATTGAGAGAGGGTACAGGAATAGCCTTGACTCAGCACTAGCAACAAGCTAACCCAAGCATAGGAAACTTTAAACCCAAGAGGATCAGAGAAAAATGTCTAGAAGGTCTGTTCCTGCCAGGGACAACAGACTCATATCTGGGCACTGTGCTGTGAAAACATTTTCAAGAAGCCTCACAGTGGACCTCTTCTTTTTGCTCCTTTGATCAAAGTTTAATCCCAAGTCTATTTAAAATCATATAAATAATTTTTATAAAGATGAAATAAATCACAAAACAGCCCCAGACTAACTTAATCTCCAAGAGTGGAACATGAGAAGCCACCTGTCTACCCTGTTGTCATCAAAATACTAAGCTCTAGCTGTTGTTGTAACAACTAATTAATATTACAGGATCACACCAGAGGTGGGGTCAGCAAAGTGATGGATGATGGAGGAGGTCCTTCTGTCTATGTGTTGCTTTCATTGGTTAATAAAGGAACTGCTTTGGTTCTAGTTCCAACAGCTGGCAAAGAGGCCAGAAGCATGTTCTATATAAGCATATATAGTATGAGAGGTCACGCCCCAGTGGGCGGGTAACCACTGGCTGTAAGACTTCCTACAGCAGATGTAAACCCCATTTGAAATAGATTTGTGCTTAAGCATATGCACCTGTATGGATGTCTCCTCTAGTGAAAATAAAAGTACCCCCAAAGAAGTGGAAGTTGTTGGAGTTTAGAGAAATCATAATTATATAGAACCTGAAGAGCTGGCTGAGTAGTTAAAAGCACTCGCGGCTCTTGGAGAGCACCCAGGTTCAGTTCCCACCGTTCACCTAGCAGCTCACAACCCCTATAAATCCAGGGGATCTTATGTCTCTTCTGATCTCCATGGGCTCCTGAACACATATGGTATATGGATAGATGTGCAGGGACACACACACATACAAAATCAAATAAATAATAAAAATGCACACTGCACACATTATGAAATGCTCAAAGAATAAATATTGATGTTTTTAAATATACAGAATTTTCAAAGAAAGCTTGTTATCAGTAAGACCCAATGTGCTAAACTAGCATTTAACAAAGTTATTTCATGGTTAAAAGCTACTACTATTAGCTATATATGACTTAAATTGTGCAATTGACTCAAGCAATTGGGAGGCTGCATTTCAGGAGAATAAGAGCCTTCAGCTTTACACAAAGCTCCGTGCAGAATTCTACGTCCTGCCTGACATCTCCTGAGGATCCACCGCATCTCATCCCGTCATCGACTTTCAGGGCATTGATAGGGGCTCTTTGACAACATAATGGAACAATAGATTTGCTCCTGGCTAGAAATACTGTGAAGCTGCTCAACGGAGAAGATAGAAAAACTTGGTGATTCTGTGGTTCCTTTGGCACTCAGGTTCTCCCAGTTCGACATCTCAGGGCTGGAGAAACCAGTCGTCAAGGTTCACACTATTCCTGGATGCTATTCCAAAATGTCAAAAGCAGTTGTGGTTGCAATAGCAGTAAAACCATAGTATGCATCTTTTAGCCATTGGGTTAGAGGCATAACCTTCTCAATTACTTGCTAAAAATTTCCATAAAAAGCCTCCTATTCCTGTTCTAAGAACTAAGTGCTCCCCACCCCAAGTAGTGGGTAATACAGGAGTAGTTCTTAAAATAGCTGGCATGATTGTCAATAAAAGGAAAAATGAACTAGCCACTGTGACCTTATGGTCTCACCATGTAACTGAGGCTAGCCTGGAAATTGAGCTCCTCTTACCACAGTGTCCCTCCTGGGATGACAAGTGTGTGCTCTATGTCAGCTGTGAAAGACTCGCCAATGAACGACATCCCTCCAGCTCACATGCCCTAGCCAGATTTCCCTCGAACAGCGAATATGGCAATTCTCATTTGGCCCAAGGCTCCTCATTTATTTTCTCCATGTTTTGGCTGTTACTCCACAAGTATCATGCACTCACTCCGTTTGCCCGGCAAAATTATGTCAAGCTTTTTAGATAGGTTTGTAAGTTTAGAACCAAATTTCTAGTGTTCTAAACTTGGAATTCAATAAAGGCTTCCATGTGCAAGGTCCTTTGTTGATTCTGAAATGTGCAGAGTCGTGTATGGTGGGGCTCATCTGCACCCTCAAGGGGATAATGAGCTGTAGGCTACTCATGGCCATATAAGAAACAAACAAGAAGATATCTAGAAAGCATCACTATCATGGAGAATATTTCAATATATTTCTGTGCTGGCATGCTGCTGCATATATGAGTAGCAGCTATTGGTGTGTGTTTATGTGTACAGTAGCTACTAATTCTGCCCAGCTTGACAATGAAAAGCAAATTTTCACCTGTAAAGAAAATTTCAATTGATCCATAAATACTTCAAATGTGGATGGAATTTGTCATCAATCCCTTACTGACTTCCCGACTTCCATACATCATGGGCAGCACTCCACACCTTGACCCCTCAGCTATGTCATGGGCTATTGTGTGTATGGATTGTTGCCAGCACTGCCTTCCTGGTCGAGAAGAAATTTTGAACGTGGCTAGCCTTCATTATATGATATGGGCAGTAGCTTTTCCAGCTCCTTGCCAAACTTGCCAGTTGTATTTCCTGCCACTGTTTTGAAAACAGGTATTGGCTGACCACCTATCTTTCTAAGTACTGGGAATGTAGGAGACAGACAGAAGTTCCCAAGCCCAGGAGTTCCCAGACAGCCAGATCATCAATGGATGAGTATATGGTTAGAGGTGTTTTGTTTCTTTGTGGTGTTATGTGAACAACTTCTACTACAACGAGAGGGGTCGGATTAACAAGATAAAGTGTGCACAACAGGACTGAAGAGATTTTACATGTACAGAATCCTTTCAGTGCACGTGACCACGCCCTAATAAAATTCACATCTCTTCCTAGACACATATAAGGTATAATTGTGTCCACCTACAAATCGCTGCATGGGCCACACCATACAGTACAACCACTCCACAAACAGAGCACTTCCCAGAAGTTTGAGGGAGAATAAAGTCCTCATTATCAAATAATACAAAGATAATATCCAAAATAATACAACGCCAAGGAACTAAAAGTCGTATTATAGATACTGCTCATTCTTAAAATTGGAGCACAAGAGGGACAGAGTCGGTAGTCCCCGCTGACGACTTTAGGTCGCACGGCATTTGGAACCCAGCATCCCTGCTCTTCTGCAGAGGAAGCTGGGGATAGCCCACCATAGCCTGCTGTCTTCTCACTCACCTCTACCGTCACCTAGTGGTGGCGGATACCACTAGGTACCGTTCACCGTAGCTTCTGGGATTCGTACTCATCCTTATCACTTAGAGCTGTGGGATTGCCTGAGTCCCTCACTCACAAAAGTGTCCAGGGCTGCATTAGGCCTCTGGAGGGTGGCAGGTGTCTACAGACGGAGGTCGGCTGGGACAGTGCTGGCTGCTTGGTACATAAAGAGCTCTGCAAGTGGATCAGATCCGTGGGCAGTGGTACATGAAGGGGATCCTGTTCGACATTTATGCCCAGGATCTGCCACAGAGAGCACTCAGCACTTAGGGTTAAATGACGAAAGTGAATGTAAACTGCTGTAAGCACATTGGAGAGCTCGTGCTAATTTATACAATGGAATTATAGAATGCCAGGTGATGGCAGTGCATGCCTTTAATCCCCACACTTGGCAGGCAGAGTTTGAGGAGGCCAGCCTGGTCTACAGAGCTAGTTCCAGGACAGCCAGAGCTGTTACACAGGGAAACACTGTCTCAAAAAATCAAAAAGGAATTATATAACTAGAGAACTGTTATAAGTTTACATTAAACCTTATAGGAGTAGAGGCAATAACATTAACAAAAACTGCATTTTCTATCCTTATCATATGCAACAAGCATCTGAAGAAATGAGCATGATTTTTTTTTGCGTTCTAGAGATAAGCTGATTAGTGTAATGCCGTTTAAGTTGCTCTTGCTAATGGAGGATGGTGTGTCTTCTTCTAAGTGGCAAAGATAGCTGGCCACAGACTCAATTTCCTAATGTAATTTTCTTTTGTGCATCTCATTTCTCATTATGAAAAAAAACCTTATGTGTCAGAAAGCTTAGAAGAATAATGAAAATATTGAAATTATTTCCATAGTAACGCTTCAGAAGATTATATTTCAATGACAGTTTTGTTGGCTGCGAGGCTCTCTACTCCTTCTGTGGGCTCTGCCATCTCCTGGCACTGTCTCTGATACTCCTTCCACACAGTGGTGGATCGGCTTCCAAGTCAGCTCCGAGAGCTGCCATCTGAAGCCTCCACTGCCTGCTTTCCCTTCAATGGCCAGGTACCCAGCCATCTGCTTATACAGCCCAGAAAAGTGGGTCACAACCTTTTCCCTTCAGATTTCAGCTTCCAAATTTGAGGAGTGGCATGTGGCTGCAGATCCTTTGTCAATGTTCGCTGGCATCCCTGGGTTTGTCCATCATCTATCATTGAGAAAAAGAATCCTCAGCCAGGGCAGCGGTATTTAAGACGTCTGGAACGTTATCTCCCTCATTCTGCCAGCCTTTGGCTAATCTCTGCTGTGGTGTGGTGGAGCCGCAGTGCTGGCGGGACGGGTATGGCTTGGGATACCAAGACAGAAGTGGATTTTTAGACTTACAATTAGCTTTATAACAGTGTGCATATTGACATGAAGTGTGGAGAGTCATAATAAAAGCAAGGGGAAAAACAAAGATGTATCTAAGTTGCTAGCAATGAATTTGAATATACCTGGGATGTGAGTACATATGTGTGTGTTTTGGCCAGTGTGTTTTTGTGTCTTGGGGTATGTGTGATGTATGAGCATATTCCTGGTGTGTACCTAGTATGTGTATTTATGACAGGTGTGTATGCATGTGATGCGCCAGTGCCTGGTGTAGATACGTTCTTGTCATGTTTGTTTATTAGCTTGTTGGGTTGTTTATGCCCTAAGGTACCACTACACATCTCTCTCAAAAAGCCACTGGTCTCACCCTTGGTGCTCCTGCATGGGCACTGCTGGCAACTCAAGGTGTGAGGGCTCGGATTTCTGCCAGACAACACGTCAGCATCCTCCAAAAGGATCAGTTAGCCAAAATTTAGAGGTCACAGCTAAATCTGATAATGTTATTAAACTCTTATTTTCTTTTATCACTACACTGTGCAACATTAATTTTAGCTCATAGTGTATTTTAAGAACTATTTGCATATCTATGTGTGTGCGTGTGAATGAGGGCGTGTGCACGTGAAAGACCTGATGAGGCAGAGGTGTCTGATGGCCCTGGAGCTGGAGTTACAGGTGACTTTTGAATCCCAGCTCCAGGGCTGGGAGCAGCGCTGGTCCTCTGCAATAGCAGCATGTGCTCTTAACCCCTGAATCATCTCCAGGCCCATATTTGTATATTTTAAGTGTTTCATCTGAACTTTTTATGAAGCTGTGTTTTATTGTCAGGTTGGTCTCACCCTCCCAATGTACCTGGGCCTTGAATTTGTTCTCTCTCTCTCTCTCTCTCTCTCTCTCTCTCTCTCTCTCTCTCTCTCTCTCCCTCTCTCTTCCTCTCTCTCCCTCTCTCTCACTCTCTCTCCCTCTTCTCTCTCTCTCTCTCTTCTTTCTCTTTTTACCCAAGGTGTACCTGTGTAGCCTTGACTGGCTGTGAACTACCCAAGGAGTTCAGACTGACATCAAATTTTGAAGCAATCCTCCTGTCTCAGGCTCTTGTTCTGTACGATTATATGTCAGTATTCCTGGCTTTAATATGAATTTTAACTTCCTTGTGCTTCATTCCTTCCTTCCTTATTTCCTTCCTTCCTTCCTTTCTTTTTTCTTTCTTTCTTTTCTTTCTTTCTTTCTTTCTTTCTTTCTTTCTTTCTTTCGTTGATGTGGTTGTTTACAGGATCTTTCTTAGCTGTCCTAGAACTTACCATGTAGACCACCTGACTGGCCTCAAAATCACAGAGATCCACTGCCTCTGCCTCCTGAGTGCTTTGAATTAAAGGAATGCACCTCCACACCCAGCTATATTTTCTTTCTTTATTCAAGATTCATTTATTTTTATGTATATGCGTGTTTTGCTGGCATGTGGACATGTGTACCACATGCATACAGTACCCTCAAGAGTCCAGAAGAAGGTTTCAGATCACCTGGGACTCAAGATACACACAGAACTCAAGTCCTGTGGAGGAGCAGCCAGTGCACTTACCCACCCACTCAGCCATCTCTCTCTCCAGTACACCCCAGCATTTTCTTCTTGCCTTTTCCCCAAATGCCTTTGCTAAAGTCCGTGCCCTGTGTCCGTGGACTGAGGCACTGGGCTGGGAAGAGGCAGCATAACAAAGGCTGTCATCTCAAGCCTATTGTGCCACTTCTCAGTCACTGTGTCCCTTAGAGGTGATGAATGCAAAGAAGGAATTTCATTTATTAGTTCTTCACAGAACTTGCCCTTTAAAACATTTTTTTTTCAGTATAGTTTTTACTTCACTTTTAGTTTATAGATATTTATTTATTTGTAAATTAACAAAGTCGGGAGTAGAACTCTATACCCAAAAGAGAATTTACCAGGCAGGACAGCATGATTAACTGCACACATGAATTCACAGAGGTTACAACTGCATGCACAAGGCTTGCACCAACATAAGGGTAGACAGAGTACCAGTATGGATGAGAGAAAGATTCCTGTATCCCCACCCCTGGCAGCTGATGCCTTCTGGGAGTGGGAGAGTCAGTCTTCTTCAGGGACGTGGCCCATGAGAGGCACCCCCTACTCCAGTAGATGGCCCTGTGCACATGCGCACAGCACTAAGAGGGTTCAGTGGATAAAACATTGCAGAACAGAGAGCACATGAGGTTGCTATTGGCATTGATAAGGAGGAAATGACTGTGGCATTACATCATTCTGGAGCAGGGCAGGAGGTACACGTCTTAGAGCCAGGTGTGGCACACACCTGTAACCCCAGCGCGGCTGAAACACATCCACGGTGACGGGCAGAAATGAACACGCGCACTGAGAACTATGAATTCATTGGGCTGGCAAACACATTCTGTTTGCTGAAACACAGGGTTGCCCTGCTTTCTGCTTTCCCCTCTGTTTCACGATAACACCACAAACTCGACGATCTATTTTGAAAATCCTGGACCCACACTCTAGCCTGTTCTGGAATACCATTCTCCTGGCCAAGCAGGACCAAGCCTCCTACAGAGAGTAAGTAATGCTCTAACATTGAAGGTGCCTTACAGAGTCTCAACCAACACTTTCTCCTCTTTTATGTCTGAGAAGTAGATATGATTAAGCCTGTTCAATAGAGTAAGAAAGAGAAACACAGATAACAGGGATGCTGATTGATAGCATGTGAGCCCCAGAAAGAGTTCAGAGATTGGAGCATACAAATGTTCCTGGAGTTGACAGGTGTCAAAGACTTCTGCTCTGAGAGAAATGAAAGCATATTTTGGGGGAAAATAGTTATGCATGTCTAATTTGAGTGAATTTATGTTTATCAAGATGATTTTTCTTACAAAAATTTAGGTTTCCAGAGTAAATTAGAAGGAATCAGATTTCCTTTTTGCTAGGTTATTTTGCAGGAAAATACCTTGCCTGGCATCTCACTTAGCTAGTAGCACCCCAGATGGCAGTAAGTAGTCAGTCTCCACCCCTATTTGGCCAACCAGGGCACCCCCAGCAGCCTGCTCTCTTCTGTAGGCCAGTGGTCCAGGGGCACTGGATAGATGTGGGATTTTGATTGCCTTCATTCCTAAAGGAATGCCAGGCAAGTTCCTTCTCGGTCCTGGGTAAGGCTCCTTCCATGTTCACAGACGTAGTGTTCTCTGGGGAGAGGCAGGTACACAGGTGTTGACACTAGGACTTAGGGGCTTGTGTCTCAGAGATCTTGTCTACAAAACACTTGCTTGTGTCTCAGAGATCTTGTCTACAAAACACTTGCCGGGACTGTGCATACAGGAGAATGGGTAACACAGAGGTTTTATAAATCTGGGCACATGAAGTTTCAATTTCCCAAATGCATTTTTAATAACACAGAAGTCCCCATTTTGTATAAAGGCCTTCATTTTAAATAAAAGGAAAATCAATACTTATATAGAGCCATAACCTAAAAAGCAAGCTAATTATTTGTGTCAACACAAGCTTTCAAGTTGCCATCAGATTTTCTCTTGATTTATGAGACAGGGTGTTTCCTACTTAAATTGGAACTTTATTACAAACACTTTCTTTCAAAATGATTTATCCATTACAGAAATCAATGGGGTTGCATCTTGTGAAAAACCAAGATTTTATTGATAGCCAGGTGAATACGCTGAGAACTGAACCCCAGCTCAGAGATGCCTATTCAGGACACAGGCTTTCAAGGTTCAAGATTAATGAGTTTTTTAAAAATTCATCTTGTAGACATCAAAAACGCCCATATGATGGATAGTGCTAACGAGGACCTTATTTAATTATAATTAATGGTGGAAGCATCATATAAAGAATGGGCTCCATTTTCAGCTGCTTTAGAGAAATAATGTGTCCCACATAAATCTGTCATATGCTACGAGGCTAATATGTGTCGCAGATTCTATAGATCTATCTAGTCGGAGGGGCCCCTCTGACTCTGTGGCAGTTTCTGTTCATAGGACCATCGTAAAAGTGAGTGCACATTCAAAACAGTAGCAGCAGAAGCAAGGCAGCCTGGCTTGCTAATCATCCTTACGTCTCATGTAGACATGTCTGGATGCCACGGGTGAGGAAGGGAGGGCTAAGGAGAAGCCAGATGATTCCAGGAAGGAGGGGTTGTGAGGTGACAGTTAAAAATCACAAGACAAGACAGGAAGTGATATCCCATGGCGGTGGCTGTTTATTTAGCTGAGAAAAGTGTCAAAACCTGAAGAATGTTTTCTTTGTTTTTGTGCCTGTGAAGCCCTCCTTCGGGAGAACACAACAACCATCCGCTGAGGACGATCTATGGAACTGTAAACGGTGGATGGGAGCCACACAGGGCTTCTGCACTCTCCTCAAGTCCCTTAATTCTCAAAGAATCTCCCTGTATGCATGGCCTCAAGCAATGGGTGTGACCACCAGAAACCTTAAAAGGCTGGCAAACCTACAAATGTATTTTCAAGTTTATTTTATAATTTAAATTGGTTTACTGTGTGGATTTTTATACATATTTTATCTTCATGAATTTCTGCAAGCCCCCATCCCTCATGACTTTGCCCCCTTCTCCTTGTTTGCTTTGCTCCATTGTCTACCACGCACCTCCCCTGAAAAGTCTCCTTATTCCAACACCATGGGCTCCTCTATAGTTTCCTGGCCTTTAAGCTTATTCATTCCTACGCAGGACTGTGTGCATTTAACAGCCTGTAACTGCCAACCCTATGTTCTTTAAGGTTCTCTCTTCCTGAAATCATACCTACAAGTGTACTAATAAAGTGGAGTAAAGGCATTTGGTCAATTCTGTATTCATCTGAACTGCTATGATTGTTGACCAACAGTGCTGATAATCCCCCTTAATGTGTTAAGTTTGTAAAAAGAAAATAGGGTTTGGAGTTCTTCAGTATTCAAACCAGACAGAGGGAAGAGGGCTGTTGTAGGACACATTTTCCATGTGACAGCCATGGGCTTCTCACAAGAGTGATCTGAGGATAACTTCAGCCAGAACATGGTACTGGGAGTCAGGGAAGATTGCATCCCTAGTCACTGTCATCACTCCGTATCTCTGCCTCTCCCTGCAGTGTCCCTTTAGTGGTGATGTCTGCCCTCTGGAGCCAGAGAATTAAATGCAAGCTTTTCTGCATGTCCTCCATTAGCCATGGTCCAGCTCAGTAATTCCTGGTGTCAATCATGAAGGCTCTGCTACGTCAATGTCCTTCTCAGGTGGGTGACATTGTGTCTGGACCCATGGTGAAGGATCTGTTAAGAGGTAGTCTGGGGATGATGTCTTAGTCAAAGAGCTCATGAGCTCATGAACAAGCAGGTGCGTTCATCTACCCTCAGTGCTAAACTGAACCCACAGACAGGCTGAAGGGTTCAATATACAGTTTCTTGTTCAACTAGAGTGATGTGGCCTTATAATTTAGCAGTGCTTAGAAATTCTTTTAAACCCTGCTACAACTTTTCCTAGTCCTTTTCTCATCCCTTCTTCCTCTTCACCTTTTCTCTCTCTCTCCCTTTCTCTCCTCTCCCTTTCTCTTTCTGTGTATCTGTTTCTATATATACATATATAAATGACTGAGGTGCATTTTTATGGTTTACTCATATAATTTAGTTATGTAGCACTCAAATGAAATATGTGCTTAAATTATATATTTAATTATACTTCAATTATATGTAATATTTATTAACAGTTACTTTCTACTTTGTATGTTTGTAAATTTCAGAAATGTAGCTTACATTTTTACAATTTTAAAATTGTGTATATTTAATTTTTTCCCAGTCTGTATGTTTCTTGTCTTCCAGTCTGGGTCATTTTTAAGCTGGATAGTCTGCGTTCTCTAATTCTTCCAGTCACATAGACAAATAATAGGCCTGAAGGATGATATTAAAAAAACATTTTCCACAGCTAAACCAAAGCATAAAAAAAATTCTTCAAAACATTAGGGGCTGCAAACCCACCACACTCCATGACCAGCCTGGAAGAGTTCTAGAGAACAAAGGTTGTCCCTTTCACTCAGAGCCAGGTCCCTTCACTCATGTGGATGGACACAGAGAAGCTGCAGAGAGAGATCCCCACCAGAACTAGTGTCCTCTTCTCTGCTCCTTCCACGCTGTGTCCATGTGACAGCGCTTCCCCCATTACCAGATCCTTCCCATACTTACTCCATCACAGCAAACGTGATAAGATAAAAGACCTTAAAGACAGACCAACAGAGGTAGCTGTGCTTATAATAAAGTTCTTAGCTTTGCCTATGACCCAGGGTAGGTGGGACCACAGGCAATTTCTACTCTAAACGTGAAGTATGGTGGGCTGCATCGTGAAGGTAAAGATGAAAACTTAGACTCTACACAGAGAAGCAGTGAGATGGTCCATGACCTCCACTCCAATTTACTATGGTGAAACAAGATACCCCTAGATTTAAGGTCAGGCGACTTCTGTGTCTGCACCCAGTCCTAGGCCTGGATGACCATCAACAAGCCCCAGCCCCAAACTCAAATCAGCACCACCCAGATTTTATTCCCAGAAAGTCAGTCCTATTCTACTTGATCAGAGAACAGCAGCACAGTAATATACATGACCTGTGCTTTGCAAATTAAAGAAACATGGCTTTATTGGGAGCCACATTCTCAAGCTCCTACGTGGGTGAATCATGGGGAGTCCATTTGGGGTGTTTTATAATTTCTTATGAATTAAATTTATTCTTCGATATGTCCATACATTTACACAATTCATTTTAATCATTCCTCACCCACCTCTGTCATCCTCCCCAAGTCCACCTACACATTGCTTACATTCACACTCTTCTGTTTTCTTTGTAACCTGGAGTAGAACCAAGGCTGTGTGAGACCACGGGGTAGAAACTAGCCACTGGGGCTTGGTGAACTCACCAGTGGGAATAGAGCTAAAGAAAAATAACTTTGCATCTCCCTGAGTCCCCCGGGAGCCAACAGTTTCAGGAAGGAAGGGGTGGTACCTTGTGAGCTCCTCCGCCATCCAGAACTTTGAGCATGATTTTGTATTTGTAAGTAGGAGGCCACTTATTGATGGAATCCCTTTTTTGTTGTATTAACAAGGGTTACTGATGATTGGAAAGGCTCAGGATCCAGGCACAAAAGTAGGAATTGGATGCAAAGAGATCATTTCAGAGCCACACTGTTCAAGACAGCTGTGCTTAGCTAAATAATAACATCTTTATTTCAAGGCTCATGACATGAAAATTACTAAATCTGGTAGCTGCATTTTTCAAGAGTAGAGATGTTTTAGAACTAAATGTTTTATCAAAATTTATTTGAATTTTGAAGTACAACCTGTGTGCTCACCCACTATAAACGTGTAAATAATGGATAAACGGCTGTGAGTGTTTATTTGTTGTGTGGAAGGTAGGTACAACGAGTGCTAATATAAATTTATTATCTAATGCTTAATTGCTTTTCAGTTAACCCAGTTGCTGCTATAGACCATCAGAGGGCCAAGGATCATTAACCAGTGACAGCCATTCCTTCCCACACACCCTCCATAGCTTCTAAGTAAATGGGAGAGAAGGCATCTTCAAACGCAAGTTTCATTTTCTTCCTTTAGGAACGCCCCACAATCTCAGGGTGGAGAAAGACCAGGGCTTCACATGTCATTTACTTATTTCTTTGTGCATTTGTTGAGTAGATGCTGTCTTACCTTGGAACTGAGCATTGAACCCCTTGCGCCGATGGTTGCTGTCCGACGTGAAGTGGAGCCGGAGCCAGTTCTTGCTGCTGATCACGGGTGATGGGAGGTTCATGCCCGTGAGCCTGAAGGAGAGAGAGAGAGAGAGGAGGGTAATCTCCTTTGAAACCAACAGATCGAATGTCCCTTGGCGCCGTCACACCTGTTTTAAAATTGCATCACTGACAGTCTCCTGAGATGCTTCAAGCAGAGGCTGGTTGTTACATGCCTCCACATCTTCAGGTGATTTCAGCAGGACATTAACACTCTGTCCTGAGATGATAGAATCAAAGTCTTAAAAAGGATTCAACATTTCTCTTCTGCATCAATGACGGATGCAGGAGATGTGGTTCTATCTCTCAGCTCCTTCTCTCAGGACCTTGGTCATAATGAATCACAAACAGAAAAGGGACTAAGATTATACAGCTGAGGTGGCTTGCTGCTCATCATGTTTGAGAGAGGACTGCTTTCCCACAATCCACCTGTAGGATTCACCATGGGGACCCTTTCCCGCCACAGTGGAGAACAGCCTTCATGAGACTAATGAGTGTTGAAGATATTTGAATTGGAATAAAGTGAGAATTTACTAAAGTAGCATTATATCTTTTAAAAAGTGGATGGGATCAGTCTCTCAGACCTGTTTGCAATACCTCTCTGCTCTCCAGTGCTCAGCTCAGCCACCTGGATAGTGGCTTGGTGACTTTCACTGCCTACTGCTGAAATGAGGTTTGAGTGGCAAGGAGAAAACATTGTTTATATCATAAATCCTAACAATCAGAAGGACTGGAAATCAACAAAGCAAGGCTGGGGAACAGTACCACTGGATCCCAGAATTTCAAACATACCACTATTTCCTGGCTAAGCCTTGAAAAGTACCAAAGTTAAGTCATGATTTGTAAAATAGTTTCACCATCTATAAACTACGGTGTTTCCCCAGTAGCCACAATAGATTCCCACCCAACAAGGCTCAGAATTCACAGTGGCTCAAAGCCTTCATAGCCCATAGATAATGTCTGTGTATAACCTCTGGGCACAGTTTCTGGATGACTCAGAACCTAAAGGTTAAGGTGACAGTTGTCCTTCTATCATTGAGGACAGAACAGTGAAGAAAATATTTTTAAGTTTTAAAATATTCAGTGTAGACACAATTAAAAACACTTTGATTTGTGGTTGACTGAATCTGCGGATGTAGAATCAAGACAAACGTATGTGGACATTCATCTAATGTGTTTTCTCTGGATCTGGGAGAACTGTGGCTGTGCACTGTGAAATTGTTTTGCATCTTGGTTGCCAAATCTTGTTTTGATGCCTATTGGTGCAACTGGTCTGTGAAGGTTTAGCTACATGGTTCCAAAAGTTACATGTGTGGCTTTCTCTGTGGTCGAACTGAGTACTTGGTCTCCAAGCACAGGGCACAGGGCAGCAACTGCTTGTCTGTAAGGAATGTTGCCTTATTTATATATTACCTGGGGGAAAGCAGTGTTGAGGACACCCAAGTCCAAGTCCGCTATGTCAGACGCTCACTTCAATGACAAACTTCAGACATGTGCACAATGGGCTTAGAGTTAAAAATCCACCCAATCCTAAGTGCTTGTTTATTATTTAATTAATCTCCCATCCCCGCTTGGATTCCTGAAGTACAGTTCAGGATGCTAGAGAGGACCGATTCCCAGACAGGCTTCATCTCCTCTGCCTTTGCCCAGGAAAGTTTATCTACAAACTCCATCCCACATACCTCCGGTAATACTGAGAATGTCCACAGGATATGGGAACTGTTGATTAAAAACCAGACCCATCCAGCTCACCTTCATTTACCTGTTGAGCTTAATATAAAGCTTGCTTTAAAACATGCTATTTTAGTGATTCTAATCTCCATAACAGGTGGATGTTGCATTTCAATTGCAGGCCAACATTTATAGCACTCTTGAACAAATACCTTCTTGACTTGTATTTGCAAACACCTGTCTACAAATAGGCCAGGTTTGTGTCAATCATCACACATCTCCGTACAGAATAGGGTACTTTTTAGTCTCATTACAACTAGTAAGTTGATTACCATTAGAAAGCATCCATAGGGTCTTCACGTTGATTCAAAGCTAGAGTAGTGTGTCTATGGATTCTGATACCTAAATTTCATATTTATTTTACAGTTAATACCAACCCACTTTTAGTTCATGGGTCAGATTGAGTTTATAAGAACAGATTGTTGACTTCTGTCCTAGAATAAGGAGAACTATGTATAGTATTACTTCGAGAGCACTGGAGAGATGGTTCAGTGATTAAGGTGCTTTTTTTCTCTTTGTAGGTTCAAAGTTCAGTTCCCAAAACTGACCTGGCATCTCACAACTGCCCATAGCTTTAGTGCCAGGGGATCTAGTGCCCTCTTCTGGTTGCCTAAGTTTCCTGGACTCACATAGCTCCATAAGATCTTGCTGACCCACATAGATTAAAATTAAATACCCATAAATATATACACATAAATTAAAAATTAAAAACAAAAAGATCAAAATCTCTTAAAGATTACTAGCCAAGAAGATTTAATTAATCTCTTTGTAAAGGCTTATTTTTTAAATGTGTGTGCAGTGGTGGAGGGGACAACTTGAACCTGAATACAAGCACCCAAGGAGACTTATTTAGTGGTGTCACTGGAAAAAGAATAGCTTGGTGATCTATGTCTACTTGTATATGTTAAACATATGCAGCACTTCTTCCTAGGAAATACGGTCTCATTATGTAGTCTGGGTTGAAATCAAATTTGTCATCCTCCTGCTTCAGTCTCACAGATGCTGGCTGAGAGCCATGCTATGGATTTCTTCCCATGAAGCTTTCTGTGTCAGGTGCACATCAGGAAAGTGCCTCACGACAAAACAAAAGAGTCCATGTGCTCTGGTTTCATTTCTGATACTAAGATAAACTGCCTGACAAGAACTGACCTGGGGGGGGGGTTGTTTGCTTGTTTGATTTAGTTCACAACTGTAGGTTACAGTCCATCACCCTACAAAGAAATGAAGAGAGGGCCTTGCGGCATCTAGTCACCTCACATCCGCAGTCATGAGAAGGAAGAGAAGGTGGCAAGCCCCATCCTCATGCTGAGCAGCAATGTTCCAAGGCCTGGGTTCCAGGCTGAATAAAAGGGCACAGCACCAGCATTCCTTTCTCCCTGTGTCCCCGACTTTGGAAGCAATGGGACCAGTGGTCTCAGCCTCCTGCCACCTTGCCTTTCCAACATCACGATGGGCCTTACCCTCGAACTGAGAGCCTAAATAAACCCTTTCTTGCTTAAATCGTTTCTTGTCAGGACGTTCATCACATCAATGAGAAAAGGAACTAATAAGCCCACGGTCCCTTCAAGGTAACTGGGAGAGACACCTCTTTGCTTCATTCAAGGGCATCAAACTAAGCCACAGAGAGCACAGGAAAATCCATGTTTCTTCAAAGTCCTCAACAAGATTGTGTTTCGGCTGAAAGTAAAAATAAATGTAGGACTCGTGGGACCGCTCAGTTTAACATGGCCTGCTTTGCGCCAAAGCAGAGCAGCCCAATTTGTTCCACTTTCTCCAAATAGTTTTGCCATAAATTTTTGGAATCTATTTATAAGGTACTCAATCCTTATTTTCCCCTCAGCCTCCCCTCAGCTTGGCCTTTCTCTTACATGATAGAAGGGGCTGACCTTGTGGGATTCGAGTTCTCCAGACCCAAGTCTGTGACTCATATTTTACTTATGTAACTTGAAAAATGTAGAGTCAACGTCCTGAGATCATTTCCCAAAATGCATTTGGAAACCCTAATAGTTTTCAATTTCGTTCTGTTTGGGTGCTTCAGACTCGAAACCAGATTTCTCATAGCTTCAGAGAATCATTACAGAGATTATGTGGGGAATCCCTCTGTAGTTAAAACCCTTCCGTGATGATTAAGGAGTCAGAACCTATTCGAAGAGTCTAGGAGACATTTTAAATGATCTGTTCCATCTATGGAGACTAGATGGTTGAAGAAGTCTGTTAGTTTAAAGGCACCATTTACAGACGTAGGGAGAGAAGCTTACTGATAATACATTGTTTTCTGCTGTGTTCTCATAGGCCTGTAGTGTGGGGACTTGGGTATCAGTCTACCAAAGCGAAAGAGAGCAATCTGATTGCACATGGAGCTTGTAAAATGACGTAACTTGGTGAGTCTCACATTGCAAGTGAAGTAAATTCTTAAGAACTTGGAGTTTACAATACCACGCCAAGCTTATAGGATGTCAGGAGGGTAATGAAAAAATGGAACTGTTCCCCTTGTACTGATGCAGAAAAAGCTATCTAAGTATACATACATGTGTATCTGTGTGTTATGTGTGTATGCTGCATGTGTATATATGCCACACACATATATGGAGGAATATATACATACATACTATACTCATATTTATGAATATTGGAGTGGTTTAATCAAAAAGATATTAACATATACACCTACTTGAGAAAAATATGACCAACAAGAACAATGCAAATTCAGGGTTGCAGTGAAGTCTTCAGGAAATCCCCTTTTGAATCAGATCAAGTACTTCCTCCAGAAGGTTCTTCCTGCATCCTCTGGACATAGGCAAAGCCATGCACAGGACACTCTCTTCTGCATTTCCCTGGCAATGCTGCCCCTTCACCTGTCAGACCTCATGTTAGGTGAAGCCTATTCTATCAATCCTCCCAGGTTACATTCATCCTATATTACATA
This sequence comes from Chionomys nivalis, assembly GCF_950005125.1. Lineage (NCBI taxonomy): Eukaryota > Metazoa > Chordata > Mammalia > Rodentia > Cricetidae > Chionomys > Chionomys nivalis. The sequence goes on along the minus strand of NC_080105.1, from coordinate 52,554,280 downwards.
TTTTCCTGACAAGTTGGGTTTCTTATGCAGACCTACTAAGTAAGATTACAGTTTACTTGCTAAATTCCTGTGAACCAGAAGCCCAGCTAATCCTTCTGTCTCCTAGACCTACATAAAGGCTAGGTATGTGGAGGACAGTTAGAATATGGCAGATGGAGATAGCATAGATGAAGTGGATTGGTCCATATATTCTACCAGGGTACTCACTACAAAGTGAAAGCTACAAAATAGAGTCCTCAAGCATGACATGATACACACACACACACACACACACTGACCTCAGTGAGCGACCTCAGGCAGGCACTCAACTCACCTGGGTCTTAGGTGGTTCACCCTACTGGTGCCTCTCAGATCTCCCTTTTCCAACCTTCATCTTAACAAGCAAAAAGTTGATATCTTTCCCTCCTGTATGTGTGAATCTTTTCTGTCTCAATACCATATCTATTTATAGCTATATCACCTGTGGGTCTAAAGATTTTGCACACATGATATAGATGCACATTCTATATACACAGTTTGTATATGCATGTACATGAATATTTATATATGTGGATAATATATAGGTAGTTGATGTATTTCTCTTATCTGTTTATCTATTTGTCATCTATCTCTCATCAATAATCTACCTATAATCTCTCAGTCTATTTACCTATTATCTTTCCATCTGTCATCTATGTGTTTGTCCATCTTTTGTCTATCATTTATCACGTATCTACCTATTTTTTAACATCTATCTTCTATCAATTGTCTATCATCAGTCATTTTTTCTATGATCTACCCCTTTATCTATAAACTGTTATCTATCTATGAATCTCCACCTATCTATACATCTATCACCCGCCTACCTATCTTTCTATTATCCATCTATTTATCTATCCATAATCTATAAAGCTATCATCTTTCTAACTCTTTATCCTCCATCCCTTTATTACTCTATTATCTAATATATCTATCCATTGCCTTCAGTTCATCAAAATATGTTCATCAGGAAATGACAGTCTCTAAGGCTTTCCTCAATTTCACTGTCACACTATTGCTGGGTTGATACTGTCTCACTGTATACACACTCTAATACTGTAATTTCACAAATGTCAATGTGGCTCCAACTGGCGCATAATATACTGAGCACATAAGGTCTAACAAACCTTTGACTCTGACTTCCGGTGACTCACAAGCCATGAGCTTGCTAACAGAAGGCTGTAGGCATAGCAGCACTGAATTCCTGAGGGAGAATATCCTTCAAGTCTTATCTGGGGTCATCGAAGAAATGTAATTCCTACCGGAGCTTCCTCCAAGTTTCCGCTTTTGAATTAAGTAGAAACTTAAAACAGTCTGAAAGAACACTCATTAAAGTCCCAGGAGCTCAGAACACCCACGGGCAGCAGGGCAGCTCCAGGGATTCACATGTAGTAAGAGCAAGGAGTAGCTGCATTTTCGTTTTTCCTTGTAGGGAGGACCATAGATGTCAAGCTGCGGCTGCCCCCTTCCTGTCATTCTGGCAGAGCTATAATTTTCTATTAATGGATAAGCAGAGTCAGCACAGCATAGTTGTTGGTAGAATTCTTAGAAGCAAAGCTTATCCTAAGCTTAGTCCACATTTTTATAATCCCCTAACTGTTAATATAACAGAAACTCAAGCTGGATTTAGGTAATGTAGATCCTAGCAAACGGAGTCTCTGGAGGTTGGCCACCATGTGTTCACTGCTTGTCAAGAACCTGCCTTGAACTAACAGGGTCAATGAGAGTCAGAGAGACCAGCAGTTTCCCATGGAGCATGCTGACAGACACTGACCAGGAGGGCTAGCCCACAACATAGACAATCCTGAGGGCTAACCTCGACCTCTTCTGAAAAGAAGGGCTAGTATGCACCTAATCCAAGCAAGAGAACAGGCCTGAGTCTTTCTGAGCAGGAGGTCTACCCCATACTGTCTTCAACCAGGAAGGGCTAGGCTATACCTATCCTGCCAAGAAGGTCTAGCCTACACCTTTTACTTTAGCAGTAGGGCTAGCACAGGCTGTCTTTGACCAGACTTTCCTAGAAAGCCTATTCTGTGCCTCACTTGACCAGGAAGGCTAGTCTATGTCACATCCGACTAGGAGGGGATAGCCTGTCTCACCCAGTCAACAGGAGGTTAGTTTAACTGTATGCAGGCAGGAACATTTTGTTACAAAGTCAGTCTAGAAAAGACAGATTTAAGAGAATTAATTAAAGATGTACCTTTTTATTATTAACAATGGCAGCTAAATTGATTAAAATCCATGACCACCTGCATTCTCCTGCTCCATTGTCCATGAATTTTTAATATTCACAAAGATATCCGCTGGATGTAAAACCCCTGGACAGCAAGTGCTGGAACCATCTTGTTCATAATTATGTATCTTCCACACAAGTCAATAACAAGATAAACTTCAAACCATGGTGCTTAGTTACAACTGACTTCCAAGAGAAGCTTAAGGATTTGTTAAAAGATAATGTACCAAACTGGAAAAACATGTCCATTATATGTTACTTTTATAAACAAAATAAAATGAAAAACAAACTAACAGGAACAATAGCAGAGGGCATCTCCATTCCCTGAGACTTGGTCTTGGGGCATGGATGCTATGTCTGCTGGGTCTTCCTCACTGCCCTCCTTAGCCACCCTCCTTGCCTGCCTCCACTCCTCTGTGAATGCCTATTGACTCATAGAATTGTTCTCCACCAAGGACTCCACAGTCTTTCTTCACTGGGATCAAGATAGGTTAGTGATGCTCTCCTTCTCTTCACATTCTGTTCTTCCTAGGGTACCCTGAGTCTAGCAATTGCTACATACCTTAACCCACCCTCCCATCTCATTCTTCTAGTCCATAACTTGTCAGATTGGAACAACAGCAAAAATGAACCAAATATCCACCCATATGCCCAAATGTAAAAACATATCTCTAACCAAAAAACACCACAACCAACTCCAGCTACCTAAATCCCAGTGCAAAAACACAAATATGAACAACTAAGACAACATGCTTCCTCCAGAACACAGAAATCCTTTTGTAATATGCTCCAAGAAAACTGATTTAACTAAAGAATAGGATGATTTCAATATAGCAATTATGAATATGTTCAATATGTTAATATCTTCCAAAATCCTCAATGAAAACTATGAGAACACAAATACTTGAGTTAAATAAGAAAATCCCTTCAAAATATAAAATAGAATTTAGCAAAACAGAATCACTGATTATAAACCTCAAAATGAAAAACTCAAGAAGTCAAAAAGCTCAGAGGTTAGCCTCAACAATAGATTGACATACACGGGAGAGAGAATTTCATGTATTGAAGACAGAAAATAGGTAACTCAGTTTAAAAAAAAATCGAAAAGTCTGGAACACTCTAAAAAGACCAAAACCACAAATAACAGGCAGGGAGGAAAGAGAATAAACCAAAGTCAAAAGCACAGAAAATATTCCTAAGAAAAAATTGAAAGAAGAAAATTTCATAAATCTAAAGAAAGATGCTTATAAAGGTGCAAGAGATATACCAAATCCCAAACAGACATGACAAAAAAAGAATTTCTCCAGGACACATAATAACTGAAATGAAACAAAGAAAGAATATTAAAAGCTACAAGAAAATAGACCAAATCACATGTAAAGGCAGGTTCTTTATAATAATGACCTCTCAATGGAGACTCTGAAAGTCAAAAGGGCCTAGACAGATGTTCCACATACTCTGAGAGATCACAAAGGCTAGTCCAGATTATTATGCACAACAGAACTATCAAATACAATCAAGGGAGAAAGAAAAAGTATCTCATGATAAAATAAATTTAAATAATTTCTGTCATCAATCAAGTTCTGTACAGAAGGCACCAGAAGACAAACTTCAGTCTGACGGGAAGGTTAAGTACACCCAAGAGGAAACAAGGAATAAATAATGCCAGAACCATTAATCAAAAGGGGGACCCCAAATCACAACAGCAAAATAACATGCCTTAATAGATCTGTTTATTAATATCTCTTAATGTTAATTGTATCTTTTCCCACAAGAAAATTACACAAACTAGTAGATTTGATTAAAAATTAGAATCCTTATTTTTGCTGCACACAAGAAAATTCCATCAAGGACAGCCATCACCCCAGGGTAAAAGGATGGAAAAAGATATTTCTGCCAAATGAAACCAAAAAGCAAGCAGGAGTAGCTATTTTAATATTTGACAAAATGATTTCAAACTAAAACTAATCGGAAGATATAGGGAAAGACACTATATATTCATTATAGAAAAAATTCACCAAGAGGATATTGCAATTCTAAGCACCAAACACAAGGGCACCCAAGTTCATAAAAGAAACAAAACTAATATTAGATATTAACCCTCACACAGTGATAGTGGGTGACTTTAATGCCCTACCTCACCAATAGACAGATCATACAGACAAACACTAAATAGAGAAACTCTGGAGTTAAACAGTGTCTCAAATCAAATGGACCTAACAGATGTCTAGAAAACATTTCACCACAATACTAAAGAAGATCCTTCTTCTCAGCATCCTGGGGAACTTCCTCCAAGATCTACCACATATTAGGACTCAAAACAAGTCTCAACAAATACATGAACATTGACTGAAAGAACATCTTACATTCTATCCATCACCATGGATTAATGCTGGAAATCAACAACACAAGCAGCAGAAAGTACACAAGCTCATGGAAGCTAAAAAATAAAAACAGCTTACTCCTAAATTCAATTTGGTCAAGACAAAAGTCAGGAAAGAAATTAGTTTAAGAATTGAAAGAAAATGAAAACCTAACATACCCAAATTCATACACAATGAATGCAGTTTTAAGAGGGCGAGTTCACAGCATTAAATGCCTATATTAAAATCTGGAGACATGTCACACTAATAACTCAGTGATAAACTTGAGGGCTCTAGACAGGAAGAAATCATACTCCAGAGGGCAGACTGGAAGAAATAATGAAACTCAGGGCCGAGAGCAAGCAAAGAGAAACACGGCGACAATGAACTACGAAGAATCGATGAGATGAAGGGTTGGTCATTTAAACAACAACCAACACTGAGAGGCTTTTAGTCACATTAACTAAAAGAAAGAAAGAAGACCCAAATTAATAAAATTAGGGATGAAAAGGGAGAGATTGCAACAGACACTGAGGAAATTTAGAGAATCATGAGGACGTACATTTAAAAAGATCTGTACTCCACCAAACTAGAAAATGTAAAAGACAGGGATTAATTTCTTAATAAATATGGGCTACAAAAGTTAAATCAAGATGACATGTTTAAACAGACTCAACGACCAGTGAAATGGATGCAGTAACTACAAATTTGCCAGCTAAAAAATGGTCAGAACCAGATGGATTCAGAATTTCAAGCAACTAAAGCCACTACTCCTTAACTTACTCTGCAAAATAGAAAGTAAGAATAATTTCCAAATAACTTTTATGAAGCCAACATTAGTGTGATATCCAAACCGCAAACTATATTTTAAGAGACACATATATACAAATATTCTTTATGAACACATGCAAAATGTCTAAGTACAATACTTGCAAACACAACAATAACACAACAAAAAGTTACAAGATCAAGTTAGCTTCATCCCAGAGACACAGGGATGGTTCAAAACAAAATCAATAAACAAAATCCAACGCATAACTAGGAGGACAAAACTCACATGATATCTCATTCGATGCAGAACAGACTTATAACAATATCCAATATCTCTTCGTGATAAAAGTCCTGGGCAGAGCAGGGATAAAAGCGATGTTATCTATTCATAATAAAGGCGATTTACAGCAATCCCACAGCCAACATATACTAAAATGGAGAACTCAAAATATTTCTACTAAAACCAGGGACATGGTCAGTATGCGCACTCTCTCCTTTCTTTTCAATATGGTACTTGAAGTTTAAGATAGAGCAAAACGGCAACTGAAGGAGACAAATAGGAAAGAAAGAAGACAATCTGCTTTTATTTTCAGACAATTTAATCTATACATAAAAATCCTAAAGATAATTGGGAGGTGATGGTACATGCCTTTAATCCCAGCACTCAGGAGGCAGAGGCAGGAAGACTTTAAAAGATCTCCAATGCTGATGGATCAGATGGTTAATAACATATAAAAGGCCATCCTACCAAAAGCAGGCAACAGACAGTGTAATCCCTATCACAATTCCAACACAATTCTTCACAGAAATATAAAAAACAATCTTAAACTTCAAAAAACCTAGGATATCCAAAACAATCCTGAATAATAAAAGAACCACTGGAGGTATCACCATTTCAGATTTCAAATGGTATTGCATAATGATAGTAATGAAAAAAAAACCTTGATATTGGCATAAAAACAGACAAGTTAACCAATGGAACAGAATTGAAGTCATGAGCATAAATCCACTGTCTACACAAAGCTGATTTTTGACAAAGCCAAAAATACGTACTGGAAAAAAGACAGCATCTTCGACAAATGGTGCTCGTCAAACTACATATCTGCATGGAGAATGAAAATAGATTCATATCTACCACCCTGCAGAAAACTGAGCCACAACAGCTTCAAAGACTTCAACATAAGACCAGGCACTGAGTCTGATAAAGGAGGAAGTGGGGAAATAGACCAGAACTAATGGCCCCAGACTTGCTGAACAGGAAGGACACCAAGGCCACAGCACTAAAACCTACCAACAGCTAATAAACAGGACCTCATGAAGCTACAAAGCTTTTGTACAACAAAGGACACCACCATTAAAGCAAGGCCATAGCCTTTAGCTTGGGCAAGGGCCTTTCCCAATTATATATCTGGTAGAGGGTTAGTACCGACAATATACAAAGAACAAAAAGTCTGAACATTGTGCAGACAGGCAACCCAATTAAAACTGGGGTACAGAACTAAGCATACAGTTTTCAAAAGATGAAAAACAGGCGACCGAGAAACAAGTAAAACCACTACCCTTAGTCATAGTGACCCCTGTGACTGTGTTTCCTTCTCCAACTGAGTAAATAACAGATCAGGGAATAGGGAAGACAGAAGCTCACTGTGCTTATTTGGAAAACACACCCTGTGTTAGAAATGCTTTCCTACAGAGTAGGGTGCAGTTAGAGATGAAAAGTGGGCATCGATTTCTGCATCATAAAAAGCTACTTCTTCTCACGGAGAGAACACTGTAACTCTTTCCTCATCAATCTATCCAAGCCGTGAAGTCCGAAAAGCAGCACGGTTGAGTGAGTAGTCCTCCTTAGAGCTACCAACCTCCTCACGCAGCAATTTGATCTTGTTGCTAATCGTTTGATAAACTGTACATTAAGCCATCTTAGAAGCGTATTCTTTGAATCAGCATATTTGTTTCCAGGGATCAATTCCAGGAAATAAAATTTATGAGCCAGAAGGAGATACCTCTTCAAGGCTTTTCAAAAAGTCCTTACTGATGAATTGCTCGTTCAGTAAAATAAGCCCAGGGAAGGTGTTGCGCAGGCACTCTCTGTGGACATGCTTGTGGGTCTTGGAGCTCCTTTCTGTCAGGTGTGACTCAAGGGCTCCTCAGCTTGAAATGCCCAACACACAGGGGCTGCTTCTCTGTCTCCATTCTCAAGTGACAGGGCTTCTGTGGCTCTCTCTGCCACACAATTGAAAACTCCCCTAGGCCTTGGTGAATGCCTATTCTCATGCCCATCTGTCAAGCCTCCCCATCAGGTTCACCCACTCCCTCTCCACACCTAGCCAAAATAGGAAGCACAAAGGAGGCTCCATCATGAAAATCTGCCTTTTGAACTCTTCCCCTGTCCCTACTATGAGATACTCTGTTACTGTAGCCAGGACACTGTCCTGGCCCACTAGCCCCACATACCCATCATCAGCTGTGTTTTTTTTTATATTCCCTAAAGCATTACATTCTTAGAAGATTGCTGTGGGACAATTGTCTGTACCCTGTCAACTATATTTTAAGTAAACGCTGATTGGCCAGTAGCCAGGCAGGAAGAATAGACAGGGTGACCAGGTAGGAAGTAGAGGCAGGGTGATCAGGCAGGAAGTAGAGGTAGGGCAAGGAGAACAGAAGAATTCTGGGAAGAGGATGCAGTCTGTAGTGGTGACCCAGCCACAGAAGAAGCAAATGTGACTGTCTCACCAAATAAGGTACCGAGCCACGTGGCTAACTCAGACAAGAATTATGAGCTAATGTAAGTTATAAGAATTAACTAATAAGGAGCCTGAGTTACTGGGCCAATCAGTTTATAACTAACATAGACCTCTGTGCATTTCTTTGGGACTTAACGATCACGGGAACTGGGCAGGACAGAAAACTCAGTCAACAGCAAATCATCTAGGAGAAAACATAAATTATGGTTTTATGTGTGTGTGTGTGTTTGAAAATATGTTTTTTCAAACCCAGATCAGTTCTTTTTAGTTGGCTGTATGAATGTAACATTCAACTAGGGAGAGAGGCGTAGCCATGTTTTTTGTGTATATGTCTGCTAGATCATTCCCTTTTCAAGATCGCCGGAGATCAAGGAAAATTATATCCAGACAGAGAGTTCATGGGAATGATGGCTTGGCACAGTGTGGGGAGGAAAATGTCCATGGTTTTAGGCCCAACCTCTTCTGGGTCTGATATCATGTAGATCTGTCAGAAACTTCTCCAGTGAGATTTGGGTCCATAGCTTCACCACCAAGACAGCTAGAAACTGTTCCAAACACTGTCCTTGGCCTGTCGTCCCTTATGGGTTCTGGACCACCTGCACTTTTAAATCAAGCTACATTGCTTTCCCACTCTGCAAAGACAATGAGGAAGGAACATTCTTGTTCAAATACTTTTCAGGATAGAACTTAATTTGCTTTTTTTTAAAAAAAAAGTTTTTACATGAGTGTTAATCATGTTCATGATCCCTCTACCCTGATGTCTCTCCTGTTCACTGTCCAATCCCGACCTCTTCTTTTATAATTACTATTACACATAACCACACACACAAACACATGCACGCACATACACACAAATATCTTAGTGAGTTCAACTGTTCATATATATGTACATGTGTTTAGGAGTGACCCCTGGGATTGGATAATTTATCAAGGAGCTTATCTCTGGACATCTGACCTGAGTACTGCCTCTAATCGGAGTAACCTGAGTCATTCTTGCTCTTGCAGCAGCCACTGGTTGCCTGTAGCTCTTCATCTAAGGGAAGGGGCATGTTCACGTCTAGCAGTCACTGTATAGTAGCAGGGATACTGGTTCTCTGAATTCCTGGTCCATTTTGCTGGAAGCAGAACATCCAGGCAAGTCACTAGCCCTCCACACTCAGGTGACTGGATTTCTCACTTTTCTGCTCCCTGGGTGACCATGTAGCAGTGTAGGAAAAGAAATGTGGTCCCCAAAGCCCCGTGGAACTGTTGGGGAGGAAAATTCTGCTGGATTAGAGCAAAAAGACAGGGCGGGGCTACTTCTGAAGTCTCCTGGGGAGAGCAGAAGGGTGGGAGGCTTCCAGCGAGCATCAGATGAGAAGCACAGGGAAGTGTGTTGAGATCCCAGCTCCAGCTGTTTCCATTTTGCAGAAACCAGTTCCAAGGGTCCAACAAGAGAGAGACTCCAGTCAGTCTTTCTACATGCTCCTATCATCTTTTCCTTTCATGCACCTTTGATTTCTCCACATCCCTAGTCTGACCCAGATTTGAAGAAAATATAAACATGAACAGGCAACTCATCCAGCCAGATAACATCAACCATTATCCCAAATTTCTTATGCTTCCTCATTCCTGACTAAGATCTAAGCAGGAGTGTGCTCTGAGCCCTGAATCTCCCCCATTTATTGGAAGCTCAGGAAGTTGGTACCTGGACAGTTGCATGAGTCTTCTGATTTTTTGTTTTATTTTTATGTATGTATATGTATGTGTCTTGTGCATATGAACATGTGTGCAGATGCTCTCAGAATCTACAGGAGGGTGTGAGGCTGGCGCTGGAGTCACAGGTGTTTGTGAGCTCCTGATGTCAGGTTCTCTGGAAGAGAAGCAAATGTTCTTAACTTCTGAGACGACTCAGCGTCTGTGTTTTCTACAGAAATGTGAGAATTTAGCTTCTCTCCAGCTCCATTTACAGAAGAATACAAAAGCTGCCAAGTCATTTAAACAGTAGCAAGCTAACCCACGCCACACAGTCCTTTGACAGTCTCTGAAGCTTATGCCCATACAGTGCACCCTGTAGTAACTCCAGCTCTACCCTCCTCACTAGGTCCCATCTGCCCAGACCCACACTGAGTGAAGGACCATGGGGAAGAATGAACATTAAGACCTTCTAGAGCTAGAAAATACCATATTGAGTGAGGCAACCCAGACCCAGAAAGATAATTATCACATGCACTCACTTATAAGTGGTTTTTAAACATAAAGCAATAAAAACCAGCCCACGAATCACAATCCCAGAGAACCTAGACAACAATGAGGACCCTAAGAGAGACTTACATGGATCTAATCTACATGGGAAGTAGGAAAAGACAAGATCTCCTGAGTAAATTGGGAGCATGGAGACCTTGGGAGAGGGTTGAAGGGGAGGGGAGAGGCAAGAAGGGGAGCAGAGAAAAATGTAGAGCTCAATAAAAATAAATAAAAAAAATAATAAAGTAAAAAAAAAAGAACTTCTGGCCTAAAGCATTTCCCTAAGAAGGAGTTTGAAAGTCAGCTGAGGACAGAAGGTATATGTGCAGTGTGGATCAGCAAAGACAATAGAGATATGATTAAGACCCTTAGTCTACCTTGTGGAGATAATCAATCTAGAGGCTTTTCCTTACCCTGGTATTTTCTCTCATGACCTCTTTGCTCCATAGTTTTCTATGTGTTAGATAATCTACCTCATGATACAGCTGCAGTTAGGGAATATATAGTCTCCACGAAGATCAGAACTGGAAACGACATAATGAATGGACTTGCTGATGGCCAACTTCAGAAAGGAGTCGTTAGCCAGCTGCGGCCCTTCCGCCATCTTCCCACCACTATCTGTGGAGTCATGGCTGGAGGGTTTGTCCTCTGTATTTATTGGGAAGGTTCTCTCACAACCTTGACATCCTGTGATGCAGTTTCATCTCTCTTTTGCACCCTTTGTCCTCCGTTCTGGACTCAAATTGCTTCCAGTTCAGAGCTGTCCACAGATTGTATCCAAAGCATACTTCCCTGTTGGAAGGGCCTTTGAAATTAGGCCCAGGATGTGCTTATGGCAGGAGTCGGGGTGCCTTGTGCCACATTCTAGCATGTTTCCCCCACTGCCTGACAAGCCGACCATGTCTCCTTGAGTGTGTGATTGACAAAACATGCTTTTGTAAGAAGAGTTGCGTCAGAGTCCCCAGATCATGAACATGTCCTTAGAAGTGTAAGCCTGTGGGCGACAATCAGGCTTGGCTTGTCCCTGCCCACTGCAAGCCTTTCTCCTGGACATGGCCAAGTTCAGGGATGTCAGGACATCTTTTGAGCTGCATTTTCATAACAAGTTATAGGTCCTGTTCTTGCTTAAATATAATTGGACATGAAAAAGATCCTCTTAAATTACTTAGCAGACCCAGCTTTCAAACAAATACAAGACTCCTGTTGGTTTTTAAGTATTTGAGGAGGCATGCGTGTGAATGCACATACATGCACTTTTATATTTTGACAGATGAGGAGAATCAAGAGCAGTGCCTCAGCATAGGTTTTTAAGTTAGACTTGAATTTTTCCTGTTGATTTCTAGGTGTGCATATACATGTGCATGGCAACACAGATGGTGATTATGATAACCGCAGGTGGAGGAGGGCTCCAGGTCGTCCCAATGAATAAAGCAGCAGTTCCCCCATTCTTCTCTGATAGTATATGTGTTAAAATATTTTCTATTATTCATTGACTTCATTTAACATGATATAAAATCACCTGATTAAATGATGCCCTCGTGAATGATGTTGAAATGTCTAACATCAATTAAGCAAATGAATTAAGCAAATGAATAACATAATATTTTGATAAAATATTGATGATGGAGTTAATATTTTAGGTTTCACTTATGATATATAAAGTGTGGAAAATGAGGTACACTAAGATTATCTCTTATATAAGCTGAAAACCGAACAGTTCAGGTCGTTTGAAGGATAGCCCAAACTAAATCTTTAAGATTGCTCCATGTGAAATATCAATGTGCGGAAATACTGAGTGGAGAAATATTGGGATATAATTATACAGAGAGAAGAAAACACAACTGCTTAAGATAGTCTTTGATATTTTGGAAATGTCTATTTTCTAAACATTTGCCATACCTGAAACTAAGAAATCTTAATCTAAAAGCACAGGCATGTGATCCTCTAAAGTCAGTATCCCAGGGAGGTGTGATTTGGCCTCACTGACTTCCAATTGTGGGAAACACATGCTTTCAAATCAATCTAATCCATTTACACCACCCGCTGGTATTTTGTGAGGAGGGTTGCATGGGCATAAACTTTGCCACTTGCATAAAGATGATACGCGCAAGTGGAATATCCCAAGTTCGAAGCCAGTGGCTCCCCAAGTCAGCACATCGGGCTCTTCGAATCAGCACGCGCTGCTGCGCTTTCCACTCTCAGAAACACGCTGGAGCAGGCAAAACTCTTAGTTTGCATTCTGCAAATGGCTACGCTAAGATAACAGTTTTTCATTAGAATAAATGTTGGGAAAACTGCAAACAATCAAGGGGCTGCCTGGCCCTTCATTATCTCCTCTTAGGGATATTACAAACACTGCTGAGTCACAAGGAAAAGACGAGCTCACAACTTTAACGATTTGAAATTACATCCTGAAGCCAGTAACAGGAGCCATTCCATTAAGACATTTTTTTTTGTGGCAATATTGGCCAGAATGGTAATGAACATCCACATACCACTATTATCAAATGCACAAGCTCTAATGGGCTTCTCATCACCCTCTCAAACTCTCAGCCTGGGCTAGACTCTCATCAGGCCCCTCATTGGCTCCCAACCACTTGGGTTTTCAATAGAGCAGGCACATCCCAGGGAGGACCAGACAGGTGATTTCCCATGAAGCTAGTTTAATCTCGAAGTGGTATTCTTAAAGACCAATCCATCAAAAAAAAAAAAAAAAAAAAGCAATCCTTCAGCTTGTCCTAGCGCTGTCTGTCCACAGAACAGTGTCTCAGCAGCTTTCTCTGCTTGCTGGATATGTCAAGGGCTGCAGAGCGTGCCCAGGCGTTTAGGTAATCAGGCAAAATTAGGTAACACTACAGCTTCTAAATGTAAAGTGAAGGATTTAAAGCATTTGTCTGCATGTCCTGGAATAGCTATGAAATTTTGCTTGAGGCAAAGTATTTTATATGGGGAATTTAAAGCAAAGCAGAGCAAACCAAAGAAGGAAGAGTTAAATCTTATCCCAGGCCTGGTCCTAAGATGTCAAGGGCAGAAAGCCTTAACCATCTGGGACTTCATCGTGGACTGGAGAAACAAGACAAAGGTTGGTGATTAATTTGTGGTCCAAGGATAGCCATTGAGCAAATTTACTTAAATCATTTATAACAATTACTCATTTCTGGGAGTCAGATGCATGGCCATAACAACATATTTAGTGTCTACACTGCTCACCCCCCCAACACAGAGGTTGTGGTGAGTCTCATGTCTTATTCATGTAGTTCATCCTACAGAGTTAACACAATCTCCCAGCATGGAAAAATCTTAAGGCCAGCCGCATAGCCCACAGAGAGCCTCAGATTGTGGAAGAGAGCAGGGAAACAGAGTCCTGTGGACCTGTGGAGCTTTGGCCTGGAGGTAGACTCGTGACCAGCATGGTACAGTGGTCGATTAGCACACAGCAGCTCTGCAGCGTATCTGGCCATTCCACGGCGCTCACTTCCAGAAAGGAGCTCCAAGCAACAAGGCTGCCTTCCCAGCTCCATGCACAGCGAGGACACTGAAGTCAGTGGCTGTCTTCTAGGTGTGATCAGAAGGTGCATGATGCCCTATCACGCATTCTACAATTAGAAGGCCATGGTGTGGCCTCAGAAACAGTGGCAACTGTGGGTCACAACCCAGAGCTCAAAGTCTGGGGAGGCTGTGTCCTTCAACAAACTTAGGTCCTTATCATTTGTTTTCCTGTACTTCTTAGACCTAGAGTTAGCAGCATCTTTTCTTTTAATTTTTCATTTTACAGAAAAATGTGTATGAGTATGCTGTGTGTGTATTTTTCTACAAGTGCATGTGGTTTATATATGTCTGTGTACGTATGTGCGTTGTCCACCTTCCTAGGAGGCCAGGAGAAGGAAAGCAAACTCACTGTTGCCTCTGCTAAGAGGTAGTAACTCCTATCATGACACCTTACACTCAGGATTTAAGCACCCCAAACATCCAGCTGATCAAAGTTGGGGTTAGCTTTTTATCATGAAGTTGTTGGGGAACATAATCTTTGCCTCCACAGAATTCTCCTTTAAAGGACATGGAGCGTGGGGGCCCAACAAAGCTGCCTTTCACAACACCTTCTGTTGACTGACTGCTGTGTTCTCTGAGTTCAGTTCTCTGAGTTCAGTTTATCTTTTTTTTTTTTTTTTTTTTTTTTTTTTTTTTTTTTTTAGAACAGCTCACAAACAGGCAGCTAGGACTAAATTCTCAGCAACTAGTTAGATGGCTACCAAATCCGTACAGGAATGAGAGAGGGGAAGGAGAGGGGAAGAGGATAGGGAGGAGGAAGGGAGGATAGAAGAAGAAAAGAAAGGAAGAAAGGAAGGAGGGAGGGAGGCAGGGAGAAAGGGAGGGAGGGAATTGAGGAAAATGAAAAGAAAAATAATCACAAAAGACTTGTAGATTTTAAAATGAACTACAGTAGAGTTTAGAAAATGAACAAGGTTTGGAGACATTTGAATCTCAAATCTGCAGGAAACAGCCCCATGATACTGTATGTTATTTTACTTTCAAAATCAATTAGGCGGACAACTGGGTTTTTACATTTTGTGGGCAATCCATGAATTTTAATTATTTGTTTTTCTAAATGATTTACAAGTGTTCCTGCGCAAAAACAAACTAGTGATTAATCAAGCCGAATGTCAGCTTATCAGAGAGGCTTAATGGCAATTAAGGAACACCAATATGAATATGGAGAAAGTATATATTTCCAGGTATGTTAATTAAACACGTAGTTATTACAACAATTAAGGCCATGTAATTATTTTTATTCCAAGGAAAAATACAGCAGCCTGTTCCTAGTGGTGTGGGCTCAGGCACATATTACTGGGGCTTTCAGCTACCAAGGCGTCTACACTATAACTAGAAAGAAAATATTGACTCTGGAAGAGAAGACTAAAAACCATCACAGTAAGAATAGGGATTCAGCGTGTCTCGGGACTTTGAACATCCTAGAGTAAGCAACATAGGAAAAAAATCTAGAACAAAATGGCACTTGTTTCAAATTACCAGCTAGCCCGCACACCTACATCTGCATGGATTCTTTGGCTGTTCTGGATCATAGTTACGAATGCTTTTCAGAATATCCTGAGTGCTGGCTATGAATGCATTCCTAAGAGGGATCCATGCTGTGAAATGCTAGAGACAGAGAGCACATTTAATTACTTAAACATGGGCGACATCCAGCATTTGAAGAGGACTAAATTATCAGGGGTCCCGTTTTCTAACAAATTGCAATCAGCTGAAGCAGGTAGGACATCAAAGGGAGCACCCTGAGGTTTTTGTAGCTGAGCTGCTTCTGTAAGGTTGAGACCAGGGCAGCTCCTGACTCCACATCAGAGGAACTTACCAGCACAGGGGAGCTGGCCGCAAAGAGGGAATTCAGGGACCAAGAATCAGACATCAGTTGTGTTCTCCGCCACATGCCTGATGTTCACTTGCTCTCAAAGGCCCAGATGGGATTAGCAGGATGATTTGCCCTCTTCTTGAAGTCGTTCTAAGATCCCAAGTTTATTTTTTTCTTATTGTCTTTTCTTGCTTTGGGGTAATGTTATGGCCACAATAGTCCTGTCTCTCCCCAGACACACAAGCTGAGGGCTTGTCTTAAAGGTGAAGTTGTTAGATGCTGGGGCCACTGGGACATGATAACGTTTCTTGATTTGTACCCCAGAGGGAGATCTTGCTTCTGTCACTATGAGACCTGCACCATGAAGACAGTAGCTATCATCCTGACTTGGAGTCTTTGTGAAATATTAAAAATGCCTTGGACTTGGAATTCCCAAGTCCAGAATTGTGTCTTTGAGCTGCCTGGGGTTCGTACATCATTAAGATTGTCAATCCAACTAAACTAAAATAAGTAACAAGACTTAATCTTGCTGATGTGTACTAATATTTTAAAAGGAATAAATAAAATTTAAGTAGGAAATGGAAAGCAAATTAAGTACTGCTATTTGTTTTATGCAAGAACTCCATTGCTCTCTGTTAGAGACACGTTCTTACCACATGCTAAATAAAGTGCACGTAGCTCTCAAAGCTGAATAATTTTTACCAGCTTCTAATGATATCCTCCGAAGACTCAGCATGGGCTACAGTACAAGGCTGCCTGCTAAGGCATGTATGGTCTTGTCCATTCCCCATTTATCCTGTGTTAAACTGATCATGATTAACAGCAATGCAACCACCTACGTACGGCCGAGGTTCTGGCAATGGCTATGGAATGTAGTAGACAGCTGACTCGTGTCAAGTTAGGCCATAAATTAAATCATCTCATCCCACTTGCTCCGGTACAAGCCCATATCCAGATCAAAGCCCTCTTGCACCCTGTGAATAGAGGCTGCTGACAAAATCCCTTCTTAGGGGAAAGCTCACACCCATTTAACTAAAACCAGACAAGAGAACGTGAAGGAAGGAGTGACATGTACCCCAGCTTCCAAATAAATGGAGGAGGGAGTGACACTGCTGACGAGTGCAAGGACAAGTTGTACAGACCAGAGACAAACGTCCAAGCACGACACTACTGGTTTTACCCACAGAGCAAACACACATCATGGGGCCAGGCATTTACTCACAAAGCAGCAATAATTGTGAGGCTTGGCCAATTTGGTTGAACTCTCAGACATCTGCACATCACAGTGGACAGAAGACACTCAGATTTTTTTTTTTTTACTTCAAGGTTCATGACCACTGGAAATAACTACCAAGGAAGAGAAGTTGTGGTTTAATACCAAGAAGGCCACGAATATACCTGACAAGGCCAGCAACGCAAGGCCTGAGCACCTGGCCAGGCAGCCTCCTTTTGAAGTGGACATGTTTCTCAGTCAGGCTTGAGAGCTGTAGCCCATAACTGCCATTCTAACTCATGGGGACCGCTCAGATATTCTTAAATTCTGTGCAGAGGCAGTGCTTGCAGGCCAAGAAGGTTTTTCCATAGCTCATAACTTGGTGCTGTTTTGGGGGAATAGTTATTGCATACAGTCAACCTGGAGGCCAACATTGTGACTCTGAAATGTTGAGCCTACAGTGAACACATTCTTCTAAACACTTCCCTGTTGGGAGAACTGGAACGTACTTGAAACTAAAGCACTTCCGGATGATACCATAAGTCAAACATTTCAGAAAATAGCATCTACAAGACAGCAGCCTAATTCATAGAATGAAATTATGGATTTCTATTTAAGCGAAGTAAAATTGCTTAAGAATCACATACGCATCCTCATACATACTTATATACACATTCATACACACGTATTTATAGCTTTATATTTGCTTATCTGTCTATCTGTTCTATCTCTTTATGTGTGTGCGTATACACACACACACACACGACAAACTTTCTAAAGTACCTAATAAAGTGATATTTCAAAATTTCTCTTTTGCTTTTCATGGCATCTTAATTCAGTGGTACTATGTAGAAAATACATATAATTTTAAAAAATTGAAGAGTCATTTCCATCACTAAACAACTGTCAGTTTTAAACACTTCAAATCCCTTCATATTTTATCATCTCTCAGGCCAACCTTTCTCTGATTCTCAATCCTTTAATTAAGTTCTAATCTTCTAAACATGTATGAGCTTGGGCAGCCTTCAGGGTCTAGCCTAGAGCTTTCTGAGTGCCCATTTGGATATGTCTTCCCAGGATATGTGGCCCATCACCTCCATGAGCACCCGCAGAGGCCAGTCTCTCAGCCCATGCCTCCGTTATGATCCCTGCGATGATATCTACTCCCTCATCTCCAAATCATGCTGTAGCTACTTAATCAGAAAGCGTGAACACACTGAGGAACACATGCCGAGGAGATAGTGCTATCTGTCCCTTAAATGTCACAGCTAATAAGTGCATGTCCTTCCACTCTAACGCCAGGAGTGCGGAGGATGGAAGGTGCACTAGGAAGAAGGGAAGGGACCTTTGAAGTTCCCTGTAGTCCCTTAGTGTCACCATGATGGGGACAGGAGCCCCCTGCTGAGAGACGTTTCTCTCTAGCACATGCTCAGAATCAGCTCCCATGAAGTGTGAGTCTTGTCCCCATAGAAGCAACCCGCCCCACTTCTCTATTTTTGGGCTTTCATTCCCAGCTATTACCCAGCTGGAGTGTCTTCAAAATCATGTCATTTTCTATTTTTTTTCTTCTTTCAAACAAATCCATTTCTCTACTCTCAAGAATTCTGTCCGTGCTTTTGCTTGCTTCTCTAACTCCACCCTCCATATGAGCCAGCCAAGGACAAGCCCTGCAACCTAAAGAAACCTGACTTTATGAATCCTGTTCCTTCTCATGATTGCACGGGATTCTCTATGGACACCTTCCCTACTGTTCCCAGGCCCTCAGCTCTACTGCTTGATGTGTCCCAGTCTTCACGAAACACTTAGGACCCACATGCAGAGTGAATTGATAGGTACACTCTTCATAAACTATAAAATGTTAAATTTTTATAAAATATAAATTTATATATATACAATTTTATAAGATATATTAAAATATATACATATATTCAACAGATTTTTTTTTCTCTTTGGAAACACAGTTAACTTGGAAACAGAGACCTCGGCTTCTGCCATCTTCTGTATTCCCCAGGGCACTGAATGTCAGGATCTGCATGGAGAAGCCACTCAATAAATATTGACCCAGAGCCTGCGATGGGCTTCTTTTCGAACTGCAAAGTGCCCTTGGAAATCTGATGTGACTAATGGTCCCTCTGCTGACCTCTGAGCCCTGCTCACCTGGAGCCTGTAATAACAAAGGGCTTCCCATTCTATGTGTTGAATCATGGGCTCCAGCAACAACTTGCCTAGGGAACCCGTGAAGAAAGAGACTAACTGGGACTGTATTAAACCTAAGGGATCTGCATCGGTGCCTTCACACTGTGCCTCCCACCCAGGTGAATTTAGACGGTGCATTTTGGAGAAGATCTGTCTACAGAACAATAATGGGATTTTCCTGTCACCGCTTGCAAATGCAGTACCCTAAGGCCAGGAAAATATGGTGACTGGAATTTGATATGGCTGGTCACATTGCAGCCACTACCAGAGAGCAGAAAGAAAATGGCAAAATGGCGGCATTTGCTCAGCTTCCTTCCCTTTTATTATTTAGTCTGAGACACCAGCACCTAGAATGGTACCACCTAAGGCTAAAGTGGGTTTCCTCCCCACTTCGGTTAATCTAATCAAGATCATCACTCACAGGCATGCCCAGAGGCTAACCTCCTCTGAATAATCTCTCACAGGCACTCCCAGAGTCTTGCCTCTTGGTGATGATTCTACATTTACCAAATGATTGTTCAACCAACCAGCCTGTCTTCTCTCCATGACCTGTGTTCTATGCAACTGCATGGCCAGACACGTCTGTCCTTAGGACTCTAGAAGTAGTGCCTGGTTATTTAATCCCAAAGTTCATTAAATCAGATTCTGCTAGGTTGTAGGATTCCACCCATGGCATTCTAAACTGCCTCATGATCTCTGTCTGTGTTGCCTATAGTGAACCTTGAATCAGCACTGTAAGCCTGTGGAACCGGCTTCCTGTCTCATCATCTGATCTGAGCAGGGTGTCTTGGGGCAGACTACCTCATTCATTCATCTAAGGCATCAATGATTTTCACGACATCAGAGTGTTTGCAAACCACTGCTCTCTATCTTATTTATTTTATGCTGGTAAATAAATATTATTACTTCTTGGTTTCAAAAATGGGGGTGTAGAAATTCTGATGATCCCCGTTATTCATCATACTGGGAAGATTCCCCTGCTTGTTCCCATGCTTGCTAAAGCCTTTCAGCTCTGTGAGTATCCCTTCCAGATGAGAATTATCACCGCCAAACAAGTGATCTATCAGTCTCAAACTCCAGTGAAGTCCAATTTTGAACTGAAAGATTTTTTATTTTTATTTAAATATATTTGTATGTACCTATGTGAGTTTATGTGTACCACATGTGTTCAGGTGCTCACGGAATCTAGAGGCTATCATATCCCCAAGAACCGGAGTTACAGGTGGTTGGGAGATCCCAGATGTGGGTGCTGGGGACTGAACCTTTATCCTCTGAATGAGCACTAAGGGTTTGTAATTGCTGAGCCATCTCTCTAGCTCCAGTTCTGAATTAAGAACAAGCAAGGATGCCCTTCCCTTTCTCAGCATCTCCTCATGGGTACCCTGGCCCATTTATCCCACATCTTGCTATCCCCCTACCAGTTTACCCCCACTTTCATCTCAGCATACTTCTGTGGTATGGACTTGTGTCACAGTCCGCTACACCTCTCTGAACCATCCCATTCATCATACTCACAAGATGTCCTTCCTTTTGTTTTCCTGGCATCAACTAAATCAAGCTGACTGTACCTATGGAAATTCCCAACCTCCCAAGGCTTGTGAACTCCTAAAACAGCAAGTCCTCAGAGTTCAAGTAAATACCCACACCCCCAGTGTTTTTTACTAGCAGGAGTGAGGAAGCTACTTCACTAACATGCAAAGAAGATGAGCTGTAGTTAATTAACTTATTATCATTCTAAAAGTTGCTCAAGCTACCATGATATCCTTGTGACAGGCTCAACAAATGCTTGGGATGAATTTAAACTTAGATAAGGGTGCATTGTGTCCACCAGGTCTACTTTCACCGAGGAAAATTCAAAACAAGATTTGAGTTAATACTGAAGAGAGAATAAGATTCAATCAAATTTAATAGTTGCGTCCAAAGTCAATTCAAACTCAAATGCCCAAGGATGTGAATCCTTTCCATTCGCAAGGCCTAAGCGGCCACTAAAGATCTGTCTTCAGAACACAGGGAAAACTCGCTTTGTAGAACACATCCTAATCACTTTCTCTGATGATGTCTATCCTACAACTGCAGTGAAAGGCACAGATCAGAACCAAGGACAGAAAGTATTTAACTCCACACAGGGACAGCTTTGACCCTGGCATTCATCTCCTTGTCTCTCTCTCCAAGCCTAGGCACTACGAGTTTTATTACTATACATTAACTACATGTGGTCTTAACCTCATAGAACACAATCACACGTTACACAAGATGGTCTCTAAATGACTTCTGCAATACAAATGCTTCCAACACACCTTACCACGAATCCCCATGTCAGGAACATGTTCTTTGTATTATTAGGTCAGAACCCCAGTCTGCATCTGGACTGCCCTGGGTCTGTCTATTCCTCACTAGTAAATATCCAGAGCAATTCAGTTTGAGGGCTACGTGAGTAATTGCAAATATTTTATGTGACATGTTTGGGAGAGAGCTGTTTTTATCATACCAGGATACAGAACAGAGAGTGGGGTGCCTGCTCTTCCGTACTTTCCTTCACTCTTAAATGTGTGAATAAATATGTTAATATGTGTGAATAAAAGAATGAATCAAGCTAAACATGTTCCTATATATGTGTAAATGCACAAGTGTAAGTATTATATACACACATACATACGGTCTCATATATATATATATATATGAGATTCATATATATATATATCACTAGTCAACTTACTTTCTCTGTGTGTATACGGAATAGCAAGGTATATAAATCTAAAATTCCTTTTTTTAGCTAGTTTCTGAAAAGAAGTTGATAATCTATGTGTTGTATGGCTAAGTAATTAGGACACAGAAACACACAAATACCATTTGTATAACCTTTAATTTGTTATATGTTCGTTAATATTTGCATTTAAACCTTCAGCAAAGTTATTTCTAATCTGTTCACGTGCAAACTATAAAAAGGCTTGGAATGACGAAAGCCCAGATTAATCTATCAAAACTCTTTGACGGTTTTAGCACTTAAAGAAATAATGCAAACACATGCTCGATTGCAATGCAGAGCTTCATATCACATAACTAAGACATTCTGTCATTAAAAACTAATTAAATTCCTTACATTGACAAAAGTGGAGGAAGTGATCCAGATGGAATTTTACTTCTCATACTGTAAAAACAACATGTGTTTGGGTGAAACTTTGCTTCCTCATACGGCCATGGAGGTTATTTAGGTTTCTAGAGGCACGGGACTTTGCATTGTATCACAAACTTCTGCCCAAAGTCTCACTCTTTTCTTAACCAAATGGTCACACCCATGCAATTCCGTAGCGAATAGGTTGGGTCTCTAACTTTCGCTGACAGGGAAAGACCTCAGGCTGCATCTGAGTCATGACACTGCTTGGCTGTATAAACCACAGACATCCCTGTGACTTCCCTGTGTCCCGTGCTTCCTGACAATAAACAGGACCATGTATACTTGAAGCTTTGAGATTCTCAGAAAACCCTTGCCCTGAGCTTCCATTGTCTTCTCCTTGAAATATGGGCAGAAATATTTGCAAGTTAAATTGCAGGCACTGCTTGGGGGTCTAAGATCTGTGCAACCACATTGATTTTGAGGTGCTTATGCTAAAAGGTCACACGTTGAATGCTGTCATCCAGCACAAGCTAGGGAACCCATAGTAAAGGCAGGGCCATGGAACTTGGCTGGAATTACATTACATACTAGAAAAGCTACGGATTTAAAGTCAACAGAAGTGACTGTATGGCCTTGATCGCACAACACATCAAAACATCACTGTCCTGAAACCGTTTAGACAAATGATGTTCTGAACACTGGAGCTGGTGCCACATCTGAAACCCGCACACTCCCAAGTGAGAGATGAGTTCTGTATCAGCTTCCTCTGTCAGTGGAGTCAACCAACCACGAGACAAAAATCTCCTTTTTAAAACGGCTTTTATAGCTGGGCCTGATGGTTTATGCTTATAATGCCAGCCCTTGGCAGGCTGAGGCAGGAGGATGCTGGGATCAACGCCAGCCTGGAATACAGAAAAAAAATTGTTTCATATATAAGTATTAAACCAATACTAAATGTATAGGTAGTTTCTTTTTCTTTTTATCTTGCTTTGCAGACAAGGAATGAAACAGCAGTTTACACAGCATTTGCATCTCACAGAGGACATCAAGTAACAGTTTCCTCTGAGATTGGAACATTCCATCCTGCAAGGAAGCTCTTCAATTGGGAAGGTAAAGAATTCAAAAGAGCTTCAGAGAGTCCCTAAAAGTGACCAGATTCTCTAGGTCCCTCCCTGCCAGAGGAAACAATCAAATCTGAGAGTCTTTTCCACACAGAAGGAAGCTGAGCTTCAGGGAAAGTTGTCAGACAAGCCAAGCTGCAGAGAAGACTCTGAGACCAGACCTTCCCAGAAGCAGAAACTGGCTGGGGAACCTGGAAGACGTTTAGAACAACTGAGGTACCTGGAAGGGGCACTCTCCAACCTGTCGAGATGCCTGCAGGCTCGGCACTATGCTCCAGGCTTTTGCGAGCTGTCTCCCATGCAGGGGTGGGCCTTCGTGGCGCAGCTGTCTTTGAATCATTTTTTGTTCCTGTAAAAACCCTCACCTATACTGAAATTACCTAGTACAAGTGAGAAGGAAACACTGAACATGCAACAAACCCGCTTAGGAGTTTATTAGAGAGGGCGTGCACAGGCCTGAGAAGTTAGCGCGCTCACCCGAGATGGCGGGTCCAGCTTCTAAAAACTGTCTAGCGCATGCGCACAGGGGGTTGACGTGGCCACACCATACGCAGATGATGGGCTCACGCATGGCATGCACGCAACGGCTTGGTTGAGTCACACGTGGATCACACGGGGTGGGAGGGGGCTTTTAACATCCCCGGGGGCCATTAGGTAAGTCTGCCTGAGGGTTTGTCTGCACCTGCATGACCCCTAGAACCCAGAATTATCAGCCTTATGTGGGTGAAATCATTACATATACTCTTCTACGTGCTAGTTCCAGGACAGGCTCCAAAGCCACAGAGAAATCCTGTCTCAAAAAAAAAAAAAAAAACAAAAAACTTCAATGGTTCACCAGGATGGACTTTGATCTTTGATGGTGTCTGTACTTTGGTCTGTCATGGGATCAAGGGATGCCTATCTGGGGAGGTAGGGTAGATGTGTATGTTGGGTCAGCCCAGGAAAAGTTTTGTCTATGGCAATTTATCTGGAGCTAATTTAAAGTACATAGGGGGAATCTGTAGAGATTATATGCAAATACTATACCACTTTATTTGAGACGTATGTGAGGGTCCCAGAACACTGCCTACAGGTACCAAGGGACTTCGTATTGACATTTTAAAAAGCTGCTGTGACAAATGGTATTTCACTAAAAAAGAAAAGAATCTAAATTCCTGTCTCACCACACACACATACACACACACACACAAAAAAAAAAAAAAAAAAAAAAAAAAAAAAAAAAAAAACTATATCCCAGCGGGTCCTATAAATAAATTTAACAACCACTGTCATAAAACTCTTTAGAGAAAACACAGGCATAAATTCTCATAAGCACAGGACAAGCCATCATTTCTTTCATATGGCACTTGATGCATCCCCTCGGCAACAAAAGAGGACCAAGGGGAGAGGAGACAATGTTGATGCTTTTGAGGTGTTTGGAGGCCCAAAACTGTGAGCCTACTCCACCTCGACTGGAAGTCAGAGAGTCTGAGGTTGATCACAGGTGGTGAGAATAGCTGTAGCTACACACCCTGTGTAGTTACACACCCTGTGTAGCTACGCACCCTGTGTAGTTACACACCCTGTGTAGTTAGTTACACACCCTGTGTAGTTACACACCCTGTGTAGTTACACACCCTGTGTAGCTACGCATCCTGTGTAGTTACGCACCCTGTGTAGCTACGCACCCTGTGTAGTTACCATGTGGTTACTTGGTGTCTTGGACAGTAAGATGCCCACAGAGGTGGATCCACTCCACCCTGACCAAAGGTCAGAGAATTCAAGTACGGTGCTGCCATCCCTTTTGAAATAGGAGGTTTGACCTAGGGAGTGGCTGCCCTCAGGATACTTGGTCTAGGGTAGGTTTGCTGCCTAAACAACAGAAGGCTTTCTTCAAGAAGACTTGATGTCTCAAGTGTTGGGGCAGAGACTGTTCTGGGTGTCCTTTGTATCATGTTAAAGCAGTCTTTTGCCTTCTTCCCCCTTTTGTATTGGGTAGAAAAGTATATGGAAAATTTGACATGGGTGAACTCAGAAGTAAGAAGAAGAATTCAGCAGCCAGTATTCACTGAGTTGTCCTTCCGTTATTATCCTGTGTCTCTGTGATTCTTTCTCATCTCTGTTCCTCCTACCTAACTTTTCTAAGCCTTATGTCCCTTCTCTGGAACATATAAACTTGCCATGGCTAGGACTGTGGCAAAAGTCATCCCAAAAAGGTGGCTCCTGACAAAGGTGCAAAGATTGTCACGAAGAAAGTGGAAAGACAAATCTACATCCAGAGAAATAATCACACATGATAACTGCTAAGGGTGTGTCAACCAGCTTTCTTATGGAACTCTAACATCTCAAAAACAATCAAAAACCACAAGGAATAAATGGGCTAAGGATTTGAACAGACATCTCTCCAGAGAAGATGTGCAAATGAACACATTAATTATACGAACAAGAGTGCTTCATGTAATTAATCCCTAGTGAATCAACTTCTAAAACACTAATGAGATACTACGTCCTGCTGACTAGCAGGGCAGGGACCAGACAGATCATGGCGGATATTGGCAAAGATGCAGAGAAACAGACAGCAGGGAGTTTGGGTAGTGAAATATTATAGATAGTCCAGGAAAACCTTTGTCTCTTCCAATGTTTAAAAATGTTATTTTGTGACCAAAAACGTCCAATTATCTATCCAAGAGAAGTGGAAACATACACACGCATTATTTAGGATATCCAAGATGTGGGCACAATTTCAAATACATGAAATACAGCACAGAGTATGCATAAAGAATAGGATCTTGTCAGTGATAGAAAATAAAAACATACAGAGGCAGGAGACATTCTCTGAACATTCAGAAACATTCTACGCTCATGCCTAAAGAGACGGCTCAGGGCTTAAGAGTTGCTCTTGCAAAGCGCCTAGGTTGGAATCCCAGCACCCACATGGCAGCCCACAACCCACCTGTAATCCCAGCTCCTGAAGAGCCCATGCCCTCTTCTAGCCTTCACAATCACCTGTGTGTACACACACGCACACACACATACAGACACACACACAACTATTTAACAAAATAAGAAAAGAAAATAACACTATGCTGAGTGAATGAGAAATCACAGCGTAGGATCCTATGGATTTGCAGGATCTAGGGACAGAGGCAGAGAGAAAAGCAGTTACTTGGGCAGGTCCTGCCTCCTTCCCATGGTGAGGAATAGTTCAACATGAAATTGTAAGTACAGAGATCGAGTGATTTGTACGCTCTAATTGGGCGAACTTTGGAAGTCATAAAGTAGATCCGTTTAAGATGCAACGTGTAGTATCTTTGGATGCTGCCACATTCAGCATTAAGGTGTGTGTAAGAGGCTGGTAGCAACTGCCAAACCCTTAAATGTTACCTCCATGGAGAGGGGGTGAGGGGGCCTGCATGTCAGGAATCTCCTATGCTTTTCCATTTTCAAATAGCACCACCATTCATCATGAAGCCTCCATGATACTATGCATAATGTATGTGTGTCTGTGTGTGTGCGTGCGCACACGCGCGCACGCACACAAAGAGATGGTTAATGGAAATATTTAAAGCTTCACTTAAAAATAAATCTTCATCCTCTTACAAATGCATTCCCATGAACACCACCAGCTCTGAGCATAGGCGTCCATTATATTTCTGTGAAATTGCTGTGAGGTCACCCATGAGGCCTCATAGGGCATGGATTTGTCAACATCATTTTCTCGTCTGCATATGGAAAATGTGGGGTGATCTCAGGGTGTGTTCCCCGGTTATTTATACAATCCCCAGCCCTCAGTAATCAAATAGTCAGGAACTGTCATTGTACACTGCTAATTGTGACACTTCAAAACTCAATAAGGCGAAGCTCTTGATGACTTTCTTTAATTTATTTTAATTAAAAGATACCCCAAGAGGGCAATTCACATGCTTGGAGGTCACAAGTGTCACTCCTCTTGCTAGGGCTAAAGAAGCAATTGCTCATTTCGTTCTGGACTGAAGTTTACCTCTGAGAATCCATGCAGTCAGCTTCCAATATAGGTTTCCAAAGGCTATGATCAAGGAGAGCAAGTATACTGGACAGACTTAGCACAGAAAGACTTGAAAATGAAGAAAAACAGTTCATGATAATTGTGTGATTATAATTAATTTTTAACGAGGAAAGTCAAATCTAGGAAAACAGAGAGTACTTTAGAAGAAGAAGAAAATGCCAGCATCACCTGTGTTCATTGCAAGTCATGGCACTTCTCGGGACAGATGGAAAGAACTCCATTCTAAACATGGCCACAAAAATACCAGGCCATTTATTCTTTAAGACTAATTTTTTAATTAAGTGTTTGGTGCACACTGATGTATGAATACTTCTATTTTATAAAGTCGAGTTTATCAGGTGTTGAAAACCATGATGCAGCAAACAACACGGGACAGAAAAGATGGGAAACAATAACTGGACATTCAGACTGAAAGAGACAGTGAAGATGTTGGATGCTCTCAGTGGCCACAGACAAGAAGGGACTGAGCAGAGAAACCTCCAGGCCGACAGAGGCTATTGCTAGAGAGAAAGCCCTAACTAACGTAGGGGTCAGTGGAGAACCCAAGGCCTCCTGAGACCACTAGAGCCGGAGGATATGAGCCTGGAAGGGAGGTGGGATAGAATAGCTTAGAGTTTTGTTGACTAGGAAGAGGCACTGAGATGGGGTTCAACTTTAGATTGGAAGCCCTTGGAGAGTCCTAGTAAAAGTGGGTGGAGCATATCTGATTGACATTTGCAAAACATCTTTTTGTTCTTACGCTAAGAATGACTCTCATAAAAACTACAATAAACATGAAAACCAGTTTCCAAGCTATAGACATAGGGGTTTGGTCTAGGAGATCATTAGAAGATAAGACCCCCCTCCCCAAATATCAGTTCAAAGCACTTAAGTAGCATTAAAAAGCATACTTTTTTGAGTCTGGCTGAAATTCCATTGTTTCTTAAAGGAAGAAATATCAAAAATGCATAGTAATTAAGAGCCACATACAAAATAAAGGATATTTATTGAGGATTTCTCAGAGAAAGAAAAGTAATGCATTATGTAACACAAGTGACCCACTATAATGAATTTTGGAATAATAGACTTGATCACTTTATTAATTTCAACAATTATAAAACAATTACATGCCATTTGGCTATGAATAAAATTATCAAAGTACAATCGTGGACCCAATTGCTGTCTTTCTTTAATGAATATTTTATAATCTCTTTTTCATAAAAATGTAATCACTTTACAGTAAAACACGCATAATTCAAAAGAGAGATGAAAGGCGAATTAGGAAGACTATAACAAAGACTGGACCGGTCTTGGAATCTGCCTGTAAATGTTTTATTGTGGCCATTGGCCCAGTTAGCTCAGATCTTCTAAACAGCCAAAATGCAAAGGAAAGCGATGTCTGCTCACAGAATTCTCCAAACAATAGACTCAAAACACAGCATTTCCTCCCTGATACCCCATACTAAGAAAGCAGAAGACAGGTACAAGAGAGTGGCTTAGTGTTTAAAAGCACTGTCCGCTCTTCCAGAGAACCCAGATTAGATTCCCAGCACCCACATTACAACTCACATGTCTCTAACTCCAGCTCCATGAGATTCACTGCCCTCTACCGGCCTCCACAGAAAATGCATATACATGGTACAGGAGTACACATGCAGGCAAAATGCTGATACACATACATCTTTAAAAAAATTTTTTAAAGAGGAAAAGAGAAGAATTTGTGGAAATCAGCACCGTTGTGCACAGGAGAATGTGTATCCCACATGGCAGGTAGGGTTCAATGGTTGCTCAGCTCACATTGACCTTGAGCAGTTGGCTCAGGTAGGCATCAGGGAAGAGGCAAGAACACTAGCACCACCATGCTGATGACTATTATATGGAGGACAAACTTTCGACTTGACATCGTCATCTCTAAGACACCAGCATCCCTTGGGGGAGCAGTACTCATACCTCCATGATAGTTGTCCAAATGCCAGGGTGGTAGTAAGGAACTGCAGATGGGAGGAGGGAGATAAGGTACGATGTTGGTCAGGATGCCAGCGCTGGAGAAATGACCTTCAATTCTTCCATTCCCACCACCTCCAGGAGCAGGCATCAGCTTAGCCTGCTGTCTATGGGCCCCTCACCAAGAGCAGGCATTAGCTTAGCCTGCTGTCTATCTGCCCATCACCAGGAGCAGGCATCAGCTTAGCCTGCTGTCTATCGGCCCATCACCAAGAGCAGGCATCAGCTTAGCCTGCTGTCTATCTGCCCATCACCAAGAGCAGGCATCAGCTTAGCCTGCTGTCTATCTGCCCATCACCAAGAGCAGGCATTAGCTTAGCCTGCCATACTTCTACTGGACTCCACTCTCTTTTTTCCTCTCATGCTTCTGAAGAAAACCCTGCAGTTGAGCAAGTATTCTCTGCAGCATAAAGGAGTTCTGGCTTCTCTATTTTAAACAGAAGAATTGTCTTTGATCCACTTCTCAGCTGAGTCTAGTGTCTACTTAGGCTGGAAGGAAATCCAGGGCACCTCAGCACGTGTTGATACTTTCCTGTCTTGTTCTTCTCCAGTCTTTGTAAGATTCAAGGGTCTAATGTGTTGCTTCTAATCTCAGAACCCATTCCCATGCATTTTGTGTGGGCTGTCTCGCTGTGTGGAATAGCACTCAAGGCTTTTCACCTTCTTTACAATCCACTTCTTGATGCTTCCATTTCCTGGCTTGCATTCTAGAACACACTTCTGTCCTTGTAGAAGGTGTTTTCTGTGATGAGGACCCAGAGATCTCCTGTAGCATTGCTCCCTTTCCTCTCGCTGATTCTGGGAGAGTTTTACTGAGGCAAACTGGAGAGATATGTGGAAGCTTCATTGCATATACACTGGAGGAGACATGGGATACATTCACTGCGTGTAAGTTAGCTCATTGATATCCATTTGAGTTGGAAAAAACGGTTGGTTTGTTAGTGTCCAATGTCCATTTTGATTCTGGTCTTTACTTATGAAGGAATCAATACAGAACAATTCTGCAGGGTGATTTCTTTCCCCTAAGCTTCACTGGGTCTCTATGACACCTTCTTTAGGTTCTGCAACCATTAATGAGATTATGCTCGCAGTGGCAATGCCAAGTCCTCTTTACTTTTGGGGAGGAATAGTTTCTTCAAAGCAAGTCTCAGAGGAAATAATCACCAATGTATCTGGACTGTGTGAGTGTCCAAATGTTCTAGGGAAGCCAGGACCTCTCTGTGGCTGAGAGGATCCAAAGTTGCCAAGTCTGGTATGCAGTCAATACCTGGCCAGCAAGATGGAGTCTTAGTCTTGAGGTTCTAGGTTTTGACATTCAAACATGCACATCTCCACATGTACATTTGGGTGTGTTTGTACAAATACGCTCTTAATGGGATTCTAACATGCACAGAGCTCCCCACTACCATGGCAACATTAATCCAAGCAGTGAGTGACATCATGTTTGACTTCAAGCTTCTGTCAGGGAAGCGTGGGATCTTCACATTCTTCTCACGAGACTCAGTCTTTCTGTTCCTATGTTACGTGTGTGGAAATCAAAGTTTAGTGATGATGCTAAGCACATAGCAAATTGTCAGCTCCTTCGGATGCTAAACACTTGGAGCTGGAGAGATGGCACAGCAGTTAAGAGCGTGTAGTGTTCTTTCAGAGGATCTGAGTTTAGTTCCCAGCACCCAAGTGGCTCAAAGTTAAATACAACTCCAGCTCTGGGAAATCCAAAGCCCTCTCCTTGCGTCCTTGGGCAATTGCATTCATGTGAGCACACATGAACATACACATAATTAAAAATAAAATAAACCTTTAAAATATTAAACACTAGTGACATCACACTCCACAGTCATCTGTCCTTAATCAAACTTGTAGGAAAAATTTAATCTAACAGTAGATTGTCAGTAGTTAGATATTTACTGTACTTAATCTAGTAGTAGATATTTACTTCAATTACAAGCTAGGATGAGCTCTAAGTCTTTAAATCCATAGTGTGACAGAAGCAACATTTCAGGCCCAGTAAATGAGATGCCTGAGTGTAACACAGCTATGTGCCTCCAGTCCCAACAGAGTAAATGTGGTTTCCTCTTGCCTTTCTCAGGCACTGGGTAAGGATATTGTGGCTTTAATAGATCTCATTCCCTACGGGGAAACTCAGACTTTGCTCACAACCTGTAATTTTCCCCTGTGACCATGACCTGTACATTTTCATGAGAAACTGGAACACACATAAGGCCATATTTCAAGGTCGTGGTGCTTTTTATTTTTTGATCGACAGAAACTTGTCTAACAAAACAGCAAAATAAGAGTCTGCCCTGTACTGGACCTAATAAAAATCCAGAAGTCAATGAGGTTGGGAATATCACCAACCATTCGTAGGAATTCATGTGGAGTTGGATGGAGAATGCCCATGTTACCTGTATCCATATGTATAATACCAGACATCTATTGGTTTGGAAAAACTGTCAGATCTGTGAAATAAAAGTGCATAATTCTGGGAACAAACTGGAAAAGATACTAATGTTATACTAATTAGTTAATTGCGTGTTTTAATAAAAAAAACCTTATGAACACCCTGTTTCCTTATGCTTAGATAGTATAGCCAGCAGTCACTATGTTTGTATTAAACATGAGCGTGCTCCATCACTATCTGGTTACATTTGGCTTTGGTTAAGGTGTTGTCGATACAAACATACCTGTCCAACAAGAAGAGAATGAAAGTCTATTTCAGATCCCTCTCTTTCATACCTAGGTGGTCATCCGGCTCATAAAAAGATGGATACACCTTTGCTGAGAAGCCAGTATGTTTATCAAGTGGAATTCCTCCCTCCCCTGAGTGTTAGGCTGTACTTACCCTCTCCCCCACTGCCAGGGACTCACACAGAGAAAATAAAAAGATTCTCGAGGATTTTCTCTGAGGCCACCAAGCCAGCCACACTTGTCACCCCACACACGCAGTGGTCCCTTCTCATGGCACTTAAATGCTTGAGAGTCACCACATACCACACTCTATTTTTAAATGCCCTTTTCTACAGGCTTGATAGCAATTGTTGCAGAAATTGTTCGATTATAGAAACCTGTTAGCCTTCAGCCATGGCAGCCTGGAAAGCATCCCTCTGGATTCATCCAACATCTCTCCAAAATTGAAAAAGTACATGAACTTATTAATGCCGCCTCAGCAATGTCATCTGTTTCATGAAAGGCACAAAAGAGCACCAAAGGATGTTTTTGCTGTGGTCACCTTTCCTGAAGGAAAAACAAGAGGCATGTTTTCCTTCATGGAGGCTCCCTTATGTCCAGGTGGGTTTTAGGGAACTCAAATTTTGGTGAAATCAGAAAGTTTGCATAACACATACACTCTTGATCAAAAGAGCGTTCTACCTTCTCAGACACATAAGCTAGACTCTCATGAGGATGACTCTGTAGAGGGCTCCCCCTGTCCTTAACAGTTCACACTGACAGATATTCTCCTCTGTCAACAAAGGCTGAGAAGACGCCATGCTGGTCTGGGAGTGTGCTGCCCACACCTTCAGTCATGGCATGGAGAAGATCCCCACATGTGAAATATCTGTGTTGCTTTCTTTTATCTTGTCACTGAGCGCCACTCAGTCAAGGCCATTGTGAAGCCAGGGAGGGGGTGGGGGCTTAAATCTTCCTCCTGGATTCTCTGGATTGAAGATTTGTGAAATTGACTGGTTTGCATAGAGCTTCAACTCTTTCTAAGCCTACAATCGAAAGAACTTGAGAGTTGGTAATAACTTTTGCCAGAATTGTACAACTTCCATGCAACACAAGCTACTATATTTATATCTAATACCAAAGCCTGGTCCTAATGTCCCAGAAAGGAATCTGGGTGTCAGGGCCTTGGAGGCCTAGAGCTGAAAACTGCACCGCACTGGTTCTTGGCTCCCCTTTGGCAGGTGAGTCAGGAAATGGTACCACATGAGGCTGGTGAATAATGAGACACGGGCAGAGCGGAGTTCAAGACTCAGCCCATGAGAGGCACTCTGCCTCTCTGTTTGCTGTGCCAGTTAGCTAAACAGGGGGACCAGTGTGTTGCTTTAGCTTTGGTGCAGTAGCCTGGAGATCTCTTAGCAATGCGAGTAATGGAACAGCAAATGGAAGGTGCTGGGATTGGAGTTATTACACCTGAGAGATCTCTCTGTATCTGTCTGTTTCTCTCTCTCTCTCTCTCTCTCTCTCTCTCTCTCTCTCTCTCTAACACTCACCCACACACACATACATGCACATGCACATACAGGCATGCAAGCACGCAGGCACGCTCATGTGCACCCCTGCAGACACCTCAGGACACCATCACAGGCTCCTACTTAATTACATCTCTGTAGGCTTCTCAACTCAGAAACTTGGCGGGTTCTCCCTCTCTTCCTCGCCCTGTCATCCTTGACCACTCCCCGTCCTAACTCCATGTTCCTTTGCTAAGCTATTTCTCGTCTCTCATACATCTGCTCTCCACTAATATTTGATTCTATGAAGCTGCCAGTAACCCACAGAGTCAAGTTTGCTCCATTGTCAGTGCACCCACTACAGTATAGATTTTTGATCGTGACTCTCATTCATCATTTTTCTTGGCTTGCATTGTTTTAGTTGATCTTACCATTTTTTTCTCACTAACCTTTATTTCACTGGAGTAGAGTGTTATGGGAGAACTCTCATTAGTTCCCAGCTGCCCAGACCCCGAATAACCACAGATACTGTATTAATTAAATCACTGCTTGCCCTATTAACTCTAGCTTCTTATTGGATAGTTCTTACATCTTAATTTAACCTATTTCTATTGATCTGTGTATCGCCACATGGCTGTGGCTTGCCGGTAACGTTCCATCCAGCATCTGACTCTGGTGGGGCTACATGGCGTCTCCTTGACTCTGCCTTCTTTCTCACAGCATTCAGTTTAGTTTTCCCTGCCTAGCTCTGCTCTGCCCTGCTTATTCATTAACCAATAAAAGCAACACATATATAGAAGGACTTCCCACACCAGTAGAGCATGTACCATTGTTCATCTCTGCATTGGAAATGAGTGGTTAAAAATTACCTGGTCCTTGGGAAATGGACATCCAGAACATGGTCATGTTCACAGGGATCATCTAGGATCAAGTTGTTTAGATGAGAGCAGCTCAGTATTGTGCACACAGATGTGAGATAAGGGTCTACTTCAGTCTTTCTTGACAAGGGGGGTGTGGAGATCTCAAACAGGTGGTGGGGGGAGGAAATCACTTTAGGGATCCTAGTCCTCAATCAACAGGTTATTGACACTTACTGGTTCATGCTAATAACTCCATGAGTCAGAAGGAAGAGAAAATAGCTCACAAGTTTAAGGGTGATCTGAACAGGTACTTTTATTCAAACACACTTAAACACACACACACAGGTTAGTTTATAAAGTAGTAGGTTTATATATGGCTTCATTGATCATTTTTAACTGTAGTTGGACTGGCCCTCTTCAACATATTCTAATTATTTTAAGGAAGAAAGAAAATATGTAAGTGGGACACTGAAGTTAATTAAAAAACAAGCGCAAACTTGCTGCAAGGAGGGTCATGAAGATTGAAAACTGCTAATCC
Source organism: Chionomys nivalis (assembly GCF_950005125.1). Taxonomy (NCBI): domain Eukaryota; kingdom Metazoa; phylum Chordata; class Mammalia; order Rodentia; family Cricetidae; genus Chionomys; species Chionomys nivalis. Next base: position 52,519,335 of record NC_080105.1, on the reverse strand, counting down.
ATCAAAAGTTGAATGCTAGAACTTAATTATAAATAATTAAGACTTTAATTCTTCATGCATCTGTAATTTTTCTGATTCTGATTGAGTATTTCTTAGGAGAGAGTTTGTTTCATTTTAGATTTGTTCATAGTGGTCATCTGGTTTTATCCAGAGCAGATACCTGCTTATTTCCTGGTAATGTGTTGGTTGGTGGTCTCAGAAGTCCAGCATCACAACTTTTCTTTGAATATTCCTGCCCTTCCCTTTTCTATGTAGCTGATTACCTGTCTATACTCTGACCAAGGCCTGCTCTAGCCCAGTGCTAAGAACCAACAGTCAGAACCTGGGCCTGATTTCTTAGGCAAATGACAGGCTTCTTCTTTTCTGCTGGGTTTACAAAAATATAGGGTTAGTTGCCATGAGGGTGGGGTGGGGAGCAATTAATGTGTTAAGAAGAGAAGCAACATTCATAGGCAAAAGCCACACTGAGTATATTAGAACAAGGCTATTTATTCATGCCCTGGGAGGTGTCTCATCCTCCTCTGCTCACAGTTATATGCGTCAATGAATTTGCTGAATTTGAGTTTCATCAGATAGCAAGTTGTCTTAACAAGGGATACTCTGATAAGTGAGAGACACGTAGGTTTCTGCCACTGGCATCCTGCAAACCTACACCACGTCAATGATTGGTCAACTGATAGATAGATTAGCTTGTTCAGATGCTTACAAGGAAAAGAGTCCATGAACAGTTTCTAGGTTGCCTTCATTCCGGGGTAAACAGTAAATCTTGAGCCCACAGTTTCTTTCAAGGGATGTATTGACTTATGTTTATATTTTTCACCAGCACCATATGATGATAAACACGTGGCAAAGAACTGTAATGTAAAGCACCACACACAAGCCATGGTTTCTATATACATAGAAGACATAGGAAAGGACACCTGGAAAAAAGGCACAAAGATTGTAATGCATGTGTGAGTGCATGCTGGCCATGTAGCCAATTCAATTTAATCCAATCTAATTAATTTTTTACTTGTTGAGACCATTGTGATTTCAAACACCATTTTTATTTGACAACTGGTTTCAGAAGCATTAAGTGCTAGGAAATTTTATGACTCTCAAATAAAGGGAAATGAAGAAGCTTTGACAAAGTAGCATTAATTAAAATGCTTAGCAACGATGTGAGTGCTGTACAAGGAGACACAGTCTCCTTAAGATGGCTCACAATTTCCTCAGGATAGGGAAATACCAATCTGTGGGCAATAGTACAAAAGTGAAGCAGAGGTCCTGCTTATGAGCCAATATATACTTAGTTTATAAAGGACCCAGATGGAAAGTGTATTAACCTACAGCTCTGCATCTCAGCCCCAGAAGAACTAAAGAGGAGCCTGAAAAGCTGACAAGGAACAGCGGGAGCAGACTGCTCTTTTCGTGGGCTCTGTGGGCACCACGCCTCCCCGTGCTTGCTATTTTAATTAACCAAGGGTCAATCAATAGTAGCCATTGAATTAACTGTCTTTCCTTTGAGGTGACTGAGACTTTTGAGGCATTTATTCAATCAGCTGTGAATTAGCCATCTAGGAACAGTTTAGTGACTTGCCAGTGCTTTGGTGGCCACAGTAATGTGTTTGTCTTCTTCAATAATGTCAGGTATCTATTAGCGCAGAGGGAAGAGGCAGGGCAATTTCTTGGGAGGAAATGTGGAATTAGCTCTGTGGTGATTTAGCAGAGTGTGGAAGCCACACTTCCAATTTTGGTGTCTGGGGAAACCTCAGAAACAGCAAAATCTGATTGTGAGCTAGTTTAGTTTACCTGGATAGTTTCTTGTATATTCTTATAATTTGTAACACAACTATATCTCAAAGGAATCTATGCCATTGGTTAACTAAGAGAAACGTTTTGCTAATGAGTGAGGATAAGACTGTAACTGGTATGATAATGAATCAAATTGCAATTCTATATAATATGCAAATAAATTGATATTTTCTCTATTTTGTAGTTCTTTCATACTGTGAGTTTTAATCATATTCACCCATTATCATCCTGGATCCAACCTCCTGTTCCTACTCATTCAACTCTGTGCCCATTTTTCTTTCACTCATAAAGTCTAATTTGTGCTGCCCAGATCTTCACTGTGTGTGGCTTTCTACTGGAGTGTGATTGGTCTACCAATGAAAATACTCTTAGGGAAAACCGGCTCTCCCTCTGAGCAGCTATCAGCTGTCAATAACTTCTTAACGAGGGGGTGGGGTTTTGTGTCCACCTATCTTCTCCATGTGCAAATCAATTTATTTCTATAAGAACTTTGAAATCTTTGGTTTTTTGGGGGGTTTTGTTTATTTGTTTTTGTTGTTGTTTTTTTTTGTTTGTTTGTTTTTGTTTTTGAAGACAGGGTTTCACTGAAGTTTTGGATCCTGGAACTAGCTCTTGTAGAGCAGGTTGCCCTCAAACTCACAGAGTGCTGACTCATGATTAAAGGTGTGCACCCCCACTGCCCAGGCTAAGAACTTTGAGATCTTTTTTAAGATAAAAAGATAAGACAAAGTGGTATTTTGAATAAATTTTTCCAGTGGCTTAAAAGCTACTTACTGGACAATATGCAACTCTTCTTCATTGTCAATAAACTGGAACCCAGAGGTGTTGAGAACAGAAAATGTCTCTTCATGTAGATGAAACAAGACAGATCTTATCTACTGTAGAACTTGGGGATTTCTGTCTTCAGTCACACTAGGGAAGAATGCCTCTTCCTTTCTGTTCAGGTTCACTTAATAAACTCTGTTTGTGAGAACTTTTCTTACCCTGACAAGAAGACCAGGTCACTCGCTCCACCTGAGTGAAGAGGATGTTCTAATAAAAGCACAGCATAGAATAGTGACAGCCATCAGGCTGCACTGAGCGCTCTTATCTGTAGAGTTCTTGCAGATGTTGTGAAGAGCAAGCTAGGGTCCAGAATGAAACCACACCATTGATGAGCCAGATTGGATCCTGAATGCAGTTACTGTAATAACATAAGCCAGGCTTCAGGTCTCATGAACCATGGGGTGTGATGCCCATACATCAACCCGTTTGCATTTGGAATAGAAACAGGGTTCTCTAGATTAGGAAACAACCTTTCTCGAGACCCAGCAATACCACTTTTGGGTCTATACCCAAAGGATGCTCAATCATACCACAAGGACATGTCCTCAACTACATTCATAGAAACATTGTTTGTCATAGTCAGAATGGGGAAACAACCTAAATGCTCCTCGACCAAAGAATGGATAAGAAAAATGTGGTATATTTACACAATGGAGTACTATACAGCAGAAAAAATGACATCTTGAAATTTTCAGGCAAATGAATAGATCTAGAAAACATCATATTGAGTGAGGTAACCCAGACCCAGAAAGACAATTACACATGGACTCACTCATACATGGCTTTTAGACAAAAAGCAAAGAAAAACCAGCCTACAATTCACAATCCCAGAGAACCTAGACAATAATGAGGACCCTCAGAGTGACATGTGTGAATCTAATCTACATGGGAAGTAGAAAAAGACAAGATCTCCTAAATAAATTGGGAGCACGGGGTCCATGGGGAGGGGGTAGAGGGAGAAGGAAAAGGAAGGGAGGGGAGCAGAGAAAAATAAAAAATAAATAAATAAAATAGTACACATACACGCCAATGCAGATAATACATTTCTAGAAGAAAATCAAACAGACAGTAGGATTTGAGGGGGAAGAAATGAGGTTCTGCTTCTGTGTAGTCCTGCCATTCTGCGTTAGAGCTGTGAGCCTTTTGTTCTTTGCACTCAGCTGTGCCCACAAACCTGACTCCATCATCCAGTTGGGGTAGTTTCACTCCAGGAAGCTTTTTGTGTGATAAGCTATTTTAGAATGACCGTTAGTGTAAAAACAGGTTTCAACCTGTCACAGAGTCAAGGAATCACTTTGGAGTGCTAATTTTGCACACTCTTGGTTTCTTATTTCTTAGTCTTGAGTAATTTACTCCACACCTGTGCCAACCCTAGGGACATTTGGACATGTCTAAAGGATACGTCAGGCTGTGGCCTATGGGCTGGTATCACTTGCACCAGGTGTTAAGGCTACCACTGTTGCAGCATGTATCACCATAGACAAGGCAGACCCAAGAACAAAGAATGACCCAGTCCAAAGGAGCCACAGCACGGGAGTTGACACATTTAATTCACTCTGGTGTCCTTGTGGGTTCTGAGGCACAGCTCCTTCCTTTCATGTAGGCTTTTCTTACAATTGACTTTTACACAGCCCTTTCCTGGTTATTAGCTATTCTGTCATTTTTTTCCACACTGGCTCTAACATTATTAGCAAACATGTCTCATTGGGCAGACCCACTCACGTTAATTATTTAAGGCTGCAGTGGAGGAAAAATATAATTTCCCAGCACTTACTGCTTTTCAAGTGAGTTGTCAAATAAAAATGATGCTCGAAATCACAATGGTCTGAACAAGTAAAAAATAAATTGGAATGAATTAAATTAAATTGACTACATGGCTAACAGAAAGTAACTGTGATCGTTCTTCAGACTAAGAAAAGGTGAAGGACACAACAGACTGAACGGATCTCTAATATTTTACTGACATGTTTTCCAGAAGATAATCAAAAGCAAGAGATGAGTTGAGTGTTGGGAAATGGCTATGATATATATATATATATATATATATATATATATATACACTCTTCCTGACTGAGTTTTTCCATCGTAATGATATAGAAAGATGCAAAATGCTCATGACTGCAGTCCATAAGTGCATGAAAGCATCATCATCCGTGGAGCACAGACAACCTGCCTTAGCACTAAAAATAGAAAAGGAGAAGGCCTGGCATTGAAAGGTGGATGTATTATTGGGAATCTGCGGAGTCTTGGAGGGGGAAATGAGCAGGGATAGGATATTTCATTGTATGCACATATGAAATTCTTGAAAAATTAAAAACAGAAAAGATTTGCAGACTGTGTCTGAGGATATAGGGTTAATGCCAAGCTGCAGGAAGCTCAAGGATTGGCAATCTACATCAGTCCAATCCTGAGAAATCATGTCTTTTTACAAACACACCAGGGGTTAGCGAATTCCATTAAAACTTACAAGTGAATATACATTTTCAATGGATGAAAATTAATTGTATTTATGAAACAATACGTGGACAGATATTTGCCAGTCCCTGGGGGCGGGGATGCCGAGTATAAAAAGGAGACACACACTGTAAAACATGTGAGCGGTCATGTTCAAAGGCGATGCACAGCTGAGCCAAAGGCATAATGTCTGGTTTTGGAAAAGCAAGCCATGTTTTGGAGGGATGTGAGAATCAACAGGACTTGGAGAGGTCTATAGCAGCTCAACAGGATTTAACAAAGAGGAACTCAACCTGGGCTCCTCCCTGGAAGGCTCTTCTCTAGGATGACTGCTTCTCTAGTGTGCTGGATTCATCTGATGCTCACTGTTGTCTTTGAACTGAGAGATGCGCGCATGCGGAAGATGGAAGGACCGCATACCACATTGTTCCTTTGATCTGCAGCAGCAGCCAGTGCACGTGTCTCAAAAGGCTAAATTCTCGCCTTTGAATCTCAGCATGTGGCAGCGAAATGAGAGTCAGCTTGGCTCCACACTTATTAGACTAAATTATCATCAAGAGTAAATGCTAAGAAGGAAAAGTAATTCATTGGACCTGAAATTCCATTTATCCCTCCAATAGGTTTGCCCAATAAAAAGTATTATGGAATCCAACTTGAAAAACTCAATGAGATACTGCCCACTTTTCCAGGTCACACGGGGTCACTGCTCTTCAAGAATCATCTTGTTTCCCTGATAAACTTTCTTATAGCATTTTCTCTCCTTTGAATTTGAATTCTACTTAAGCCAAAGCAATTGCAGTTTAGACCTGTGTTCAGCAAGAAGGAAGCTGTAACAAAGTAGCTCTCATGGCCACATGAAGCTGGCTGGCTCCCCCTCCTGTCCCTAGTTAAGGCTAATTGCTGATGGAATTGAGTAGGGGAAAGGGGTTCCTTAAAAATGAAAAAAAAAAAAAATCCCATGGATATAACCATCCAATCAAATTGCCCAATAACGTGTGAACACCCAATGAAAACGAGCACTCACTGCATTCTTTTCAAAGCCGTTTTCCCATGAGCCAAGGGGAAATTCTCAATAACGCTCCATGTCAGAGACAGTTTTCTAACCTGGAGAGCTCACTCCCTACTCACAGAGCACTGGCACCTCAGGAGTGTGTCCTTCATGTTTGGGTTTCTAGCTCCTTGGTTCCGTTCCAAAGAGAAGACAATGTGAAGAGCCCTCGAAGATTCAGGTCCGGGTCATACTGTTTCTGATCCTAGCTATTGTGTCTTTGTATCCTTGATCTTAAAGCATTTCACTTTCCCAATGTGAAGAATTCTGAGAGACCCTCTACCCTGAAGGCAGGGACTCACGAGAAAGACAGTGATAAGCCAATACACAAGTGGGTTTTAGCATCCTTCTAACTGTTGAGTAAGGGAAGACTGAGGGGGAAGGGAGAGAAAGGTGTAGTTAAATGGGTTTCCGCCATGACAGGAGGGGACAGATGAGGTGCAGATCCTAATGACACGTTCCCTGTGAAAAGGAGCTCACTCTCTAACACTAAAAAATGCCCGCTGCACAGCTCTTGTCCAGAGTCACAGAATAGAGCAGAGGGCGACGTTACTGACATTTTAAGAAAGGCCTCCTGTGTTAAAATACAATTCTTTACTGAGAACATCTGTCTTTAGGGAGATTTCCCGAGTTTCAGAAGGCCAATAAATTATTAGCAAAGAAAATTTCCAAAGCCCCAGTGCAGAGCTGAATTAAGGACACTCAACGCTCTCTGGTCAGCCATGCTCAGTAACAGATATAGAGCAAGCATGCACATGCAACCACACACACATTCCCCTAGAGACTGGGAGGCATCCTGGTACCCATCAGTTGACAAGAACTGGGGTTGGTCCATTGATTCCTTCAGTAGGTTTGGCTTACTAACTTGTCTTTCATGCAGAAAATTTGTTGTTTTATTTTCAGATCTCCAGCTGAAGCCCAAAGCACAGCATTGGATCTGGTCTATGTGAAACAAGGGAGGCAGGCAGCTTTAGCCAGGCTCCCAAGTCTGAAAACCCAGCATTGCTGCAGCTGTGGGCAGGGCACGGCGTCCCTTGCTTCTCACATGATCCTGATCCTATCTCTCTGGAAGTGTATAGACTTCCCTGAGATATAAGAAGCTGGGATTCATGCCTCAGAGTCTCCTTAAGATTATCAGACAGAGCATGAGCTGCCGAGACCATGGATTTAGTCTCATGGTTTAGAAACCCCTCATTTGCCAGAGCCAAAGGCCTTGCCTGTTTCAAACTTCCAGGGCCTGCACTAGCCTGCTTGGCCAATGTTTCACTCTATACAGGTTCAGTTACTGACAGCCAGCAGCGTTCCAAAAATATTAAACAGAAAATTCCACAAATAAGTAAATTCATCTGTTTTAAAGAACTTGTTACAGCATACTGCTAAAGCTATTCTCTCTCATTACTAGTTATTCTTAATTTCTCACTAATTTATGAATTAAACTTTATCCTAAGTGGGGTCCAAAGTTCCAGGAATCTACTCTATAGATCCTGGGGTGCATCCTTGGGGATAGGGCATCCTGTTTAGTAAACACAACAAACTCTTATTAATTAGCCACTCCTATATTGGCTACTAACTCAGCTTGCTATAATATAAATGCCAAGAGCTCTGTTAGTATAATCAGATACACAATAGCAAATGAGATGTAAGCGTCACCATTGAGAGGCCAGCAGGACTGCAGACATGGAAACATTGTTGAAGTCAATAGATATGAGATGTTGTGAACAAAGAGAAGTGAGAAGCCAAGAGACATTAGAAAGGGGGCTCAATGTCACCTTTCAGGAGTGATGGCCTTCCCAGGGAGAGACAGGACATAAAACCAGAGGGCTTTTACTATCACAGACACTCAGCACGAAATCATACCTCATGTTTGCTAATGACCACCTCAACATGTAAGTCACCTACTTCCTTACAGATGGCTTGATACTCGGGCTCACACGCACTGCCTTTGAGTCAGTGAACTTTACTAGCATTGTGCACCAGGTATGTGCATGGCCAGAAAGCTGGCAGGATGATTATCATTTCTCCTTTGTAGACTCAAGATTGAGGGTAAATGCTGCCTATTGAAGAAGGTCATGAGTTACTCTTTTGAAGCTGAACAGAGAGAGAAGCATAGGGGAAGCCTGGGTAAAGATGGTGGGGGAAACCCACTGATATGAAAGCGATTTGGTTCATGGAGACACTGAGGTCTTCTAGACAATTTTCATTAACGGACCTTCCCCAATTATCTTCTAGATACACATGTAGTATGAGCAGTTGTCAGAATGTATTGTTCAAAGAGAAAGGTCTACCGTGTTTACTGCAGAGATATTTATGTCCATCCACAGTTGGTTGAATGCATGGATGCAAAACCCAGCAGTCCAGACTGCCACATACTGTGGCTGAAATCAGTAGCCGCGGAGATTCTGCCTAATTTAGTCTGACAGAGGTGTTGATTTGTTTGACAGAGACATTCTAAAGGACCTGCTGACTCTGTTGTTTAATTACATTTTTGCAAGCCAGAACAACAAAAGCAAGTGAGCAGTGGAGGCTTGCAGGTACCCTGGAGGTGCTTTCTAGCTGACACAATACAATTCTGTCTCCAAGCCTGGCACTGTGAGATTCCTGGTGGGAAATATGAGCTGCAATGCACCTGTCTCTTTTGCCTGTCCCTCAGTACACTGGACAGCAACATGAGCACCAACCGCATACAGCCCATGAGTGTATAGGATGACACTTGTAAGCTGATTAATACCCAAGCTACAGAGTGAACTTTGATGGCCTAGTAGGGAAAATGTAAAATATTTGGTCAGTATGCTTTTCTATTGATATATATGGAAATACTTGTTGCATTCGACTTATTACAGAAATTAATGGTATAAAGAAAATTCAATAATAAGGCATTATAATCCTGTTTCCTTTTAGTCCTTTTAATTTGGCTACTAGAAAATTAAACATGTGGCTTGTGTTTGTAGCTCTCACAATGTAAATGACTGCATTTGCATAATGATTTTAACTAAAGGATAAATTTTAAATTAAAATGTATGGATTTTAATAAATGGTAAGTTTAAAGAAGATTACTAATTGATGTTACTGATGTCTTTAAATATAAAGATAGATCTGACTTATTAACTCTTACCTCATATAGAAGAGGGCTTTATGGTTTTCAGATACGAAATGCCATTCTTCTAAAGTTGATAGAAAGGAGAAAATAAGAGATGAACACACAGATCCATGACAGACAGACAAACTGATATGGAAAGGAACCATAGACAGATAGTGAAAGTGGCAAACATCCAGCTTTTTCTTCCCCCTCCTGATCTGAGACAAAGGCCTAATGAGTTTTGTCTCCCACCAGCAGGGGCCCCTGTGCCACTTCCTGGAATTGATTCAGTAGGTTCCTCTATGCCTCTTCCTGGGAATCAGGACCCACTATGGCTCTTTCTAGGAGTGGTCCATGTTAGTTAGATATGTACAAGGCTGGTCCTGAACATGTTTATCTGAAGCTATGATTTTATCAGCTCCCCTTTCTTTGATGGGGGAACCATATGCCACCAAAAACACTTAAAAGACCCAAGGCCTCCATGGGATTTGGAGTTTGGTCTCTTTTCTGCAAGGAGGCTTTCTCTCTGTGATTGTCCTTCATCCCCGTGTGTGTGTGTGTGTGTGTTCCTTACTTTAAATAAAATGTGTTATTGATTGCTACCTATTGTGTTTGATTTTTCTACCTTTAATTCTTTAACTGATGGAGAAAACTAATCTGATCGAAGCTCCAAGATGGTATCAATACCGTTTCATACTTGGCAGGCCACTTGTGACTGGGACAGAAGGGGCACTTTTGCCTAGAGGTCCCTTCACTTAAATAAGTGAACCACCAGGTTACGTGACTGCTCTGGGGGCTGCCTTGGAGAATGCTTCTTCCCAGAGAGGGCAGTGAAGCTGCAAACTGGTTCAGCTGCATTAGTAGCTCTGAGGTGGTCTGGGTCAGACCTGACTGAGTCTGTAGTAGGCATTCAGGGTGCTGAGGAGGGAAGAGAGCAGCAGGAGACAGTCCATAAGCAGAGATGAGACCAGCTGTTGAGAACGGTGGAGTAATGCCTCTCACGCTCAGACCCCAGAAGGCTGGGGCGAACCACTCCTGAAAGAAATTCAAGGAAAGAGGGGACTGCGTGGATTGTTGAAATAGTCAACGTGTCCTGGCTTAATGCAGATTATGTAGAATTAGGAGACTTTAAAATACAATTTTGATATGTCAAAGACTTGTGATTATAGACTTATGCAGTAGGGCAAGATCTAAAATCAGAGTCACAAAAATGGAGGCCCAAGAACAAATTAATTTTGATGAACTTAGAGCAAGATTAAATCCATCATCATAAGCAGACTGTTGAGATATTCATCTTCCTCCGTACTGTGTGACTCTGTTCTGAAAGCCATTGTCCCTCTACTGGGCATGCTGATAGATGTCTCTGTACCCCCCTCATCTGCATTCCGTCTTGAGCCACTGCAAGCTATAAACAGCCAGTGGGGACTTGGTTTTGATAACGACTAAGACAGCTCCATAACCTGGACCAGCCACAGGAGGAGCAGACCAAGCTTTCTGGAGAGATGCAGTCACAGGTGTGGCTAGACTCCGCAAGGGTCACAACACGATGTCACTTCAGGTTTATAAGGTCTCAGTGCTGAGCTGGAAATGAGTTTTAAAAAGAACCACTACAGACTGAAAATAGCCCTTTACAAATGTTGAGAGATTTCCCAAAGAGCTCTCAGTTTCATGGAAGCAATAAAACTCAAGTTAACAGAGGGATCACCCATCCTGTGACTCGGTAGTCAATTTCCCCATGGAAGTCCCTTTAAATGTTATGTGTGAGGACTGCTTAAGACAAATTTCTTCTTAAGCTTCTCGTGGCAGTAGGCATCTCAGAAACAGCAGATTCTGGCTGAACCATGTTCTTTGCCTTTATTTCCTGTCGTTGGTATTTGCTCCTGGCTTTTCAATATCTGTAGCTTGGCCAAGGATCTTGGTGAATAACCAGTAACATGACCCTTGATAGGAAAAGTCTTTTATTCAGAAGACCCTCAGTCCCACTGATCCTGTATCAGGTAGCTCACAGCCCGTGGGACCGTGGATTTGAGGATGATTATGACCACAGAAAGATGCCAGTGAGGATTCTGACCACACTTAACAGTATTTACCCTGCCGTATGTATCAGTTATCAAAACAAAAGCCCACATCTTGCTGTTCCTTGTGACAGGACCACACTGTTTTGCCCAGACTGACCTTAAAACCCTGACAATCCTCCTGTCTTATCCTCCAGAGTGCCGAGATTTAGAAAATGTGTATCTATTGACAGAGTTTTGAGCCCGAGGTCACGCACGACATTCTCTTGTCTTTGAACTTTTACGTGTTCTTTCAAGAAACAGAAGCAAGCTTGAGCTTCTACCTGCATGTTTCATCAATAACAGAATAATGCACACACAGTCCTAGAACGCTGATTTTGAATCAGGGCAACAGTAATAGTTTTCTGCACAAACAGAGCTAAATCCTCAAAAGCAATGAAAGACTTAACCAGTTAAAAAGCAACCTGCTTCAGCAGTAGCGCTACCTAGAGATCCTATGCGCATTTTATTAAGCTATTATTTTGGCATTACAAAACATGCCTGGTCTGTCACCGTGTGGTTTTTAATGTGTAATTCCTCAGTGTCACCTAGATTTCCCCAGGGCACTGTCATTTTCCTGAAATGTTTTCCACTGGATCAAAGCCCAAGATGAAATTTCAATTACATTAATGAAATGAACTATTCATATGGAACTAATCTTCCTATAAAAATCTCTTCAAATAAAACATCAGTTTTGAAAGGCAGATAAACCCAATTTATTGACTTGGTTGTGAATTTTGTCAGAATTTATGCTAATGGTGTCCCTGTACTTCTATCATACACAATAATGAATAATTGAGTGGGCTAAGTCTGCTCAGGAAATTGCAGTCACACAACAATGTGGCTGGAAACACAGGTCCACTAATTACCTGCGATCCACGTCACAGAACAGGAGCTCTGAGGCAGCCCCATCTCCGTGGCTTCACTCAATGTAAACAATACAGAAAGCATCATTTATAAACAGAAAACAAGTCTCTACATTGACATTGCTATCCAAATAAGGGTGCAAAGGAAGCATCTCACACATGACAAGGCTTTTACAGCTATAGGAATCTGTGCCTGAGACATTCTGCTTCACTGAGCAAAACTTATGCTACCAAGAGCTTAATTACATCCTATATAGCATGCTAATAGCCCATATGGCAATGCCTGCGAACATCCTAATTGAAAGTCACTTAACATTTACCAAGACAATTTGAGTCCACCCAGTACTCCTGAACATTCCTGGCTAGAAGGGACATACTCACTTTCATGCAATGTAAATTACAATGCTGCCTCCATTGTGACGACTCTTTCTAACCCACTTATCTTCAGCTTCCAGCACCTGTTTCAGTTTTCATTTAATTATAATGAATCTATAATTAAGAATCTGCTAGAATTTCCATAGGATATTCAGTTTGGAGGAAATTATATTAACATATTGTCACAATCCAAGAACCTATAAGCTGAAATTTCTTGAACATAGAACAGATTTCATCAGCTTCTTTAAAACACCAGCATCTGTGGCTCCTCTCCTCCTGTGGTCTACACCTTGCTAACCGATTCTTTCTAGAAAGCATTCACCTTTAAACACTTCTCTCTCGGACATGCCTTCCCCCACCTCCGTCTCCGTCTTGTCCGTCCAGACCTTATCTACATCTTTTTCTTCCCAAGCCTTGTCTCCCTGATATCTGATGTCCCCAAGTTTATCTCTAGACCTTCTCTTTAGTCTAACAATAATTTCTATCTTTTGTTCTCCTCAACCCAGTCTCCATCTCTTCTACCTCACTGTTGGTCCAAACTCTCTTCTCCTCCTTCTGGGTCTCCATAGAGCAACTACTTACTGGGCTCCCTACATTCTTCTTTGCCTCCTGTGAATCCTTCCTCCATCTTGGCTACAATGACCTTGCTGACACTTGGTGGGATAATGGCACTTTCTTCCCTAGCATCCCCATATCTCTGGACCGCCATGTATCACTCATCTCTCTCTCTCTCTCTTTTTTTTTTTTTTTTTTTATCACTCATCTCTTGACCCTCTGTGAAGTCCTCCACCTTCCCATCATGACACTCCACTGGTCATCTCTCCCTCAACCCTATTAACTTCAACTATTTCTTCTTTATGTCACAATTGTCTTAGGTTCCTCATACTCAAAAACCTGACAGAATGCCACCCATGCCTAGGATCTTTCTGTGGTGAAGACAGGTCCATATCACTCTCCTCTAGGACTCCAAAACCTCCCAGAGCCCTCGTCATTATCCTGCAGTCCCTAGTGTTTGATTCGAACATCCTGGCTATTACTCACACAGCATCATATTGTGCCTATGGAAATGTTCTTTGCTCTACTCACACCTACTTAGAATAATGACAGCTCATAATAAAAACCGAATAAAATATAAAATAACCAGAAATAAGGATTGCCTGGACTCAAAGTCCTAGCACCCATTTTAACAATGTCATAGCTACTTTCTGTAGCAATTCTCAGAACCATTAGCATGTAGTTATGGACAGCATGCTTCCATTTTGATCATAGTCATGACAGAAGCCTCTAAATCCCCTGGGGACATCAGAGTTCTCTTCATTTATGTAAGGGCATCCTATGATAGTGGCATTACGGTCTTGCCTAATGACACATGTCTCAGAATGTGTCTGTCAGCATCTTATGATGATGGAATAAATTTTCCCAGAAACAATTGACTACCGGTCAGTTTTCTTCTTAAAGTTGAGCTGTGAATTGTATATGAAAATCATGAATTTAGCAGACATGGACATGTGAACATCTACCTCTATTGTCCTATTAACAATTTTAAGGTTTTGCTCCTTAAAATATATAGAAAGAAAATATTGTAATTTATTTCATGGCTTTTGTTTGGTTTTTCTCTGGTGGTTCGACTTGAGTCCTTACAGTCCTTATTACTTTTTATGATGGATATTTGATGAACCAGTTCAGTTTTCTGTGCTTCTTGCCTCTATTTTCAAAAGGAGAGTCATTTCTTTACATTCCAGGTATTTTTCAATTTCCCTTCCATAAAAATCTATTAATAAAGCTGCGCTAAAATCAAGAGACATCAACAAAACAAAGAGGAGCATGGCCACCAGTGGTGGGAGCCTGCTTCTGTGAAGAATGAGGCTTCTAGCACTGCTTGGCTTCTTACCAACCACCAGGCCTTCACATCTCCACGCAGGCTTTGTTGCATCCCTAATGAGAGGTTACCTGGCTCCTACCAGCTGCAGGATGCCCGGTTTCTAATAATACATTGATTTCTCTGGCTGCTTTAACACTAGTCTCTTTCTCCAAGCCCTGAGGTGGGTGCAAGCCAGCATCTGGGTACCATGAAAAGGATCACATCATTAGGACTTCAAAGAGCGCCTGGCCAGTTGAAGGCTCCCAGAAAGTTTTTCTTGAGGATCAGGAGTTTTTAAAAATACTTGATAGAAAATTGCTGCTTAATTCTCTTTTGCAGCCAAAATTCCAGTTGCCTGGGAATTTGTATTCCTGTCACATTGAGATGAGTCTGAAATTTCCTCCCAATTCTGTTCTATTTTGTATTTGTTCATATATAATAATTATTTTAAAGCACACAGTCTCAGGATGAATAGATATGCACACCAGTAAAATGCTAATTGAGGTAAAAAGACTGGAACTATTAGGCACTCCTTTCATGCATGCCTAATGGAAATTTCCGGATTGTTTCCACAATGGAGAGGTTCACTTTGTTAAGGAAACACTTTCTGCTTCTCCAGCCCTAAAATTCTTGATATTCTGTGCTCTTTATCAGAGATAATCAGTATCAAAACACTCCGCTCTAGGCAGTACTGTTCTCTCACACTATTTCTGCTTGCTGGCTCTGAAGGGGGCTTGGACTGTGGTCCAGACCTAAGTGTTTGGTGCATCAAGAAAACTATCAGCTCCTGAGCATACAGGCCTATCAGGATCAACAGATGAGAGCATTTCCGGAGGGATTTTGCCATTCAGAGGGATGGTCATTTGAGATTACACTCTGATGTGCAGGTGTTTGTTTGTTTTCCACAAAAGCTTGAGAAAGGTTGAAGCTGGAAATACAAAGTGGTGGAAGACACTGCTCTTAGCTTTTGGCTCCGCTGGGATTGGCCTAAAGAGTGTTCAGGTGTGGTATTGAGAATCCTCCATCTACCACCCCCTGGGATTATGGACATCATGAAGAATCGTCTGTAGGATGTACAGAAGACTCCTGGCTCTGCCGTGACATTGGCCAGAGCTGCATTCAAATTCTACAAGTCTTTAAGTACCCCGAGGTCTATTATTAAGGTAGAGAAACTTGCAATGTCTCAGGTTGAGATTTATTTCAGTCTCTTCTCTGCAGACTAGAGAACACAGCACCCAGAGTGTGCTGTGACTCTGCATTTTTCTGCTTATGGTTTTCTTTAAAATGAGCCCCATGAAAAATTAAAATCTCTACTAGCAAAGGATATGCATAGAATAGTAATGTATCTGCTCTTGAAAGTAAAATACAATGTCCAAAATACAGTTCTCAAATTTGAAGTGCCACACATCAAAATTGAGATCTGTGCCATCTCCAGAGGGGAGGTGACACACCCGCTATGTGTCAACAAAGGTGACTGCTATCATCCCTTACACGAGGCAGGACCTCTCTAACTGAACTCCTGCCATCCATATTCAGGAAACATCAAAACCTTGAAAATGCTGCCCAGCATTCAACTGGGAGAAGTTTGTAAACTTCAGTAAATGTTTCATGTTCAGCTGACTGTCTACCATCTTTATCAAGGGTTGCCACCATCCCCAGTGTGCTGTAATGCTGTGACCACAGCCAGAGCACACCTCATCTGGAGCAGAGACCCTGCAGCATGTGACACCCAGTGCTCTGGGCAGGTGAAGCAGCACCACCATCTCCTACTTCCTCTGAGAGGATGTCTGAAGGTTAACCGAAGGCAAACAAAGTCATGCATTGTCCCAAGGTGGCATCCTTTGTGCTTGGGGTTGCCGCTTCTGTCCTAGTCAATTCTGCCTTCCTAAGTACACTGGGTGGTTCTCCGAACTCTTCATTTTAATGATTTATTTTTATTATTTTTTCTAGTTACATATGTGCATGGAAGCCTTTGTGTGGGTACACACACTTGCATGGAGGTGTCTGCAAAAGCCAGAAGACGGTATTGAAACTTCTGGAGCTGGCATTACAGGTGGTTGGGAGCTCCCTAACATGGGTGCTGGGTACTGAGCTCCAGTTCTTCTAAGGAGCAGTACATGCTCTTAACCCAGTGATTCTCAACCCTCCTAAGGTTATGATCCTTTAACACAGCTCCTCATGCTGTGGTGGCCCCCAACCATAAAATTATTTTCATTGCTACTTCATAAATAATTTTGCTGTTATGAATTATAATGTTAGTATTTGATATGTGGTATATTATATGTGATCCCCAAAGGGTCATGGCCCACAGCTTGAGAACTGCTGTCAGTCACCTCCCCAGTCCCAGTTTAACTCTTAATTTTAAATCAAAACACTGGCTGTTTGATTATTATAAAACTCCTGTTTTAAAAAGATATGGTCTCAGTCAGGCGGAAATGGCGTACGTCTTTCATCCCAGCACTTGGGAGGCAGAGGCAGGCGGATCTCTGTGAGCTCGAGTCCAGGCTGGACTATAAGAGCTAGTTCCAGGACAGGCTCCAAAGCACACAGAAACCCTGTTTTAAAATAAATAAATACATTTCATGAATGCAATCATTTTGAAGTATTTCTCTGAATTTCCTTAATCATATCATATTGCAAACTATAAGATTTTGTTTATCATTCCAAATACAGACCCACATTTCTCTCTTGGACTTGTTTATTTCCTTCACCTTTTACTCTTTGTTTATTTTTGAAGCAAATTTCTTCGAAGATAAGAAACAATTTTCTTTTCTTTCTTTCTTCTTCTTCTTTTTTTTTTTTTTTAAGAGCACGCTATGAACAGTATGAATGTTTTCAAGGGTTTGAGATTTCAAGTGCTTCAAGGAAATGGAGATTCAAGGGCCCCGAACACTACAGATTGATAGCTATGTTTCAAGAGGAAGCAGTAATAGCCCTTAGGCACTGACAGCTACTGCCTACTGGAATGGATTCTGCTTCTAATTTTCCATCTGATCCATGTTAGAAAATAATGCCTCTTTCATTAAAGGGAACCGAGAGCCCAATACGCAGGTAGCAGACAAAAGCAGAAGTGTGTATATGGAGAATACAAAAGGAGTCTCATTCCATGTAAGGTATAGGAATGGGGTTTCAGTGTTTTTTTTTTTTCAGTAAACTAATTTATAATGTTAAACAGTGAGTCTGGATGAGCGGGGAGATTATTCGTTGCTCTGTGTTCAAAGGTCAGCTAATTAGAACAATGTGCAGTTGAGAGAATTTGCAATTTTGTAGGCATATATTCTAAACTTTCTGATAATTTTAAAATAACTTCTTACTGAAGGGGGAGAGGGGAGCATCAAATGGCCACTTCCTTCTTGCTTCTCTGCCCTAATGTCTTAGGATAATTGCTATAATTTGCCAGAACTTTCCATCAACAACGCCTTGCTCATCCTGGAATTCAAACCTCAGAGTACCTGTTGATAGCACTTGCATTTATCAACACCATCTGTTCCCATTGTCCTTGATTTAAATTTCTGATTTCTGTGTGTAGAATTACCTAAGCCTCAGAGTAATTTTTATAGCATCCAATCACTATTTAAAGCAATTAATAATATGCAAATTTTTTATGTTATGTTTTGTATTACAAATATTACTCTTTACTGATTATTCATTTCGTTTTGCTTTTCGACCGTAATAAAACCCATTGTTCGCATTCAGAATTATTTTCCGTAGATGAGCTTCTCCCATTCCTTGTGATTTCTTGAGTTCTCATTGATCTGATCCATTGATTGGCAGTTTCTCAAAAGCAAGATGGCGGCATTATGGGATAACTGTGGCTATGGGAGACAGCTTAATGGAAACAGGCCGAGCCTGTTGGGCAGCTCTTCTTGCATTGTTCCACCTGGATATGTGCGTGATATATTGGCAGCTCAGGTTGGTCCCCTAAAGCATGTGAAACCAAAGCTTTATCCTTTGATTTCCTTTGTGATTTAGATGAGTCTTTATTTACGTGGAAACACATACAACCTGAATGTTTCATTAAAAATTTAAAACATCGTTAAGTTGAAATTTTCTCAGGTCACCTAGCTCAGAACCAGCATCACAGCACAGTGTTGTCCCTTGTCTTCACAGTGGCTTTACAGCCTGGAATTATTGCTCATAGCTCCTATGCAGCATTCACATCAGGATCATGGGTATTACTGAGATAAACAAAATTCAAAAAATAAGAGCAGTTTGCCATTGAGATGGATGGTACACTTTACCATGATGATGATAAGCTTCTTTTGATACTGAGAGAATCCTGAATATCTAAATATGAAAATATTTTCTTAGGGGACATAAAGTTTCTCTTAACAAACTTCTTGCTTTCTTGGCTGGTCACAGGTTCTTTTAGGAAAATTCAAGCACCGATCAGTACCATGTACACTAACACTAGCCACTTGTAAGCCAGAGGAAAACCACAAACAAAAACAAACAAAAACAGAATGGACTGGTTCAGAGAAGAAACGAGGTGGATGCTGCACAACTGAGGCATGTCTCAGCAGTTCATGTTCAGTACATAATGCATCTATGAATGTTCACTAGATGCAAAGTGTGTCCCTACAGTAACATTGATTCAATTATGATTAGAGATTGCTTTCTATATTAAAATACCCAGGGTAGCCCAAACAATCCTGTACAATAAAGGAACTTCCAGAGCCATCACCATCCCTGACATCAAGCTCTATTATAGAGCTACAGCAAGGAAAAGAGCTTGGTATTGACTCGATCTTGGATCCTTAGCAATAGTGGAGACGGTGCCTGAACTGGCCTTCCCCTGTAATTAGGTGGATAACTACCTTAATTACCATCATAGGAACTCACCCAGCAACTGACCGAATCAGAAGCAGAGATCCACCTGAGCTAGTGGGAACTCACTGACTCCAGAATGACAGCAGGGAACCTGCATAGAATCAAACTAGGCCCTTTGAATGTGGGTGACAGTTGTGTGGCTGGAGCAGTCTGTGGGGCCACTGGCAGCAGGACCAGGATTTATCCCTAGTGCTTGAGCTGACTTTTTGGAGCCCATTCTCTTCAGACGGATACCTTGCTCAGTCTAGATACAAAAAGGAGGACCTTGGTTCAGCCTTAAAGTGATGTGCCAGACTTTGTTGACTCCTCATGGAAAGCCTTATTCTCTCTGAGGAGTGGAGGGGCATGGCAGAAGAAGGTAGGAGGAGCAGGAGGAGGGGAGGGAGAGGGAACTGGGATTGGTATATAAAATGTGAAAAGATTGTTTAAAAATAAAGAAGAGGCAAATATTTTTCTAGTCTACATCCAGTAGATTTCCGAGAAAGAATGTAATTTGGTGAAAAAAAAATCATAAATGTGTTTTTAAAATCTGGCCACCTAAGCATTTTATTCATTATTTCTTCCTATTCTCTAAGTGGTTTCATAAAATCAATTAAGATGATAAAGTTAAAGTTTAATTTTTGACTACTTTACAAGACAGGAACTGATATTACTTTAGTTTGAAGATTTCATAGAGATAAGAACTCTCTAGTGGCTTTGCTGTTTGCCTTTTCTGTTCTTCAGGTTGAACCCCAATATCTATGTCTGAGTTTTTATTATTTGTGCTACAATTGGTGCCCAATGTTGGATTACAAATTCATGAAAAAGTCATTTGCCTGTGGCTTTTTAGCCAACAGCACAGGCTGGAACTACATGTGAGGTTTCAACCCCATCAAGCTAGGCTTTTTTCTCAATTTTTCCCTAAGCCTCTGAGGAAATTTGGAAATTTCTTTTGTGGCTTCTCTGAAACGGTCTCCAATTGCCACCCAAACTCCAGAAGCACCTACACGCCAAATGCAATAGGACTCACTTACCCTAGACTGGCTGGTCTAGCAGCCCCCTGCCATACATCCATTGTGTGTATGTTTTTCAGACAGCCCCCCCCTCTTTCAGGTGATAGTCTCTCTCTGAACCCCCTTCTCAGGTTGTTGCCAAATTAGATAGCTGCCTTAAAATCCAGTTAGGCCAGTGCAGCTCTATGAGCAGGAATAAATCTCATATTTTCATCAACATTGATGGTAGATTAGGTAAGGCAATTGGGAATTCTTAAAAGGAGAAAGTAGTTAAAAGAGAAAATTTTTGACACATTAAAAAATGGGAAAACCATTACAATGGAGGGATATGGGTCTCTGTGTTTCTGGAGAGAGGGGGTCCTTTTGTTTATCCTGGCTGCCCAGCTAGCTTACACACAAAATAACCACACAGAATCTGTATTCATTTAAACTCTGCCTGGCCCATTATCTCTAGCCTCTTATTAGCTAACTCTCACATCTTCATTTAACCCATTTCTAATAATCTGTATATCACCACGAGGTCGTGGCTTACCAGGAAAGATTCAGCATATCTGATTCTTCAGCTCCATGGCTGTTCTCTGACTCTGCTTTTTTCCTCCCAGAATTCAGTTCTGTTTTCTCTGCCTACCTAAGTTCTGCCCTATCAGGCCAAGCACTTTCTTTATTGATTAACCAATGAAAGCGATACATAAACAGAATGTCCTACACCATCTCTGTATGAAAATATGTTAGACATTTTGAAAATGGAACAACTGAATGAGAGGACATGTAAATTAGATGGAATTTATGTAAAGTCAATTGTAAATATTATCACTTTCATCATTTTTGTCTTATCACCAAAATGTTGGTTAATCTGAGTGCTAAAGTACAGGCTTTAGAAAAATTTAATAAAAACAGAGCACAGAGATATTCAAATCCAGATAGAAGTATTTAACAGAGAATCAATTTCAGCACTGCATTATGAGAAAAGAGAAGAATTACCTAAAGTTTTCAAGCAACGAACCTTAATATATCCAGTAACCTAGCAAAAATGCCAAATAGTAGAGGTTCTGATATAGTTAACTGGACTCCTGTGTCAATGTCCGATTTAAGGATATTCAAGGAAGCAATAGTCTCATATGATATGCATTCTTCTTTTGTGAAGTAAATGTTAAACTCATGGTCAGTATATAATAGAATTAATTATCCCTAAACACTGGATAGAATTGGTTATAGGTATTTTAGAGCCTGGTCCACAATCATAATGGAGTACCTGGTTCAGAGAAGAGGCTAAGATTAAATTATTTACATTAGATTGGATTTTTTAATATTCTATATAAATTGTATATGTTGATACAAATTTTAATTTTTTAGACATACTGTTCATACATTTTTACTTCTGTTTAAGGTATTGTATGTATATAACTCATTTAAAATTGAAAACAAATTTTTAGTCCTTGAAAATTATTATTACCAACTGTTTAGGATAATAAGGAAATGCAGGTTAGTAGTTAGTCACCTATTATAATTGAACTTGTCATATTAGGTATGTTCTCAAGGTCAAACAAATATATATTTTAGAAAGACATGTCATCTTCAAACACTACAAAGATCTATATAATATGGCATTTATAATGTTTTATAACATGGGTTCTTTATTTTTATGACAATGAGACATGCCTACTCTTGACAACACCAATCTACTTCAGAAAAGATAATGGGCATTGAAGAAACTCCATATGGAGTTTACTTTCTTTTATGACAAAATCAGTCACAGGGCAAGAAAATGCCCTTGCCTTGACAGCTGACAGTATGCTATTCAAATTGGACAAGTATGACATAAAAGAAAGTGACTGCTAAACATTGTCAAGACAAGGTAGGACAGCCTTTCAGAATATCCTGCTTCACAGAAACATTTTTCAAATATGCTAGGCCTGTAGGCCTATGATGGATGCTCCATCATTGCAAAGAAACTTTGAGTGACTGTCCAGGCAGTCAGCAGTGTCTGTCATTTCTCACAATTTTTGGAATTTGCTTGCTCACACTTCCTGCTTATTTAGTTAATATTATTTCCTTCTTGAGTCTCTGAGGGAGTTTAAGACTAGATAGTTATAACTTTTCTTATTTACCAGATGCAAAAAGCAAGTTATGATAAAAAATTAATTAGGTATAAGACTTTGGATTCACCAAAATAGGATAGATATGGAGTATTTTCTCTTAATTTGTCATATGCAAAAGGACTAGACATTATTGATTTATTTATTATCTGTATATGTTACATATAGTTATTGTACTTATTGTATGTAGTTTTTCTTACATTAATTATAGCCTTCTTTTATATTTTAGACAAAAAGGGAAAATGTAGTAATATTGCATTTGTATTTTAATAAATAAATCCTGCCTGAAGATCAGAATGTAAAAAAGTCATATTAGTCAGCCATACAGCCCAGGCAGTGGTAGCACACACTTTAATCCCAGCAGCCACACTAATTAGCCATAGAGGCTGGGCGGTGGTGGTTCATACCTTTAATCCCAGTACTAGAGAGGAATATAAGGTGGGATGAGACAGGAACTTGCTTTTTCAGTCTGAAGACTTCATAGAGGTAAGAGCTCTCTAGTGGCTTGGCTGCTTTGTTTTTCTGATCTTCAGGTTGAACATGAATATCTGCCCCTGGGTTTTTATCAACCTGACTTGAGTAGTTACTGTCCCTTTCAGAAATCTTACCATTTCTAAACATCAAAGTGGAAATGCTGAGGACAGAGCCCTGCAATAAAGACTCTAACTAGCATCCTGTCCTAGGTGACCTTAGATGAAGTCACTCTCTCCTTGGCACCAAGCTAGCTTGGTATTCAACACAGAACTGGAAATACAGGGATTGAAGGAATAGCCTGATCACTTCTGTTTTACAATCTATGGTCAGAGGAAGTATCACACAGTGATTCCAGAAGAGATGAGCAGGAAGAAAATTTATTTAACCCTCAGATAAAGCCTTTGGTAGGATAGATGGGTCTTTTCAACAGAAGCAGAAAAGAAGATTGCAGCCATCCTTCATCTCTCTTTCAGGCCCCAGGCTGGAGCTATATTAAGCCATTGGAGAATGGAAGAAAATTGAAGCAGTATGAACCCTGATCTGGAATGACTGCCTAGGTCCTTGAATGACATGCTACCTTAGAAGACATCTCCCTGAGACCCAATGCTGAACAGAAACAAAACAAAACAAAATTAAAGTGCTATGGATATAGGGACATTGCACAACAGCACAGTTTGTGTCTATGGTCTGGCTTATAACACCCAGCTTCCCAGGACCTCTCCCCTCCTCTGAAAACGGCTAACCTCTCGACCAGTGGCTGAAACTGGTGTCAGTACCCATGGACTTGCATGTAAGGTCCAAGATCCCAACAGTATCCACTTTGTGACCTTCAAGAGTATGAATGTTTCTAATGGAAGGGGAACTGGAGGACCCCTTCCCATCAGCACAGTTTGTGAGGTAGCCTTACTGAGGAGGTTGGAGGCCTTTGGGAATCCCAAAGTGGCCTGGCTAATGGATGTCTGTGCTAGTTCCTGAACTGATCTAGACAGTAAGGCCACTCTCGTATTTAAACCTATAGACTAGGACCTAAGGACAAACATGGACAGCCCCTCCCCCCCAGGCTTGGCAGTTGACATCATCAAGGATCTGACATATCAGTTTATAAGCAGCCGAAATTGGCTTCACACTAACTGTATCAGTGACCAAGACCTGAAGCCAGAGGACATTCTCCTGATAAGTAATATGGTAGTGAAGCTGGCTGGCTTTGACCTAGCCAGAATCTACAGCTACCAGTTGAGCCTCACCCCTGTGGCTGTCCAGGTCCCATGCCCCTGACGTTCTTCTGCAGTCTACATACGCAGGAACTGTGGACATGGGAAGTGTTGGTTGTATCTCTGCAGAGATGTTTCATCAAAAGCATCTCTTTCTTGGCAACTCCAAAGCTGACCAGTTGGGCAAAATCTTTGCTGTCCCGGGACCACCTCCAGAAGATGACCAGCCTCAAGATACATTTGTACCCAGAAGAACCTTTCACCCAAGAGGCCCTGGCAAATGTAGACATGCCTGAGATGGAGGAGTCTGGAATATAGCAGCTCCTGGAAATGCTGACTTTTGACCCACATAAGCAAATATCTGTTTTCCAAGTCCCGCAGCATTTATCTACACATGGAAGAAAGTGACCCAGAGTAAGGAATAAAGTGGCTGCCTTTCCCTGCTCCTGGATGCTTGCATGAACAGATGTCACTGCAAAGGCAACCTCTGCTTCCTCTGAGGCTGGGAAGACCACTCCTGTTTTTTATAGAGAATATTTTAAGCTTTAAATGGCATTCCCCAGTCCTCCTCATGAAGCTTTACTCTCTTGCCCTCCTACTTCTCTACATTAAAGGTGGGTGTGTCTTGTCTTCTTCCCTCCCTGACTTATATTGAGATCTTTCCTTTATAAGGCAAATAAAAGAAGACCACCACTACCACCACCACCACCAACAACAACACAGTTGGCTTCCAAGATAACATTTCAAATATTTATGTCTGAAATGACTGACAAGGTAGAAATCTCCGTAGAAATCCTAGGGTCATTAGAATTTTTTGTGAAACACAACATGTACTCTCAAAGACCTGTCTTTGGGCAAGGTGTCAGGGTGGAAGAACACACCAGTCTGGCCCTCTCCCTTCCACAAAATCCTGTCAATTTATCACCTGTCTTTGCTCTCCTGAACTGTAGCCTCCATAGGCAATGAAACCACTGTGTTCTCTCTTATTGGAGGGAATATAATTTCCAAGAGCTTCATTCCAACATTAGATGATTTGTTGTTTATTTTCCTACCACTTGAAAATTGGCCAAATGGATATACAATTTTTCAAATGCCAGGAGTATTTTATTATTGGGTATTCATTATTGCCATTTGATAGATGTTGCTATTAGTAGTTGCTTGTAGTCAGATTTTTCTTTGGGCCACCAGCTCACAAATAACAATGGGGAGATTTATTAATTATGAAATCTTGGCCTTAGCTTAGGCTTGTTTATAACTAGCTTTTATAACTTAAATGAACCCATTTCTATTAATCTACGTAATGTCACATACTATCCATCCTCCTTCCTCCTAGTCTTCTCGTGTCTCTCTCATGCACCTATATTCCCCCTACTCTTTCTCTCTCTGCCTGAAGTTCAACCTGTACCTCCTGCCTACCTGTTGGTCATTCAGCATTTTATTATATCAATCACAGCAATACACTTTCATGCAGTGTACAACTATCCAACAACTATCACTCTTTTGCCTGTCCCTCTCAAATCTTCTTCATTTTCCTTGTCTTTATGACTCTCTCCTCCCTCTCTTCCTAGACTTCTGTCTTATTCATGCAAGCCTGTATATTGTATTTCCTCAGCACAGAGAATAAAACCGAGGATCACCTAGTCCTTTAAAGCTTCTCATGATCTGACTACAGATTTCTGTGGGTATGTGTATGTGTGTGCATGTGTGTGTTTATAAACCTTTTATTCCTTTCTTTGATAGTTCTTGGTTTCTTAATTCATTGCTTGATAATTTCATACATGTATACAATGTGTTTTGATCATGTAAAATTATGTCTCCAAGAAACCTATTAAACATTCCTTCCTGACTTCTTGTCCTTTTAGCCACAGTTTACTGATCTTTTAATTTTATGTTTACATACCTTGGAATCCTACTGGATTCGTCGGCTTCAGATGTCCTGCTTAGCTAATTACAGCAATTATTTATGCACATATTAACTACTGTGATTTGGAAAACGTGGTAGAATCCCTACTTTAGGTAAGAATTGGCTCCCAGTGGCAGTATTGGGTACAAGGCACCACAGGGCACAGTCAGACACAGTCACTACTTACTGCCTTGTGCATCAGCAAGTCTGGCAGAAGTAAACAGCAAAGGCACAGCAAGAGAAGTAAAGGCACACACAGAGAGAAGGCAAGCTGCAGGAAGAGCAGAAAAGCTACAATAGTGACAGCCCTTCTGGCAGTCTAAGGGCTTATGGCATGTGTGAAGCTACTCAAGAAAGCTGTTAACTCACACTCAGAATACAGAATGGAGAAAAGGCAATCAATGTGGAGGTCCAGACTCTCCCAATCAAAGGAAGAAAGATGAGTCACTCATGTATCCAAATCTGGGAACAAGCAAAGTACTGACAGAGAGCAAGCCTCATCTCCTCAGTTTTTGTATGGGTTCATAGGACTTGACATTCTTCATCTAGCCCCTGGGAAGATAAATGGAATAAAATGTTAAAGACCACCAACTCTTTTAGTATTCAGAAGCTTGGTTTATTTGACATCATTAGGATAAGGCTGGAATGGATTGGTGACTGTGCTTGATTTTTACACAATAATGGTGGCTCCTAGCTGATCACGTGTTTATGCCTGTAGTCTGGCACCTGGGAGGTGAAGGCAGGAGAGCAACAGCAAGTTCCAGACCAGCCAGCGATACTTAATGAGTCTTTGTCTCTAAAAATCAAACAAAACAGCTATGACAGGTAGATCTCTCTCACATGAGAAGTCTGACTTTCTCCAAAATTAGTTTTAAAAGTATGGAGAAAAAAATGTTTGTCATGGAAAGCTTTATATTCCTCTAAATATGGGACTTTATCAAAATTTATGATAAAGAAAAAACAATAAAAACTGCCTTTGGGCAAGTTTAAATCTTAGATGTTCTAAAAAAAAAAATAAAGCCGGTTGCTGACATAATAGTTTATTATCTTCATTAGGCATGCAAATATCATGACTTAAAGTGAAACAGAAAATACAATTATCTTTGTATAATTATTTATATAATAACAATCATTGAATCTATGAATGTTTCTTTTTAGCATGAAATGTTGCTGCTACGTAGACGATTCCTTCATCTGCCTTGTGACTATTAGCATGAATTCACATGAGGGCTACATTTAGTTACACAGATCATGCACATGGGTAAGAACTAAATTTTGTGTTAATCTGGCCAGGCCAATGTGCAGGAATATTTGTCCAGTGTTCTAGATGGAGTATTTTGAAGTTGAGATTAAGTTAGTACAGTTTAAGTCAAACATATTCAACCAGTTGATGACTTGAATTTTTAAAAAAAAATTTTGTCCTACCCCCAGAGAGAGAAATTCTGCCAGGAATAACCTTAGTACTGATACTACCTGAGCCTTTGACTGACAACCCACCATCAGGTTCTGTTTCTAGTAAGTCTCCACAATACATAAACCGTCTCCATGGAATCAGTCTGTTTGCACACAATTCCATTTTCATCTGCATTCCTTTTCTGGAATACCCACAATTCAACTTGATATAATTTCATATCATTCCTGGGGCAAACAGATCACTGAGTTTTAATAGTCATGACTATAATTTTTAAGTTTTTGAGCTTCCCAGTGTGATTCCATTCGGAGTCCTGATGATGAAAAATGTTTGGACGTCCAGGGTCTATGGTGTTTTGTGGCATTTGCTGGGCACTGGGATTGACAAAATTACAATGAATTGTGTACTATAAGAACACATAAATGAACTCTTTCCATAAGAAAGCAGAGTACTCTCTATACATTGTGAACACACAACATGCTCCATGTTTCTAGAACTGGGCATGTTGAGAACACTAATAACTACATCACAGAATTTAGAACAATATGGAGCCTCATAGAGCCCCCAACCCAATCTGATGGCTTAAGCAACAGATACTCATTTTCTCATAAATCTAGTCCCAAATCAAAACTTCTCTGCCCTATGGGGTCACAATGATTCCATGAGCAGTTCTGATGAGGTAGAGGATTTTTGACAGGTGACCTAGTGTCCTGTGGTGAGGGAAGGGATGAGGGCTATTTCTTTTTCCAGGTTCTTAGAGGTGGAGGCAGGAATACCAACTGCCATCATTCTCTAACACCTTTGAGGGAGGCAGGCATGGATTTATAATTTACATCTATTAGTAAGAGAAGACAAGTTTCTGTAGAACCACTCACTATATTCAGCCCTTATGCCACACACATGTGCCTTGACTCAGACCTTCACCACATCCGTGATACGCAAATCTGGACTATTATTCTCAAGGACTTATTGACAGTGTCTGTAATCTTCCAAAATTCACTTCATGTATCTTGGGCATTGCTTCCCATCACACGGGAGGATGTTGGAGAAACTTGTAGAAATCTAGAAGGTCATGTATGCATGTTTACTAACATTGTGGTGGTTTGAAAGAAAATGGCCCCCAAACAATATTGGGGGGACAGTATTGGCCTTGTTCAAGGAAGAGGTCACTGTGGAGTTGGGCTTTGAAGTCTCCTTTGCTCAAGCTTTGCTCAGCGCAACACTCAGACCACTTCCTGTTGCCTGTAAGATGTAGAACCCTCAGTCCTCAGTTACTTCCCTAGTAGCCTGTCTACCTTCATGCTGCCATGTCCTGCCATGATGAAAATGGACTGAATCTCTGAACTGTAAGTGAGCCACACAATTAAATGTTTTCTTTGTAAGCATTGCCATGGTCACGGTTCTCTTCACAGCAATGGAAACCCTAGGACAAATGTCTCCAGGTTCCTTTCCTACTGTTCTTCCAACCCTGTCTACTCACAGCCTTTACTAACCACACCAGGGACTCTGATGCTTCTTTGGTTGTGATCTCTGAACTGCATGGCTTGTTTTTGTTTTTTTTTCCCCACTGCTGTGTTGGTGTCAGCCCTACCCTCCTTGTGTTGTTGTTCTGACCACCAGTAGATTGTTCCTTCTAGAAACACAGGTTATCAATGAATCAGAAGCTTGGCCTGCTGACAGTGGTTTTCTGCACCCCAGGTCCCTGCGGCCTTTCACATCTCTTCTTCTTTTATTGTTTACCTTCTGCTTCTTTGAAAATGAAAACTATTGCCAGAGCCTAAAAAATTGAGCAGCACCAAAAAGTGGCTGAATAAATATATACCGAATAAATGGGTTTGTTCTAGATTTGAATTTTAATAACATCAAGTAAACAAGGCCGGACCGATTATTAAGCCAGAGAGCTTAACTTTAATATTTTATATGGTGTAAGCTGGGAGACCAAAGCCTATTGGTGACACAGATGGTGCTGGATAACTCTGTTCCTCTGTTCTATTGTCCTTTGTGTGTGGATTGCTGTAAAGAATTGACAGAGTATCTGAAAGCCATGGCATTCTCTTAGATGTTGCTATCTATAAGAATCTTTAAATGAGTTCCAAGAGAATCCGAAGCAAAGTTTGTGACCATCTGAGTGTTCAATGGGTGAAACAAAAAAAGAAAAATATGTGAATCTTTCTGAAGTTTCCAAGGATGAGGGTAGTATTCCAGGTGTCTGTGTCTTGCTGGAGACATCACCAACAAACATAATGATGATTTATACCTTGGATATTTGGGGTTAAATAACAGGGTGGGCCACCAAGAGTGATACATTTCAGGGCTAACCTCACCTGGGGCCCTTACTATTTTGGTTCTCTGTAGGTGTCAATTCTGTGTGTTTCTTCCTGATGGTTAAATGGATATACCAGGGACAGCTTGCTTTCCTCTTTCTGTTTTCTTGGTGTGCCTAAACTATAAAGGTGGCTTTATGAAGTCACTAAAAGTGACTCTATGTTTGCATCTTAAAACAAAGCCAAAGAAAAGAACCGGAATCAGCACATGTTCATCAAATGGTCAAGCAGATGTTCCTGATGGGCTGTGCTGAGGAAACAAATAAAATGCCAAGGAGCATCTCACTGGCCTTCCACAGAAATGTCTAGGAACCCAGTGGTGCATGAGCACTCACGGGGAACAGCCTGAGAATAAGCAAAGGAAGTCAACTGTATATTCTCTAATACTAGGAACGTCTATTACTTTGAGGCCAGAGATGTTCAATAAACAATAGAATGAATGAAAAACTATACTGGTGTCCAAAATGGCAGAGAAAATGTATTTATATATTTCAACAAAATTTAAGCATGTCTCATATTACTTTAGCTTAAAATATGTGTGATGAATATTCATATGCACATTTATCACTCCTGTGCATGTGTGTATCTGTGTGTTTGTGTATGTGTGACATTCGTAACATAGAGACCTCAGTTCTTCAGCTAATGTATGGCAGGATAAATTCCAGAAGTTCAATCTGTACTGTGAAATCAGGAATTGAATTGTGCTTTTTGGGCAATGAGATCTGTCTTGTCCTAACGTGAAGACACTACAGCAAGATGCCTTTGACTGTATGTCATACAAAACAGAAATAAGTATAATGGAAGTTCAGGATACTTTCAATTCCCCTTAGAAAGGTCTATATTTTAAGATTTTAATTATCTTATAAGCTTGACTTTGAACTAGCCCCAAAATGAGAAAAACAAATCGCAGAAATAAACTGTCCTCAGAAGTGTTTTCTGTCTTCAGCCACCACCTTTACTCTGTGACTTCTATTGATAGTCAGGTTTTTCCTAAGTTGGACAGCCTCAGTCAGGTACTGACTCCTGGGTTGGCAAAGACTGGCCAAAGTGAAGCTTTTTTTCCAAAAGAATTCTCTTACTTATTCTGATTTTATTCAATTTTGTTTTGCAGAATTATTATTATTATTATTATTATTATTATTATTATTATTATTATTTTGGTTTTTCGAGGCAGGGTTTCTCTGTAGCTTTGGAGCCTGTCCTGGAACTTGCTCTTGTAGATCAGGCTGGCCTCGAACTCACAGAGATCCGCCTGCCTCAGCCTCCCTAGTGCTGGGATTAAAGGCCTGCGCCACCACCGCCCGGCTGCAGAATTATTTTTATATCCAGATAAAAATACCTTGATCAAATTTATCCAGAGATTTGTAGTAGAGATGGTGCATGATGTTGTGCAACAGAAACATCCTCTCTCATCAGACCAGTAAAGCTTTCTGCAAGGTTTCTAAGTGGTATGCTCCCATTGCAGTATTCTCCAAGCCCATGACGTGTGGTTGGTAACGGTTTTCAATGTCCTTTTTAGATTTTAAGAACCAATTGCAAATCTTGCTCTGACTCCTCCTGCTAATAATACACTCTGTACCCTGTGGCTCCCAACTAAATGATGGCTTAGGATGCTGACTCACTCTTGAGACAATTGGCTCAGCATATACTGTACTTCAGCATCACCGCTTGAAGATAGTTAACTATTGTACGTCCATTTTTCACTGGTAGTATTATTTTTTATTTTTTCAGCACTTCAGACATGAGTACTGCTTTAATAATGCATCCACCCTTTCATTTTCAACTGAAACTGCTTTCATGCCTTCCCTCAAATTCATGACCTCTTTTTAAATTACACACACACACACACACACACACACACCTGATTCCATTTTGTGTTGCTCATATGGACACACACTAGAGCTGACAGTGATTGGCTATAGCTCTTCATTTAGGTGTGGGGCCTTGTGAAATTTCCGGATTTATACCAACAAGTTAACTAGCATCCTTCCTATGCAGGACTGCTGTGGGATAATGTTATTGTACACTGTAAAGATTTGTCACTTGTATTGGTTTAATAAAACGCTGATTTCCAGTAGCCAGGCAGGAAGTATAGGCAGGACAACCAGACTGGGAGAATTCTGGGAAGAGGAAAGGCAGAGGCAGTCACTAGCTATGTAGAGGAAGCACAATGAGAATGCCTTACTGAGAAAATGTACCAAGTCACAGCTAAACATAAATAAGAATTATGGGTTAATTTAAGCTGTAAGAGCTCGTTAGTTAATAAGCCTGAGCAATAGGAAAACCAATTTATAATTAATATAAGTTTCTGTGTGTTTATTTGGGACTGAATGGCTGTGGTACCAAACAGGACAGAATCTTCCATCTACACAGGACGTGCTTAGGAGACCATATTGCTGTGACTTCATGGGTTCAGCTT
This sequence comes from Chionomys nivalis, assembly GCF_950005125.1. Taxonomy (NCBI): domain Eukaryota; kingdom Metazoa; phylum Chordata; class Mammalia; order Rodentia; family Cricetidae; genus Chionomys; species Chionomys nivalis. Next base: position 52,487,322 of record NC_080105.1, on the reverse strand, counting down.
TCCTGTCACATTATCAAGCAGCAAGCAATATGGAATATGGTGCTTTAAATAAGAATGACCCTTATAGGCTCATAGATTTGAATATTTGATTACTAGGGAATGGTACTATTTGAAAGGATTAGAAAGTGTGGCTTTGTTGGAGGTGTGTGTTTTTGCAGGTAGGCTTTGAGGTTTCAAAAATCCCATTCCAAGTCCAGAGTCTTTTTTCCTGCTGCCTATGGATCAGGATGTAGAACTTGGCTACATCCCTGATGGAGGAAGGTCATTGGTTAAATAATAAAGAAACTGCCTAGGCCCATTTTTAGGCTAGCCCTTAGGTGGGTGGAGTAAACAGACAGAATGCTGGGAGAAAGAAGCTGCCATGCCCCCCACCACAGTGACAATGGAATAAACCTCTGAAACTGTAACCCAGCCCCAACTAAATGCTTTTCTTCATAATAGTTGTTGTAGCCATGCTAGAGAGATGGTTCAGTGGTTAATAGCATTGTCTGTCTCCCAGAGGATCCAGGCTCAATTTCCAGGACCTACATGGCAACTCACAGCTGTCTATAACTCCAATTCCAAGAGATCTGACACCCTCACATAGACACACAGGCAGGTGAGACACCAATGCACATAAAATAAAAGTAAATCTTAAATAAATCAAATAAATTAAACAAAAAAATATTTGTAGTAATGGTGTCTCTTCACAGCAATAGAACACTGACCTAGCAATGTAGTATCACTTTTAATTCCTTTCTAAGACAAAACTGTATCTCAGTCTTAGATCTATAAGAAATTGGAGCAGACGCTCCTGCCTAGAAGTACAAAGAACATAAATGTCATATGTGCATGGAACTCACTCAAAGAAAATGTTAGCACCAATGTTTTCAATTCCAGCTACCATATGTATATCCCATCAAATTTCAAAGATAATTTGAAAATAATCATAACCTTGCAAAAATGCATGGAATTTCAAATTGGGAAAACATTCAGAAGTTAATACAGTATCTCATAGTAAGATGCTTAAGATTAATTTAAAGTTTAGACTTACTATGCTTGAGAGACTGTGGTGGCATTTCAATTGTATTTTAATAAATAAAGACTGTCTGAAGACCTGAGAGGAAAACAGTCCTACTGGTCATTACATACACCTTTAATGCCAGTAGCCATAATGACACGCACCTTTAATCCCAGTAGACACACTAGTTGCCATAGAAACCGGGCAGTACAGGTCTTTAATCACGGTGTCTCATGCCTTTAATCCCAACCATTGAGAGAATTATAAAATGGGAGCAAACAGTTCTCAACACACAGTCTCATTCTGAGATTTCAGGAGGTAGGATCGCCATTTGAGACTGAGGTCAGGGTGAGAGCCAGTGACTGGCTCTTTTGCTTTTCAGATCTTCAAGTTGAACCCCAATTTCTGACCCTGAACTTTTATTGATTGTGTTTCAAGAGACCGAAAAACAAAGCATGCCTATAATATGTAAGCCCCTGACTTGCACAGACGGGACCCTCGTAGCCCATTTCCGTTTTCCCTCAGACATCGAAGAGTATCCTTAAATTAACAGATCTTGTAAAATTTGTTGTTCTGTCAGGATACCAGGTCATAAGACTCACTGCTATTTCTGTTTTTGTAATCAAACTTGTTGACTTTGTTCTAAATGATGACTAGGACATATGTGTTAAAATTAGATCTGGCCTACACATAGGTAAAATATATATCATCTTGTGGGTTTTGCCTCTATAAGCCTTGGACGGATATGGCTAGCTGTTGTATCTTGGGAGCACGGCTAGGTACAATCCTGGTTCCACACTGAATTCCACTACTGAAATAAGAAGTCTCTTCTCGTTAAATTTTATTATATTTGTATTTATTTATTTATTTATTTATTTATTTATTTATTTATTTATTTATTTTATTGCTGTGGTGAATCTGTGAGCCATCCCAGACCCATAACAAAAGGAGTCTCCAAAAAAAAAGTGAAATATCAATCTTCAAAAAGTAAGCGGTGAATGGCTCCATCCACAGATGGGAACAGGACATCGTTAGTATTCATCTCATAAACTTCATGGCCAAAGTAAAATGCGAATTTCTCAGATGCCTGGAGGTTTGCTCAGAGCTGCACACCCACGCGCTTACTCCATTGATTAGTTTGCCGAGTTCGATTTTTCTCAGCTGTGTTCAAAATAACTTTGTTCTTCATGTTTCACAGGTAAGGAATGTCGTCATGATCTAGCAACTTCACCTTTCTCCTTTTCCAAAGAGTTTGTACAGTACCCACCCAGGACTCTGGGTCTCTACCCTCTGTCAACTACTGGGTGACTCAACCCTCTCTGTTCTTCTAGAAACCCCTTTTGCTTTTAGCACTAGGACCTATAATGCATGGCTCCCAACTAGATTATTGCTATTTTTTTTTATCAATCTGTTGGTGTGCAGATGTTTACTTCACAGAATGAAAATTCTTTGTAACCTTCATTTATTTGTTATTTTGTACCTATTATGTGCAATTATAAATAAAAGACTAGAGAATTTAAAGTCAGTGTGTGATCAAGTATATTCGTAGGATAGGTAGCAAATGAAAAAGGAAACTCTGCACCTAGTTCCTGTGTGTAGGGAGCATGAAGCTAGTATAAGAAATGCATTAAAACTAAAAAAAAAAGGTTATATTTATATGAAAAATTAAATTACCATCTGCCGGATAGTTCTTGATAATTATACAATAACTGGATCATGAGGGGGCTTGCATGCCAGCACATCAAGTAAGAAGCTAAACAATTGAATAAGTCTTCAAAAATTATCATAGAGTATTATGGAATGTAGCTTTGAAGTAAGAGTCAACAGTTACTAACAAGAGCCCATGATGGAGCAGGACAGGTAGGTATGCAGTATAATCTCTGGCACCAAGTGTTTCATCTTAGAAAATGCTTGAATCTATGATAGTCACTCATCTCCTGGTATCACAGCAGATAGTTCTAAGGGCCTTTGACAAAAATTCTTGGGGATACTCAAGTCCCTCCTATGAAATGGAATGAAATGGGGGGGGACTTGCATCCAGCATATCTATGAGTCCATGTGCTGAAATGGTCTCTAGATGGCAGATGTAATGTGGCTGCTACATGTATAATTGTCATATTATATTGCCTAGGGAAACATAACAAGTCTAGCATGTGTTCTGAGGGGATGCAGTATTTTATTCTTCAGTATTGATGGAGTCTGCACTTAGGGAACCACAGACACAGAGCTGACTCTGTGGCAGCCTCGGGTACCATCAGCTGTGAGACCAGTAACAGTCACAGCTACAGGAAGTATGTGGAAATCAGATGTGGAGGAAATTAGCGCATACGAGGCAGGACTTCCTGGTGCACCCAAGTGTATGGAACCCATTGCAAAGTTCTGAACAGTATGCTGGAGTGCTCAGCTGCCCTCAGCACCCAACAGATTCTGTAGGAATTATGGAAAAGGAGCCTCCATCCTGTGTGATTCAATCCATTCAAACCCCACTCAGTTCTTCGCAGCCTGATTAAATAATTATATTAAAAAAAACTATCCTGTAGAAAACTTGAAATACCACTGTTAATTTAAGAAAACTCTGTCTCCCTTTCTTCCCTTAAGAAGGGGGCTCATGAGTCAGCCTCCCTGGGGCCTCAATCTGAGGTGAGATTACAATCATGACTGACGGGCAGAGAATTCTCAGAGAATCAGTGAAAAATTAATAACGAGTTTGGAGGATCAGATCCCAGCCCTGACGTAAAGAGGCTGACAAATCCTTGCAGGGAGCCCCAGAGGCTCCATTGGGTAGATATACATATACCTCACTCCACAACAAAATTATTAAAAAAGAACGATTTCAGAATTCTACACCATGATCCATGGTTGGGGTTCGGAGAGCTGATTTATGAGCATGAGGGTACAATCTGTCTGGCAACAGGACCAACGGTTACTTTATCATTTTTTTAGCAGAATTGTCACAGGGGAAAAATTGGATTTTTAAGAAAGTAATAAATAGAGAGCAATGTCATTTTTAAAAGCGCACAAGGAGCACCCCTGGCTCCCAGGGAGTGTCTGCCAGTGATCGTTGGGGACTGTGTGTTTGCATTCATTGCTGGCAGACATACCAGACTCACTATTTTTGTTTCTAGTGAACTGAAATACAGATCTGTTCTGGCAATGAGGTCGAGTGACCTCGGTGGCTTTAGAGCAAAACAGCCTCTGTCTTCTGGGAGAGGCAGAACAGATTTCTTTTGGGGTGGGAAGAAGTCTCTTAAAGGTTAAAACTGGCTTAAGGGATAAAGCGTTCCGAATTTCTAGTTGACATTCTAGTGTGCATTTGAGAACGAAACACTACAAATTTGGTTTTAATTTCTATCAATTATAATTTTAAGTAAATAACATGCACATGTAGTACCTATGCCAAACGTTAAGGAGGCTACACGTGTGCAATTTTGTAATGCAGTTTACAAAGGATATTCGTGATTTAAACAGAGGGCTACAGAGATATATTGCGGTATTTCCTGCAATAAGAAATCACAATTGTGGTTAAGAGTCCTCACGGTACATTAGAACATGTAACTCCGGGGAGGCCCTAGCTGGGCAGTCAGGTGACAAACTTGTGGCCTGATCACTTCCCCCTTGCTAGTTCACCCATGAAAAGACAAGGGCTACTTTTGCTTCCTAGGGTGCTGTGTGGACAGTTTGGATCAGAACATATCACTGGCTGACATGCACATTGCACTACCTGAGAGTGTCCCCCAAACATTAGCAGCTATGATGCCAATTTATCAAACTTCTGGTAAGGTAAGCTGACTTCAAGTTAATCAAATGGGGTTTGTTCAGGGCAGCCTGACCTAATCCGAAGAGTACTCTGTAAAGGTATTGGGTCCAAAGGAGAAAAAGTAGCCCTGAAGACAGAGCTGTAGGCAGAGCTCCTACAGCCAGGTACCACAAACAGCCTGTGAAAGCTGTGAGCCTGAATCCGTCAACATCATGGGATTCAGCTCTTAGGCAAGGACACCAGCCAGGAAAGTCACATTCTGAAGCTTCTAAAGCCCCAAGGAAAACCCAAGTGTGTGGGTGCCCGCCATAGACCCTGCAGGGGCCCACACACTTGTTGGTGTTGCCCACTCCTAGCCCAGAGAAGGCAGACCTCCTTCTGCCACGCAACACTGCAGGAGGGATGGATGGTGTAGCTTGGAACCACACTGCCTTTCCAGCCTGAGATGTGAGGAAGCTCATTTGCATATCAATACTCCCAAATCACCTTCCTGCTCTGGGAGCAGCTGGCGGTGCCTGTCTCCGCTAGTCAATGCTCCTGGTGCCAGCTTCATTTTCCCATGACATCTGTTTCCTCCATGAACAAGGGTTTGAGGATGTTTCTTTGGGTTAAAATAAATATATGCAATCATTTATTCCGTTGCTTGGTTGTATTTCTGCTACCGTGGGAAGCTTTTCTGGACCATCTGCCCCTGTGTCCTTTACTATTTTCTCTGATTTATCACAATATCAGAGCTATTCCCTTTCCTCTGTATCCTTCAGAGTTCATCCTGAATTTTTTCTTACACTTACTGTATGACAAGGTGCTATTTCCTACCGTAGAAAACTAATGTCAAAGAGAATCAGAGGCTGAGGGTCTTGACCCTCCCCATCACCAACCTTCAGCTCAGTCTAGATGGCATAAATAGTGTGGGTGGCTTCTCACTGTTTGCACCTTCAATAGCACAGAGAAACTCAGTGAAATCTTTATTATACACAGTAACTAGGAAATGGTTATTTTCCCACCCTTCTCAAACATTATTGCGCTCTCTCTCTCTCTCTCTCTCTCTCTCTCTCTCTCTCTCTCTCTCTCTCTCTCTCAACATTTGGGTGTTATTTTATTTTCTTAGTACTTTAAAATTGATTAATTGATGGGATTAATATAGTTCTCAGTTCATAAAATCTAAAACAATTATTCTCTGAATTTACTTAGCTCATTTTTTTGTTTTATACTCCTCCTTGGACATGTGTAGTCTGATTGCCCAATGTCCATCATTTCAACACGAAGACAAAGACAAAATTTAATCTCGAAGGGAGGGGTTTTTTAGTGCAAGTTTTTATTGCATGACTTACAATGTATATGTGACTAGGTGTCTGAAAATCAGACACTGTTTCAAGAGCTCCTGAACTGCATGTGTCTAATGACAGTCATTCAAGCTCTAACTCCGCAGAGCCATTTATCAGCAGTGATATAATGAAAAGCTGCCATTTCCCGAAATGGTGTTTATAAAGCATGCCTTTTTCTGTTTAAAAACACTAAAGAGTGATGTGCAGAATATACATATGCAAACACAGTCTTACAAATGTGGGCGTGTCTTTGCAGAGTGTATATTTACACAAACATCAACCAAGCCAGCCTTAGAATACTAGAATTTGACACCGAACCTTCTTTTAGAGACCTGGATGGGTTTAGTGGCATACACTCTTGGCCCTCTATATACAAGATTAAATCTGTTAGATGAATGGACGCTATTACATCTGAGGACCAAATTTAGGGACAGAAAAAAGAAATCTAGATTGATAAACTTAAGTTTCTTTGGACGTAAAAGTTTAATTTTGGAGGAAACACCCTGCCCTCTTCCTGGAAAGGATTGGTGAAGGATGGTGGAAAGAGGGAAGTGGAGCCTGAGAGCAGGGATCAGGGACACTGCTCAGGAGATACAGGGAGGCTGGAGTGAGGGTTCTGAAGAGGGACTGGGGATGTGGCAAGAGCAGGGTTGGCCAGAAGGGCACTGTCACAGACATCTGGGTTTCTGTGCCTTAAAGAGTGCATGCAACCATCTGGCTCAGGAGCTAAACTGTCTTCACTAGAGCTGGAGTCCTTAAAATAAGCAAGCAGATGAATAAGCGAAAGTCTGTGATGCAAATGGGTACACACCATAAGGTTGGAGAGAATTGACTCCCAGGACTGAAAAATGCTGCCTGCCTGCCTGCCAGCTAAATGGCCCAACACCCCAGGAGGGCAACTCCAGTTGTGTGCTACTGAGAGAACTCACAGGCAGAACCCTGGAGGCAATTCAAGCTTCCTAACATTTTTGTGCAATTATATTTCATTGTGTTTTAAAGGGAAGACTTGAAGGCCTTGGTGGGGACATCCTGAATGCAGGAGTGCCTGGTGGTGATCTGCTCAACCATATGTAGGCCTGTGTGGGTCAGTCCTGGCTCTGTCATTTCTCAATATGCTGCACAGATACCTCTCCCTGTGTCTTTAATTCACCACTCAATTATCTATCTCTGTAATCCTAAAATATCCCCCTTTAACCCAAGTCTCTTGCTAAATACAACATTGCCTCATTGCTTTGAACTCCTTGTGCGAACAATCTGTGGGCTTTTACCAACCAGAGCATAACAGGCGCTCATGCACATCCCAAGTATGAAATCCTGCAAACTAAAAACCCTCCCAACTCTCACTCATTCATCCCCCCCACCATCTGAAACTCCCCAGTGCCAACCTTGTCTCCTGTTGTTTAATCCAATGCCCCCCCCCTTTTTTTGGATCTCATCACTCTTTGCCAACCAGTAGTGACAGAAGACCATGCCCTTGTTTTCCTGGCTCGTTGGTTGGTGGCCTAGTCTCTGTTGGCTCTGTCCTCTGAACACTTGTCTTTGTGATCCTCCTAGCCTGTCATCTTTCCCTCATGTCCAGACTACATCATGAGATGCTGCCTAGCTCCTGTTAAAAAGCCACTGTTCCCTGTCTCCTCTCGCTGAAATGCAAATAGCATGTAGTTAGGAGTAGACCTTAATTATGTTCCCTGACATTTCTCAACTCCTGCTTTAGTGCCCATTCTTACTTAATCTTTCTGGAAGGAAGGAGAAGAAACTAAAGCAAAGAGAGAGAGAGAGAGAGAAAGAGAGAGAGAGAGAGAGAGAGAGAGAGAGAGAGAGAGAGAGAGAGAGAGAGAGAGAGAGAGAGAGAGATCAAAAAGCAAGCTACCACAGGCCACCACAGGCTATGGTCTTGGGTATAGCCGGTGTCACGGGACCTAGCAAGAGGCAGGTACCCAGCCTCAGAAGCGTTGGTCAGGATCTCTCTGAAATGGGATTCTGAGTACAGACCATCCGGACCGTTTAGGAAAAGCTGCAGGCGGCAGTGGCTGCTCAACACTGGATCAGTAATTGACAGATTGTTTTAGGCAGGCTAATAAATTGCTCTTCAGTCTATTCGAACTGTGGTGACCAGTTCCTCTCAATGAGCAAATCATCTGGTTGTAACAGAAAAGCAAGTAAATTGAATTTGTTGACTCATTTCTTACTTATTCACTTGCTCTCAGAGAAAGTCTCTCTCTTTTTCATTAACATTTGCCTTGTTTCTTTCCCTGTCAGATATCAATTATTTTTGTAATCACCAAGGAGTACATGAGAAAACAAAATTTCTTTCCATAATATAAAGGCATGGGGTGACAAATGCTTACACTCCCGGCGTAAAAAGCTGTAAAACCCCCAACAAAAATATATTAAGCCCCCAAACAGTAAGTCAATCATTTGGTAAAATTAAATATTAATAGCAAGCGCTGCATCTTTTTGCTGTTTTCTTTGAGATAAATGGTATATCTTCCAGTTACTTTCTTTCTTATAATTCCTGCTGTTTTAATGCCTGTGTTACAGAATACTCAAAAGAGAAGGTGTCAAAATTCCTTGGTATGTCTTTAGAGGTGTGTGGGTTGAATTTTGAGACACAAAGCTATTGTGGACTTCGGTGAGCAACCTTGCTGCTGGTCTCAGCTAGATCATTCTATGCTTCTCTTGACCTCCACGGTACTCTCATGGTCAAATGTGCAGTCAAATTTTCAGGTATTAGGAGACTGAATCTGGACAATGGAAGAGAAAAGGAGAGAGAGAGTAAGCAAAGGAGAGTCGACTAAAGGAGTGGGAGGGACTAAAGAGGAAGAGAAAAGACCTGGAGAAGACAAACTTCAAGAAGTGACCACCTGATCCAGGCTGAGTTTCCAAGCAATCCACTCATATCATCTAAAACACTATCACTAAGGGATGCTTCAATACACTGTAAATTATTTTAAGATAAGAAATTTGGGGCTGAAGAGACAGCTCAGCAGTTAGAGAACATGTTTTTGCAGAAGACCAGAGTTAATTCCCAGCACCCACACTGGGTACTCACAATAGTCTATTATTTCAGTTCGCAGAGATACAGCACCCTCTACTGGCCTCCTCAGGTATCCACATGTGTGTGTTTGCATACACACTCACGTACATAAGGGAAAAAATACCTTAAAAAATAAATTCTATAGGCATTGTGTTCTATTCATAAAAAAAGTCATGAAAAATGTTAAGAATGTGTTACTCAGGGAGGAAAAGCACACCCACCCACCAAACACACATAGTCATTTCTATGTGCAGCCTCACACGTTTCTAAACAAGCAGCATGTGTATGCACACAGGTAGAGCAAAGACACCGTGGTGCCAAGTGTGATCAGTTGTTCCTGTTGAAGCCATGCTTTATAACATTTTTCATTCTTGCTTTTGCTAAACTACATTTTATTTACCTATGGGGGGGGCATTGTGCATCTGTGGGAGTTTATACATGCTATAACATGTATGTGGAGGCCAGAGCACAGTTCTGTAGTTCTGTGGAACTTGACTTTTTCCTCTACTGTGTGAATCACCTAGGGATAGAAGGCAATAGAGGGTCAGCCTTGGTGGAAGGTGCCTTTACCTGCTGAGCCATCTCATTGGTCCTTTTCTTTCTCTATGTGTCTCTGCACTACCTCTTATAGATTTAATTATACACATGTATATTGGTCGCTGTGGCTTTGTTAAGTGGATACAAGTATTTGCTACACAAGAGTGAGAACCCAAGATCAAATGTCATGAACCCAGATAAAAGCAAAGGGTGTACTGTTGAGTGTTTGTAATTCTAGAGTTCCTACAGGGAGATGGGAGGTAGAAACAGGGAGTACCCAGGACTCTGGGGCCATCTTGCTTGGAATATGTCTTCAAAAGATGGGAGGTGAAGGCCAGTACTCAAGGCTGTCGTTGGACTTGCACATACATAGGATGAATGTCTGCACACTTATATATTCATATATAGTGATGAACACACACACATACACACACACTCCCTACAGGACCTCTTTCTTTCCTTCATATAGAACTTCTAAAAAATGACTAACATATAGTTTCTTGGTCAAAGTGAAAAAGACCAAGTTGTCTACTGATTTAGCACAAAATGATGAGATAATTACATGAGGTTCATGAACCAGGTGCTGGAATTGCTAGGGAGCAATTAATTGATTCACCCTAGGTGGTGTCATTAGGAGAAAGACTCACACATGGAGTAATGATTATACCGGGGCTCGAATATCAGGAGGATTTCTCTAATTATGGAGGTAGGAAGGACCTCCTTCCTTCTCACCTCTGCTTCAATGGGTTTAAAAAAAACACTGTGAGAAGGAGCTCCTTGGTTTTCAGACCTGGGTCTATATTTGGAAGAACAGTGAAGCAAGACCGCAAGGAGAAGCCTTGTAGAAACTATGTGACATGTTACTCTATAGATACTGAGTTCTCCAGCCAGGGGCTACCTGCCTGACTTTTGCCCTGGGTGTTCAAGCTGTCCTTTGACCCTGGTGTGTCCTGTGCTGGGTACAGGTGGCTTCTGGGTAGGCTTAGGTGGGGTCCACACATTAGAGCTGGTCTCGAGGGCCTCACTGATTGGTGTTTACCAAAGTACTTGGGTTCTTCATAATACCCAAGTGTTTGCCATTTGATGGTTCATTTACAAAAGTCATCGACTTTAAACATGAGAGAGAGAGAGACAGACAGACAGACAGACCGACAGACAGACAGAGAGACAGAGACAGAGACAAGACAGAGACAGAGAAGAAAGAACACCCTTTGTTGTAAGGAGAATTCAAGAGCTTGTTCTACAGAATGACTAAATTTTCCATCAAGTAAGAAACTGTCAGTTGTAGAAGAGGAACCACAGCCCTGAGAAGTGGCCAGTCTTCGGTTCCCGGCAAGCACCTCCAAGGTGATCTGTCTGCTTCACCCCCTGCAGGAAGTAGTTGCCCCTCAAAGGAACTTGTGTGAATTTTTGTGGAAATGGGTCATCACATTTTAAAGTTTGCCTCTGTGAAGACAGAATTTATGGCTGCCACACTGAATTTTAATAGTCTGGTTTGTAACTTTGACTTTCACTAGGGATATATACAGAGTTGTTTTTCTTCATGTCTTTTTTTTTTTTTTGCCAATGCTATGTATTTTGGGGCCCAGTGACTGTTGCCACAGCCTCAACCGACAGTTCAAAGTGAAAGTTACACTGTGCTTTTTTTTTTAAATGAAGCCTGCAGAGTGGGGTGAACTCTGTCATATCCCCAGGACTTCATGAATATGAATAATCACTTCAAAGGGTCTGCTCTTTAGAAAAAAAAAATCGTTGGGATATTTCATGCTTGACCTTGATTTCATAATAACAATTTAGAACGCACCCTACACACTGCCTTCCTCAGCACTGATAATCTTTGCTCCAGTCCAGGTTAGATATGGGATAGTATCTTTAGAACACAAGTCTAACCACTTGAAAACATCAGTAGCACACTAGTAAAACAACTAGGAACAAGAACACCAGCTCAGACATGGGCATTGACACACTATTAAAAGGCAGTTTTGCTAACTGCCACGGTATCTCTCTATGCATTCTAAATATTCATCACTCTTGTTATTATTAATTTTTTTAAAGATTTATTTATTTATTTAGTATGTATATGGCAATCTGCCAGAAGAGGGCGCCAGTTCTTATTATAGATGGTTGTGAGCGTCCATGTGGTTGCTGGGAACTGAACTTAGCACCTCTGGAAGAGCAGCCAGCGCTTTGAACCTCTGAGCCATCTCTCCAGTCCCACTCTTATTATTATGATATTTAATTTTCCAAATTGACAGAATGTAGGATCACCTGTGCTGGGATGGACTTTATGGCCAAGCAGCTGCTTTTGAGTTCTCCTTCTAGGAAGCGGCCATTCATGCATCTTTGTTTAGTGACCCCAATAAAGACTTATTGGTTCCCAAATTTGGACTTTGTGATATCATTACTTTGGTCTGTCATGGATTCCCTGTCTGTGTACAGTAGAGGTGTGTGTGTGTGTGTGTGTTGCGTCTACCCAGGATACATTTCATGTCAGTGATGGGATTTCTATAGGAGGCTAAATAAAGAGGGAAAAGTCATTCCAACCGTGGGCTGTATGTACCATTGCAGTGCCTGGGGTCCGTGCCACATAAACAGGAGAAGCCAAGCTGAACTCCAGCATTCACCTCTCTACTGCTTGACTGGACATGTGATGTGACCTGGTGCTTCACCTACAGGCTACCTCCATCCCTGCTGTGACAGGCTACCTCCTCTCACATGGTGCTTCACCTGCAGGCTACCTCTGTCCTGGCTGTGACAGGCGACCTCCTCTCCTGCTGTGAGCCACAACAACCTCTTCCTCCTTTTGTGTCAGTTCTTTGGTACCAGCATCAAGACAAGTCAAACAATGGTGCTAGACTTGTTTTTCCACTGTCCTGTATTACCCCAGCTAAAACAGTTTGGCGTTAAACCCCATTTCCAAAATGACTGTTAATATTGTAACCCAACGGAATGATATACATGTCAATGTATTTCTACTTAGAATATAATAAGGAATGTGTTTTCTAGGATGGATTTTGTTTCTTAGGAAACAAGAGATTCCAGGAACATCAGGTGTATGCCTGACAAGATAAAATTGCACATGGTATGAGGGGCTTGAGAGACAGTGTCAGATAAGGTAGATAGAGGAACCGGACAGAAAATCCAGCATTAACTTCCTGTCTAAGAAACAGCCTCATGGTATCCTAGCATCTCCCCTGAAGACGGAGCCTAAGGAAGCTTTTCACAGTCCACGTGATCGCAGGATTAAGCCACACTTGCTCACATGCACTAAATCAAGAGTGCTGAGCAGAGTGATTGACCCTGACATGACTCAGTCCTCCACTGCTGAGAGCACCCCTCAATCTTCAACAGACGAATAAATGAGCTAACGCAGTCATCTAGCCATGCTTTCTACTCTTTCCTTCAGCACGGCATTCTCTGTCAGCTACTAAGAGTTCTTATTCTTCATATATAAAGCACCTTAGGATTCAGCATTTCATAAAACGTTCTCTAGAAATAATACCTTGCTGTATCCATAGGCATGCAGAAAAATGGGCATTGAATGCAGAGATTTGATTGAACGTCTGGGAGGGGATCTTTTTCATAGCACATGGGGGCTTGTTTCATCAAGGAATCGTCTGTTCCAGATATATCAAGAAACGTCTCATGAGAGCTGGTCGGATCTCAGTAGGGGTTGGCCATGCTGTAAAGATCAACGGTGTGAGTTGAGATAGAGGCTTGTTCATGTACTGTCAGTGAGCCTGGAATCTTTGAGCTCAACAACCATGTGGCATTGAATCAAGCAGCCATGCCTCTGTAATGAGGCTCCAACATAATCTCTGGACACTGAAGCCTGGGCATGCTTCCCTGCTTGGAAGAACTCCATGCACTTTGTCCCACATCTGTGCTGGAAGGTTAATGCATCTTGGCTCCATGGCATGAGGGCCAGAGGAGCTTCATATTTGGAAACTGCCTGAGCCTAGCCTTCTGCATCTCCTTCTATGACCAGTTTTAATCTACACTCTCTCCAGAGCCAAGAGTTTAACAGATTTTGGGAAATTCTGTAAGGACTCCAAGGGAATTATAAAGTCCAGGGTTATGCAATAGATCACTTTGATTATAGACTTGGTTGGATTAAGTAAGGTCTGAGGAATGAGTGAGGGCATATATTTGAGTATGTCTGTCAAGGTAGTTCTGAGAGGTTTACTTGAGTGGGGAAAAAACCATCTTGAGTGTTGATGGCACAATGGCATGGGATAGGATCCAGGACCTCATAAAAAGACAACAGGCAAAAGCCAGGTAGGCACCAATATGCATCCCTCCCTACTCCCTGACTACAAATGAGATGGGATCAGCTTCCCTTTCCACACCTTGCTTGCCGAAAGGGAGTACACACCCTCAAACCATGAGTCAAATATCCTTCACAGGTATTTGGTCTCAGTCACAAGAAAAGTAACCAGTACAGGTGGGATTGGGAACAAATGTGCCAGGCTGACAGATAGTACAGGAAGTGAGGATGGTCACAGGAGGACTTTGAGACTCCATGCTTGGCTAAACCCTGACACAAGCAATGCTTCACAAAGCCACCTTCACCCTTGATCACAACTAAATCTCACACTGACCCTAAAACCGGAGGGAGAAGAGAACACAGGTGGGGAGATCCAACTTCGAGAGCAGCTAAGGGCTGACATCATCAGGGTGCCTTCTCCAGCTGGCTGCCTGTCGTTCTGTGCCCCCCCCCCGCCTACCCCCAGACCATTGTGAAGATTTTATTCATTCTAAGAGTCTCATGCCTCCAGAAAATGTCAAGAAACAGCAATCTTTCAAAATTACCCCACAGCCCAAAAGCCCAAGGCAATATAAAATATTTTCTATCTGGCTATATATAAAAAAATGACCAGTCAAAACTTGATCAGTGGCTATGTGTCACTTTTTAAATTTATATGTTGGCGTTTTTAAACTAATGAATACTATAATAGAATTTAAATTATATCATTCATGATATCTTATTCATAAATTACTACTATGGTGGAGTTGAGTTAACAATATCATAAAATATTTGGGTGTATCATTGACCATGTGGTTCTTTGTGTAAACTGTTGCATGATTTTACCTAAAAAGGTATTTTATTGCTATTTTTAATTTTACAAGAGTTAATGTAGTTAGGATCATTGAAGTTTGCTCCATGAACTAAATGGTATATATCATGAAGGCCAAACGCAAATTAGGCCATCACCAGATTAACTGGAACTCAGAGAGAAGGCCCACCTCTTCCTGAAGTACTTCCCTCCACATTTAATTCTCAATGGACCTAATCCTGGTAGGATTGGAAGCTCATCACCATCCAGGTGGCATTAGGAATCATGTCTCTATATAGAACTATTTACCTGATTCTATTTCTGGTTATCCAAATAAAATGAGAGGGTGTTATTTCACCCAAGACAAATTTTAACAGCTGTGGCAAATATTTAAATTTTCTGTACACAGTATGTCCTACAGCCCCTGACTTGGACTTCTGTCTTTTTTTCCCCTCTTTTCCAGTACATCACAGCAACACCTTCTCTCAAGCTATGGAAGAGGGAGGGCACGGTCTCTATAGGTGGCACAGCTCAGTTCTTCTGTATTTGCACATCAACAGCTCCTCCGCAGCTCCTCATCCATTTGCTTACAGCATGGCCACTGGCCCAACGTGACTGCAATCCCTAGAGGAATGTCAAGGAGCCCATAGACCCATGCAAGCAACACTGCATCCTTAGGTGGGAGAAGGACCCACCCCTCAGCTCCAGGTGAATGCTGCTCTTGGTTGTGTCAAACTTCAGTGAACCCCTAGTAAGAGTAAAATATTAGCCGTATTTCCAGACAGAGTCACCTAGGGTGAAAATGAAAATGGCTGTGATGGAGAAATTGCTTCTGGCAAGGGAAGTGTGAACAGGGAGGCAATTTGATTTGGGAGCATAGCTTTGAGGTTCTTTTTTTTTTTTGGTTTTTTGAGGCAGGATTTCTCTGTGGCTTTGGAGCCTGTCCTGGAACTAGCTCTGTAGACCAGGCTGGTCTCGAATTCACAGAGATCTGCCTGCCTCTGCCTCCCGAGTGCTGGGATTAAAGGCATGTGCCACCATCGCCCAGCTAGCTTTGAGGTTCCTAAAAGGCTGTTCTTGGTCCCAGACACTCCTACTGCGGACACTGTGGGGTCTAATCATTTTTTCAGCAAATGCTTGGAAACAGTTCCTGAGAGTTGGTTTTCCAGACTACTGTGATCTCAGGCTCCCTTTGTGTCCCCTGTTGCACGCATATGGTGCATATGTTCATGATCACCCCAGTCCTGAGTAGTTTAGGGAACAACTTTGTGCTTTCCAGTAATTGTATTGGGTCAGTGAGATGGCTCAGTGGAAGCACCATGCCTGACATCTTCATTCAATCCTAGCACCCACATCATGGAAGGAGAACGAGCTCTGATGCATTGTCTTCTTTTTTTTTTTTTTTTTTTTTTTTTTGGTTTTTCGAGACAGGGTTTCTCTGTGGTTTTGGAGCCTGTCCTGGAACTAGCTCTGTAGACCAGGCTGGTCTCGAACTCACAGAGATCCGCCTGCCTCTGCCTCTCAAGTGCTAGGATTAAAGGCGTGCGCCACCACCGCCCGGCGATGCATTGTCTTCTTACCTCTACATATACCATAGGACCAAAGGAATCGAGATTGTGATGGCAGGATAGGATTCATCAGCTAGTTACCCACAATGTATTTTCCTAAGCAATCTGGTGACAACTTTGACATCTGAAGCCCTACTAGAACCAAAAAAGGTTCTAACCGGAAAGTGAACTCAACACAGACCTTCTTCAGTCAGGTCTTCAAGGAAACTCAGAATCGTGTGTGTGTGTGTGTGTGTGTGTGTGTCAGAGAGAGAGAGAGAGAGAGAGAGAGAGAGAGAGAGAGAGAGAGAGAAACAGACAGACACACAGAGAGAGAAAGAGAGAGGGCAGAGAGTGAGAGTTGGTGATGTGATGAACAGCCTCTAACCCAGCACCCTCTCTAGAGTCTCACCTGGTTCTCTGGTTTGCCTAATCTGGATCTGGATTCTCTTTTCTACATCTCTTTGCAATCAATCAAAATTACAATGTTTGCTTTTCAAGTTTTAAATTTCCCCACTGTGACTTATACTTATATACATATATACCTATATACATATGTATACACATATACGAATACACACACACACATCACAGAGCTCTGTGATTGTTATCAAGTACCTTACCATCACACTGTTTCCCTAGCCCTTGTAGTGTATCTCAATGTCAGTATTTGAGTTTCACAGGGTCTTTCCCTCTCCAATTGCCAGAGGAAATAAGTCATATAGCCTAGTCTCTGAACAAGCACATTTCCATGATCCCTAGATACCCTTGTGGTCCTGCATGGGTTGGGAGGTGAGTCACAAGTCCTGGGAGCATTGATTCAAAGAGACAGGGGAAGCCAGAGGAGAAGGATACAAGGGTTAGGAGGGCAGAAGAGAGAGATGAGGAACCAAGGAGGGCAAAGTAGGAAGGGGGCAAGAAGGAAGATTCTCAGGGGACACAGAGGATGCTCTGATCCTTTCTTCAGGTCTTTGCTTCATCAACAGAACCCGTAGAGTCCCGTGATGGGTCAAGTGCTCTTGTGGTCTTTGAGGATACAGGTACACAACAGGTACAGTCTCCATTCCTGGTTCTGCTCCCGATGGTCGCTACTATGGACTGCACTGTATAGTTCCCTGAAAGAAGCTTTGCAGTACTTTAAGCACAGCAACTGTCTTATTACTTACATTAGTGACTCTACCTAACTGTGATAAAACACTGACCACAAACAACTTGGGGAGCTTTATTCAACTTCTACATCCCTATCACAGTCTATCACCGAGGACAGTCAAGCAATGACCCCGAGGCAGGAATCAAAGCAGAGGAGATGGAGGGGTGCTGCTTACTGTCTTGCTCCCCATGACTTACTCAGCCTGCTTTCTTATAGAACCCAGGACCACCTGCTCGGTAATAACACTACCCACAGTGGGCTGGTCTCTCCCAGATTAATCATCAGTCAAGAGAATGCACCACAGGCTTGCCTATAGGACATGGAGATACTTTTTCTGCTGAGGCTGCCTCTTCCCAGATAAACCCAGATTGTGTCAAGTTGATGAAAACTAACTGGCACATTATCAATAGTAAGATTAAGTTAGAAAGTATGATATAATTATAAATAGAGACATTTTAGATATAGGAAAACTATGTTAATTAACTCCTTATTTTCCTCACCTAAAACTGTGGTCAAAATGAAAAAGGCAGAAGAGAACACCTTCAGTGCCTGTAGCCATAGTCCTGAGACAAAACAGTCCCACAAAGCTAATACTTTTGACAAACAAGTTTACTGTTTCTAAAAATTAAAACTGTGCACTTTCTTTCATACAACGGCCTTACTGATCCATGTAAACATACTTGTGAACCCACTTTGAACAACAGGGTTTTAAGGACAGCAGGTGCTAATGGGATTTTCCCACCTTCTTCGGTCTCTCCAGACCCTGAGACCTTCTAGCAATTTCTGCTTCCCTTCTCTCAACCCTGATATCAGTATTGAGAATCAAGATAGGAGCACACACTTGCAAAGCCTACAGGGGCCTTGCACAGGTGCCCTAAAAATACTCTTGATTATAAAAACCACACTGATTCTAGACTTCAGTTTTCAGGATGATGAGGAGCAACTCAAAGCGCTCACACCGCTTGAACCGGAGGAACCCCAAAGGCCAGCCACTCTGCGTCCTCTCTGTGTGTGCACTATTATAGAATGTTCAGGGTTCTCACGCCACATCTCTCAAGTTCTCACCTCGTCCATCCTGTTGGATCAGGCCCTGAACCCCCTCTAATTCCAGTATTCACTGCTGTGTGTATTTATCATGGTGTCCCTATCACTTGCTCACTTGCTTACATAGCCCTTAATGCTCATAGTTTTTGTTGTTGTTGTTGGTTGGTTGATTGGTTTTTCAAGACAGGGTTTCTCTGTGTAGCTTTGGAGCCTGTCCTGGAACTTGCTCTTGTAGATCAGGCTGGCCTCGAACTCATAGAGCTCCGCCTGCCTTTGCTTCTGAGAGATGGGATTAAAGGCGTGCACCACCACCGCTCGGCTGCTCACAGTTTTTTATACTTGAAAAAATACATCTGGTTGTTGTACACTCAGCAGTAATTCCT